>NW_025813469.1:14528797-14832246 GCF_021976095.1 Xenia sp. Carnegie-2017
GTGAATATTGGATGATTGTTCCATTCCCTACAAACTACCCTAGTACTTCATTTATGATTGGAATGTATGTTAAATGAAGAGCCATTATGTCTATTTCATTGTCAACATCAAGTAAATGCACATGCTCCAAGTAAAGAAAAATGTTCAGAATGCGACTGACAATTACTCTATTGATATCTCTCCATAACAGCTCTATTTGCTGATTATGCACTGATGCACCCGTTATAATACTTCCTCGATTCAATCCACATACATTTAGCATAAGCCTTGCAACTTGAATATTTTCCAAACCAAGGTCACTACGTACTGGAGATGGTACATTATATTTGTGAATTGCTTCAAGAAAAGGTTTCAAAATTGTGTCTTCTTTGTTATCTCCAGCAACTCCAAGATAAACAGTCATTCTGGAATATCCATCAATACCACCATGTATTACCAAGATGTATGGCTGTATCAACTTGTGGTCGCCATCAATGTGCCTTAGTAAATTGCAGAGAAATAATTAAAAATAATATAATCAAGATGGAGATAATCAAGCTGTCATTCCTTTACTTATACCCCAATTTTTTAAAGTGTTACATATTAATTGCTTAGCAATAAGACAAAAAATATCTAACTTAGCAGTTTTACCCTTAAATAATATTATGCTAAAAAATAATAAAGTCAAACTATACAAAAGTGAATTAGGAGATCGAACATTATAAACTTTTCGTGTAATAAAGTTACTGTGATGCACAGTCCTGGACAAAGGATCAGCTCTATTCGTGGCTTCTCTCATTCGTTCCCTTTGAACATTCAATCCTCTGGCTCTCAATGCTCCTCTTGCCAAACTTAAGCCAACATTTGGGGTGTTCTGCAGAATATTTCGAATATTTGAATCTAGTTTCTCATTGCTCAAATTTGAAAAAATTCTGTTGACAGTGAGCTACTCTCTTAAAGTTCTCTCACAGATGCCGAAGCATCGTGCAATATCTACCCAGCGGAAACCTACATCTTCATGCAGGAACCTTAGCTCTGATTGTCTTGCAATGAGCTGTAAATTAGGTCGTCCGATCTCACTGGTATGCAACAATGGAACTCTCCGCGGATACAACATATCACGACTTTCTTGCTCTCCTTCTTCCACCGTTTGTAGACTTCACGGAATGGTCAATGAAAGACGCTTTGAACTCAATTCTTGAAGAGTTAGAGCTTCGAGAAGCTCACACATCGATCGGCGAGAAAACCAAGAGAGAAAATGGGGAGAAACAACGAGAAACGTCACAACAAAGACATATAGAGTCAGCATCAGCACTGCACGCGAAGCACAATAGTTGCGAAGAGGAGTCAACGAACGGTAAAGCAAAAAGAAAATTCGTTTATTGTCTCGGGGAACACAATCTAGAGGAATGTAAGAAAATAACCAATGTAACTGAGAAAAAACAACTCATTCGTAAGTACGGAAGATGTTGTATTTGTTTGAAGAAAGGACATGTCAGTAAGAATTGTAATAGTAATGATAAATTTAATGCATGTGGGAACAGGGGCGGATCTAGGATTTTTCAAACATCAGTCATAAAACGTCGGAGGCGCTCCGCACCTGGGGGGGGTCTGTGGCATTCTCCCCTGAGAAATTTTGAATTTCAGAGCCTTGAAAATGCCATTTTCAGCGTTTTAGAGCAATACAAAATGTATTTTGTGTGCATCGTTTTTTGCGTAAAAACAACACATTTTGCTTACGTTTTTTCAAAAAAAATTGAAGTGAACAATACTTGAATGTTTTGCCAAATATTTCGGTTCATCATCATGCCAAATATATGGCTCATTAGCTTGTCTAGGAACATAAAATTTATTTTACATTAATGCTATTCAAAAACAGATATAGTCTTTAAAAATTTCTACCAAGTTGTCAGGCATAGACCCCCTAGAGACCCCATTCAAACCTCTATGTAATGAATTAAGTTAGAAATTTGGTACTACAAGTGACAGTTCATAGATATAGAAAAGCCAGACTTCAAACTATGCAAGTTTATTGTAGCCCTTTACCCATCTCCACATCAGTACCAGCAAATTCACTTTTGAGAAAAACTCAAAATTTTTTCTGCAAAGATTAAGCTAAAATTTTCAGAGTGAAAATTAGCAGTTAAGGACAGCAATGCCATCAATGTTTATTAGGCATTTCACTTGACTATTATCTCGTATAAGTATATGCAAGGTGTGCTATATAGCAATCACTTGTAGCATTGTATTTGCAAATACAAACAGAATGTAACCAACATGTCTTTAATTATATAGTTACATGAATGTTAAAATTGGTTCATGTGTCATGCTTACTGGTTATGATAAATATCTTTTCATATGATCAAAGCTTGTTTAAATGTAAATCTAAAATAATTTAATTTAGAAATTATAATGATCATCAGAAAAATAACCTAGTGATCATGAAAAATACTTTGCTGTTTTGCCAAATTTCAAGGTTTATCTGCATACATAGAAAGACATTTTTACTTTATAAAATGCTTTTCATACATCAATAGCCCTTAATTTATGGCAAACAATCTGGTATGAGCCGTAGATTAACACACCTTTACATGTCTACATGAGGTGTTCAGTTAGAAAAGGGGACAATATGTGACATGGGACAACATTTCATGTATGTGAAGTACTAAGGTTTAATACCATTCCAGTCAAATTGTCAAAATAAAAAGCTTCATGGATCAGAAGACTCAAAATCACAGGTTATAGTAAACAGCTTCTCATGTAATCAATGTTAGTTTTTCTCAAATCTTAAACAATATGTAGTATAACTGTCTAATGATTGAATGATCAATGATAACAAACTGAAAAGCCCCAAACATTTGTTTATGATAAAGTAAATAATAGTATGGGGCCTTATGGCTACAGATTTTTGTCCATTGAAATATAATTGCAGGAATGTAGGATTTCGCTGCCATATAACGGTCACGATTCCCCAAGCACTAAAGAAATCATAGCTAAAAGTCCTTCGGCAACAACAATTTTAGAATCATCAATCTGCTTACCATACGGCATATTAACATAAATCGCATCACACACTCGCATAAATTGACTTTGATATATTACATTCATGCATACACTTCCAGTTGTCCTACTTACGATTTTAGATGTAATTTCTGCTGATAAAACTCAAAACAATGTTGGATTTCTTTTGAACATCAATGAGTGAAATGTCGCTCACTGAGATAGTCTTTGCCAAGCATTTACAATTCATCCATAATTTTCGCCCTCTTGAAAAATTCACAGTTTGGAAAGCAGCATTCATGTCAATATATGAACTTGTAAAAGATTTCCATAAATTCCATCTGATTGTAGTTTAGTTTCTATCATGCTGAAAAGTACTATAAGAACGATCAAACATTCAATTCAGACAGTGAGCTTGACTATGTTAGTTCACACACTACAATAAAACGTGTTTAAATCAAAATCACATTTAAAATAAAAGATGTTTATGCACAGTCCTGGCCCACAAATGATACACATTTCCTGCACATTTCACCCTTGCACAGTACAATTTGCAAGAACCAGACCCAATAAGTACAGCTAACTAAGAAAGCATTTTACTCCTCATTGACTCACTGAAGATGACTACCGCTGGGTTCCGAGCAATCCAGTCAACAACATCAAAACAGTCTTCACACAGGACTTTATTAACCTGGACGATCATCATTTTACAAACATACTCTTGTCTCGGGTTCAAATATTTTACTTTATATTTGGATTCAGTTGGCTATCAGTCAAATCCGAAATCAAACCAATCACAATAAGAACAAAAATTTCAAATGACCAATTATGGAATGTAATTGGACTCCTTTATAAATCCAGCCACCCCTATTATCAGTCAAGAGATTACTTCCAGACTATCACTGAGATCTGGCCGAATGACCAATAAAATATGCGTTTTGGCGTTCACTTAGACTCCTTTATCCGTTAGACCAGTCAAAGCCACCCGCTTATCAGTCAGTTATTCAAAGGTCACCAACTGATCTGATTACCAACAGATATTCATTGGATTAGTCATTGATTTTCAATAAAGCTGGATTTTTATTAAGGAAATAAAATGCGATAATAACGTAAGAATAATTAATGAATTTTTAATTTATATGATAGAGTCATTTTGAATTTCAAACATCAGTCGCGCATCGGATTTGACATACTCTAGATCCGCTGTGGAAGACACACACCATAGATCAATTGTAGAAGCCAATGGGATTCTCACAGGCGACGTTCAAACCAACCATTCTATTCTGGGATCTCATTGTAAGATAGAATTAAAGAGACAGCACAGGCTTTTATTTAGGAAGATAAGAGACATGTCAGGTCAGAGTGTTGTTTGATTCAGAAGAATTCACAAGTCATGTGTGAATAGAAAGATTATACAGAGGGCAGGTATTCAGGTTAGTAAAAGAATGGACAGAAATCAAGTTGTTTGGTTAAGAGAAGGCTAAGGTAAGTTGCAAGAGGTATTTCAATTAAAATACGGCAGGAGGGAAAGTGTAAGCATCAAGGCATACAGTGTAGACTGTATATTTTCAAATTAGGAATGAACATGTAAATTAAGAAAGATGGAGTATTCACATTTAATGGTCTGTGGTTTTCAGATGTTTGCATGGATAAGGAAGTTTTAAATATTGAAGTTTGGAATGGAGCAGATTATCTTTGGTGTTTTCAGGAAGGCAATGTTGTTGAGGGATAGGTAGATGAACCAGTTGCTCTGTCTACTAAGTTAGATTGGGTGTTGTCCGGCCACATGAAAGCGAGAAATGATTTGGATAACATGCACACTCAAGTAAACTTCATTGCACATGAACGTTCAGAAAATTCAAGTTTAGATAAGAATGCCAACCGTTTGTGGGATTTTGAGACTTTAGGAATAGCAGAGGAAGATGAAGTTCATGAATTGTTAAGGGATTCTATTGTGTTTAATGGTAACAGATACAGTGTCAAATGGCCTTGGAAGGAAGGACATAGTTTAGACCATACAAATTACAGCATAAGCTTGAGAAGATTAAAGTGTCAGTTAGTACGGCTGAAAAGGGAACCAGAAATTTTTGAAGAGTATGATAAGACAATCAAAGGTCAATTGAGGAGGGGTATTAAAGAACCAGTGATAAAACTAGAGAAAGCTGACAAAATACATTATTTACCACATCATGCGGTTATTCGCAGGGAAGCAAAACAATGGCTATAGTTGATTGCTTATAATACGTCGTGTAAAGAGTCACGCAAGGCTTCCTCACTCAATGACTGCTTGTGGGACCCAAATTAACCATTGCTTTTTCAAATTTGATAAGGTCGCTTTAGTGGCAGATATTGAAGAGTCGCTTTAGTGGCAGATATTGAAAAGTCGCTTTAGTATGAATATGAAAGATATTTTTGAATATACAATTGATACTTTGGACGAGTTGCAAAGATTTTTTATGAGATAAACCGGAGTGAGAGCTTAAGAATGTTGATTTTCTAGAGTAGTGTTTGGGGTTAACTGCTCTCCATTTTGTTGAATGCAACACTGCAGTATCATTTAGACTCATTAATAGAGATAGACAAGGAGTTTGTTAAAAAACTCAAAGATAGCTTTTATGTCACTGATCTAATGTCAGGTGAAAGTCAAGAAGAAAGAAATGAGGTTTTATGAGTCAACAAATGAGTGATTGGCTGCGGAAGGATTTAGGCTTTGGGAGTGGCTAAGTAGTGATGAGATAATTGAAAAGAAATAGAAAAGAGGGAAAGAAGCATTTTAGAAGAAAGAAAGGCAGAATTTAGATTCGAAAGTGGTTCATGAGCAAACTTATGCAAAGCATCAGTTGGGGAAAAGGTATCAGTGGAATTATGAGAAAGTACTAGGATTGCGATGGAGATGTGTAAGTCAGATCGCTTTGTATTTCGCCTCTGGAAATTGGCTGAAACAGCAAAGGCACTCATTCTAAGTAAACGAAATATACTAAGTATACTTGCGGGATTATTCAATCCCTTAGGTATTATAAGTCCAGTTGTAGTTTATGCCAAGTTATTGTTTCAGGAGCTGTGTATTGAGAAAGCTGAATGGGATAATGAGCTGGAAAGTGACAAGAAAGAACGTGGAAGAGGTGAAAGAAGTGGATAGAAGATTTAGAGAGTCAAGTGTAGGTTTAGATATTTAGGATTGAAAGCATTTTTGGTCCAGATTGGGAAGGAATACTAAACAAGTTTAAGGGCGTGTCATAAGGTTAGCAAAGTAAAAGGGTAGTTTGTGTCCGAAAGTGGGTTATGTAGTTCTTGTGTCTGAAAAGTTTGAGAATCGAGAGATTGATCAAGGAAAAGATAATATAATCAGAGGAGCAGAAGTCAAAGCTGTTAGCAAAGGAAGGCTAATGCACATAGGCAGGCCTCTTTAGAAACTGTACCCGCTGGAGATGGATGCAAGGGTACGTAAAGACAGATGTGCAGAAATAGAGAACAGAAGTAGTGAGAGGAGGTTCAGAAAGGGAGTAGTGTAGAAAGTCATAGGAGACCTAGAAGGGTGACAGCTGTGGATGCATGCTGGCGAACAAAAGTTTTGTTTGACCCTAAAGGCTCAAAGGGGGAGTGTGTCGGAACTTATGTAAATAAGTAATGGATAATTATTCTTTAATACCAGGAACTTATGTTAATATTTTATTAGTTGTGACACGTTAAAAGTCAGGGTTCTTTTGTCGCTGGCAATGAAGGTGAAAGCTTGAAATGTTTAAGGTTATCTGTGATGCGGAATAGTTATATTGGAATAGTATTATTGAGTAAAATTATGAATTGTGTGTCGACTGCGCGTACAGTAGGAGACTATACAGTCAAAACAGACGGCAGAAGCCTAACTGCTTTGTGCTAGCACAAGGATAAATTTACTACACTTTGGGGCATTTGCCTGTGATAAGGGCATTAAACGTTTTCACGTATTTTAAACTGTTGGAAAAACCTTTACTATGATAATGACTCATAGAAACCAGTATTACAGCTCTTTGTACTTAAAATTTAAAATTAAGCAGCTTTAATTTATTTTGGCTCGCTGCTGCTCGCTGTGACTACCCCTAGATCCACTACTGAAACAAATAAAGAAAGTAAGGAGGTAAACCTTCAGAATTATCAGCTTTAAACATTAGTTTTTTAAGCTGCATACTTCATAAAATAAATTAAATATTTACTGTCTATATAAACTATGAATATACTCAAAGCTTCATTGACTTTGACCACAATGAGTTTCTATACAACCTGTTTGATAATTAGAACGGCTGCTGAGAGAAAACGTTCATGTTGACTTTATTGCTTTACGTTTGCCGATAAGAAATTTACAAAGAAGGCTCTAGCACAAGACCTTAACGCCATTAAACCATACACTTTAATCTACAGATTAAAAGAGCGTGTGACAAAAAAAGATTTCTTGAGGCAAAGCGGCGTGAACGAACATTCGTCGACAGTATCACAGTATAGAGAACATACAGTAGGGCCAGTCCATTTAATTTTTACGTGCCACGTATATCTTATTACGCATGTGATTATGAAATTGGCAGCCAGTAAATGCATTGTGTGACCCATAGAATTGATGATACTGCAAACGGTAGCCAGTAAATTAAATAAATATACAGCAGCCAGTTGCACAGCGAAATAGCCCTACTGTATATTCCTATACTGTGACAGTATAAACGGTTAATATGGAGCTGACAATATTCATAATAATACCTTATGTAAATAATTACAAAAGAATTTGACAGTATACAATATGTAATTCTACATAATATTATGATTTGACATCATAGTATGTAAATAACCTGCTGCAGACCTTGAAACTAAGCGAGAGGTTATGATCAGTGGCATATTTAGAACGTTGAACCTTGGAAGTTCTATGTTCGTAAATTCAGGCGTGCCCGAACGATTTATTTTGAAAGTGTATTTGCGGGGGAGGTACACTTCTAGGGAATTCGCCTGTTGATAAGGGCATTAAACGTTTTCACGTATTATTTTTAACTGTTGGAAAAATCTTTACTATGATAATGACTCATAGAAACCAGTATTACAGTTCTTTGTACTTAAAATTTTGAAAAATGACATAATCTGCGTTCTTAGAATTTAAAATTATTAAGCTTTATTTTATTTTGCTCGCTGCTGCTCGCTGTGACTATCCCTAGATCCGCTACTACAACAAATAAAGAAAGTAAGGAGGTAAACTTTCAGAATTTTTTCAGCTTTAAACATTAGTTTTTTAAGCTGCATACTTCATAAAATAAATTAAATATTTACTGTCTATATAAACTATGAATATACTCAAAGCTTCATTGACTTTAACCACAATGAGTTTCTATACAACATGTTTGGTAATTAGAACAGCTGCTGAGAGAAAAACGTTCATGCTGACTTTATTGCTTTACGTTTGCCGATAAGAAATTATAAAGAAGGCTGTAGCACAAAACCCTAACGCCATTTACTTTAATCTACAGATTGAAAGAACGTGTGACAAAAGAAGATTTCTTGAGGGAAAGTGGCGTGAACGAACATTCATCGACAGTATCACAGTATAGAGAACATACAGTAGGACCAGTCCATTTAATTTTTACGTGCCACGTATATCTTATTACGCATGTGATTACCATATTGGCAGCCAGTATATTGCATTGTGTGACCAATACCATCGACGATATGAAAAACGGCAGCCTGTAAACGAATTAAATATACAGCAGCCAGTTGCACAGCGAAGTGGCCCTACTGTATATTCCTATAATGTGACAGTATTAAAGATTAATATGGAGCTGACAATATTCATAACAATACCTTATGTAAATAATTACAAAAGAATTTGACAGTATACAATATGTAATTTTACATAATATCATGATTTAATTATAATGAATCACGATATGTTCACATGATGAATAATTTGTATATCTACATGTATTGTTAAAATTTTGAAAGTCCTGTCACAACTTTAATGATAGTGTTGTTCACTTTGTCGTCATTGCTTAAGTATTTATTATACGCAGATTTAATGAATCGCTAATTATTTGCATAGTTTGATATAACAGTACAAATGAAATTACACAAGAATGTAGACCACATTAGTTTTGAAATTACCGTATGCAATACTATCATTTGTGTGACGCAGTAGTTACATAATCACGTATTTCATTATTTCGTGACGCACGCGCGAGAAACCGTAATAGCAAGTATTTTATTGGTTTTTGGACTTGGCGTTGCCAACACGCGTGGAATTTTCTGATGATAGAGTATAACAAGATCCTGTTTTCTTTGCTTTTTATCATTTCCGTTACATAGTGAGATGTAAAAGAAGCCTGTGTTTGGTAAAGAATTTCAAGTCCCACCTATTCCTAAACGTACAGACAAAAAGGATCGGACGTAAGTGAGAGAAATTGTTTCTTATTTTCTTGATTTGTACTTGTGCTTTTATGAAATTTACTAAATAAAACAAAAATATTTACCAAATATTGGGAAATACTATAAATACCGGCCAAATGTAGCCAATAAATAAACCAAGAAACGAAAGCAAAAGGTGATTTTGTTTAAGTTGAGAGTGTGAACCTTGCACGTAATTCGATAGATATTTCCATACATGTTGTCAGCGTAAACTCTTGTTTCACATCTTCACATTTTCATGGTGACGTTGCTTTGCCACGACTTTATTTAAATCACATTTTGAATTTACACGTGGCGCAATAAATATAGCTGAAAGCTCATAACCTGAATACATCTAAAATCACGATGTTTGCAACTATTTTATGAAGGATATCAAATCATTTAACAGTTAGATTCTTTTCATAGTAATTTAAAAGTAGCATAGATATTTGTTGTATGTTCACTTTTAATTGCTGAAACTAATACATTTTGGTGGATGATGAATAATTATAGCTAATTAAATACATGATTCTGAAGACAAATTTTATATCAAAACTTCTTGCATTCTGTACACTACTTCTAATGTTGCTGAAAAGTTATAAAAGTTTAATAATTCTATGGCATTTCATGTAATTTTCAATTTGTGAATTTAAGATTTATAAAATTATACGCAGTGGGAGTCTGTTCAAAATCATTCAAGAATAGCGTAGATATTTGTAGCATGCTCCTTCCACTTGGGGTAGCGAAGCTGTCAACAAAGACCCTTTGTTAGAATTCTTCAGGAAATTAATTGAGAAATGTTAGCAGTTCAGTTGCTTAAAATCGGTCCTCTTCTAGATAAACAGTATATTAAATCTGCACAAAGTGTAGATTTGTGTGATAATCTACACATATGCACAGTAATTACGCATTCAGTACTTGTTTCATCCTCATTATCAGCCAGTCAGAAGAGGTGGTAACATCAAGGTAAATGATGTTAACAAACAATGAAAGCATGGACTCATATGAACATTCAGACAATTGAGTTGTGAGCTTTTTACTCTCATGAACATGGTGTGCATCATCGTGACGTTTCTCGGGTAAATCCACAGGTACACGAGGTCATCATTAAGAGTACAAACGGATTGACCATCTGCCTTGTTCAAAGTGTTTGATCGCCTCTTTTTTTCTCTGTAACTAAAAATCCACAGTGCTTGATTTAATTTGATATATAAATAAATATTTTCAGTTCGCTAAAAGTTAGTTAATTTTATTGCTGAATACGGACCTAATGTGCGAACTTTTCAAGTGGCCATGATAATAACTTGTGACGTCATCAGTAAAACACGTTTTCACAGAATAAAAATTATACAGAAGGGCCACTCAAGTGAGCACTGCATCCTCACGGCCGCCGTCATTCCAGCAAGATACTTCGGGTTTTCACTTGTCTTCAACCACTGTAATTACATGACGTCATTTTTTCACAATGAAATGGAAATAATTTCAATATAAGAAATGACGTCGTGTCATTTAAGTGGTTTGGAACAAGTGAAAACTCCTAAATATCTTACTGGAATAATGGCTGCCGAAATGCGCGGCCTAACATACGCGAGGACAAAAAAAACATCAAAGGGTCCGACACGAGTAACCTTTTGTATATTCCATATTCAGTGACGTTTGGTTTGCAAGCTACAGATTTTTTATAACTGACGCCCCATTTGTCTTCGTTTTTTTTTTAATTATTTGCTTGAATTTACAATATTCTAAAATAAGTGTTTTAGAAACAGATCATAGGTATTTTAGGATATCGTATAACTAAATCAATGTACGTTATGTGACTTAAGCTTTTCAAGATTTTTTTAAGCTTTTAATAAATTTATTAAAAGTCGTGCTATGGAAAACAAAACCCATTAGTTACCCTTATCGAACTGATTTTGAAAATTCTTCAAAATAATCCTAATATCTTCCGGAACATTTATATTGCGAAACTGCTAAAGTAATTAACTTCCATACAGCTATAGAAGAGAAATACCTTTACTAAGATTCAAGGACGAGCGTAAATTATATTTTAAGTATGATTTACATTATAATCTAAACTAATTTGTAATTTTTTAGTGTATACTATCGTATTTTTTATCTTTTAACCTTTTGGACATCTTAAATGTTTTTTATTATGGAACTCTATCGCATAAATTCTAGTAATTTTTTTATTTTACTGAAATAATTTGCATGCAGATGTCCTAATGAAAACAGCTGTACGTTTTAAACTTACAAGATTGACCTGCTAAAATTTAAAATTATTATTATTATAGTATTATTACTATTTTTTTTATTGCATGTACTGGATTTTTTTCATAGCTACTAAATATTGCAACCAAATTATACATTTTTGCTACAATATAGGCTGAAATTGTTCATATATACAATCTGGAAGCCAAACTGTGTGGAGCTAACTGAAGCCACAAATAATGGTCTGTATTATTTTATACTGCAGTTTATGCTCTTACAAATGTGGTCCATGTCTATACGGGGATTGTTCAAACTAAATTAGTCATGTCTATTTCATTATTTTTTAAAGGATACGAAAATGGATGCTATTTTCAGAGTCATACCACTGAATTGTTTTCCCTTGTTTGAAAAAATACTGCTGTCTATCTATTTGACATTTACAATCATCGCTCCTGGAATTTCAAAAACATTCGATCGTCAAACTTCTTTTACTTGTAATGACAAGATGATTTCAAAATTCCAAGAAACTTCTCTTATAAAGAACATTGAATCAAGTTGTTTGAGACAATACCAAAATGAAACTTGGGATAATATATATGTGGTGTCCTTCAATTTCTTTTTTCTCTTTTTTTGGGGTATGATCTATGGACAGTCTGTGAGCAATCGACTTAAAAACTTTGATAAGTTCTTGTCAGAAAGAAGCAGTGAAGTCAGAAAGGTTGCATCTAGTTCTTGGGCATTCTATTATTACATCATTTATTTGACTGTACGCGTGATCGGTTTGTCTATATTTGTTACAGTACTGTTTCCATGCATGTTTCCCATTGAATATTCTTGTTCGTGGCGTCCAACAACAAACGAAAACTCTTCGTTCAACAGTATAATTCTTCCTCCATATAACGAAACTTTCCTTAATTGTGAAATTCGCGATGGTAACAGTGAATGGTGGATTAAATTTGTTGTAGCTGTTGATGTTTTATCGATAATAATGACGATATGTCAGCTAATATACCTATTAAATAAGGCCAGTAATGACAATTTTTTCACATCAGATAAGGAGTTTTTCACGGTATACATACTCCAAAAACGTGCAGAATTTCGAAAATGGATAAAAGAAATAAAAAATAAACTTCACTTGAACAAATTATTTAATATCCACGATAACGTAGGCAATGCACAAATGTCTGTCCAAAATCTTGAAGATATTTATGTCAACGTCATAATGCAAGCAGACAGACAATTAAGTAAAGCTTACCCAGAAACGCATGAAAGGCACGAGATCCTTCATTGTCATTTCAAACCTAATGAAAATGCGAAAAAACTCACAATAGCAACTGACATTTTTAAGTCAATTCCAAATAGCAAGTCGTATCCTAGCTCCATTTTAGTCATTGGAAGGCCAGGAATTGGTAAAACTATGTTGACGAAAAAACTTATTCATGAATGGAAGACAAATGAAGACGACTTTTGGCGCGATAAGCTGGTCATTTTAATGCAATGTCGTGCGATTAAAGAGAAGTACATTACTTTTGAAAAAATGTTAAAGAGTTGCGTTGGATTTTCATTTGAACAGTTTTCAGATATTTACGAATTTATAATGTTAAATCCTGAAAGAACTGTTCTTGTCGTCGACGGTCTTGATGAATTGCCTTTAGATAATGAAGATATTCAAACTGACGACTCAGGGTCCCCTAATGATAAAAGGCACGTCATTACACACTTAAGTATGCTAGTTGAAGGTAAACTATTGCCCAATGTTACTGTTCTTATTACATCACGACCCACAGCTGAACATAAATTTCGAGATATGGAATTCGCGAGGACAGTTGAAATCTTGGGCTTTTTTGAGGATGAGATAAAAGAATACGTGGAAAAGTTTTGTCATGAAGATAGAAATATTGCTGACCGTATTCTCAATAAGATTGAAATTTCTCTTGAACTTCGCAGCTTTTGTTATATCCCTATTAACACTAAAATTGTTTGTATGACCTTAAAGGAATGTTTTGCAGATGATGAAAACTACAGTCCAAAGACTATGACTGAATTGTACGATAGAGCAATTAAAGTTTTACTATGGAAAAGCCATCCCCTTCTCAGGGGCAAGACTACAGAAAAGGATTACTTGAGTATTCCTTTACCATCCGAGCTTGATAAAGATCTACAAGAAATAAAATATGTTGCCATGGAAGGGCTTAAAGACGGACGCCTGATTTTTGAAAGAAAAAGTAACAGTAACTTTAAAAATCTGGAAAACTGTGGCATTTTCAATAAGATTTATGATGATAAACGCCATCTTTACTGTTTTCTTCATTTGACTCTTCAAGAGTTTTTTGCAGCGTGGTATATTGTTGACGATTGGCAAAACATTGGAAAGTTTTTGGATGATCATGTTCAAGATCCTAAATGGCATTTGGTAATCGAATTTGCTGCTGGTTTGGTTGGAAATGAAAAGAAAGAGAAAAAGATATCAGCGTTATTCTAGAGAGGTATTAAATTTATGATCAATGAGCATTTGTATCATTGAAAATGTTTGATTGTATCTTCATATTGTATGTGACTAGATATATTTTTCTAAGTTAATTTATCATCACCAAATTCTTAACATTAATTTTGCCAGCCAGATGAGCAAATATCAAAGTAATGCCTCCTCGATAAGTTTTAAACTAAAGTGTCGCGTAGAGTTTCGAAGAAATAATTTGGTGATCGATTTCTTTTGATCGTTTGCTATATACTTCAGAACATGGTTTTTACATGTTTGCGGATGTAGACCACTGTAGATCACTGAGTTGTTGCTTTTCATTAGAGTATTTGGATGCACTGGGAAGTTATTTAAACAGCAAATAAAAGACTTCAGCATAATGCACACTAAGATACATACATATAAAGCCCATAAAATAAACCTTATGTTCAAGCATTAAGTGAAAAAATCTGCTAATGAGAAAACAAATCTAGTGGATTCTCCAAACACTACGTTCCAAAAGTGTAGGACTATTTTCGAAATCGTTTTAAAACGAACAACAGCAACAAGCAAACAGCTGTAAGCTATAACTTAAAACACAAATTTTGAATTTAAGGTTTTTACCTTGATTTTCATCAAAAAATTGCTTGCCGAATCCGAAATACAAATATACATTTTGTGTATTTGGGAGTGGAAAATTGCGGAATTTTCAAAAAAGCTGTCAATTTCGGTAAATCTCAGCGGCATAGTACAAAATCCTCCATTTTGTTAGCGTCATACAATAATTAAAGCCGCTCTTGAGATAGCCGCTCCAGTTATTATAGAACTCAATGGAGTTAGCATTCCAGATATATTTACTTCAATGGGCTGAGTTAAAGCTTACCCGTGCCTTCAACTTACTCAAAATTTGCAAGCAACGACCATTGAGTTCTATAAGACCTGGAGGGGAAAAGAGGCCTGGACCCCGTGGTCAAAAACATGGCGGTAATGGCGGATTTTGTTGGTCACTTTAAAATTTTTTTTCAATATTCACTCCCTCCTGATTTCCAATACTGTTTATATGAACGAAAACAAGTGAGGAAAAAAAACAATTACGATACCGACAGCATACCATTTGAAAATAATGCTTCAGCATTGCGTGAAAAACACAGTACATGTAGTAAAGTAATACAAAAAGCACGAGTGATGTCGTGTAAACTTGTTTATTTAACTATCAACTAACGAATGCCCGCTTCGGGGTGTTGCCCGCTTCAGGGTGTCCCATAAGGGGCAACTATCATTACATCCCCATTCTTTCAATAGGACAAAATTATAAACATAACTTGGCTCTCAATGGAATACCAGGAAGATAAGAGATTTTTTTAACAGTCTATAAAGTTTTAATATTTGTAATCAAGACGTTACATAGTCATTGTATTTAGTAGGTATTGTTCGGGTTGTTGTGGACCTTCTAAGTGGAGGAGTGGGTGAAGATGCTCCAGGTTCGTCAACAGTGGTTTCTGCTTCAGCCTGGTTATCATCATCTGTGCTCAGTAAGGCTGTTGTGGTGAAATCGGCTGTTGCCTCAGTCTTCAAGAGATTTCGTCTGTTGCGTCGATACTTTTGGCCATTCAGTGTTGCAACTATGTAAGAGCGAGGTGTTGTTGCGGGATATAGTACTTGGGCTGGGACCCAAGTGTTGTTCTGACGTAGCCTTATACCTTCATTCTCCGTGAGTGGCGACAATGATCTAGAGTTCTGGTCATAATAGTGTTTTTGTGTCTGTTGGCATCGTTTCAATTCTTTTGTAACATCTGTTGCTAGCTTGGGTTGTAGCAATTCTTTTGATACAGGTAGTTTGGACCTGGTTGGTCTACTCATTAGTAGTTGTGATGGTGCATATGACATACCGGTGACAGGGGTGTTCCTGTACTCGAGGAGACCAATAAAGGGGTCTGAGGTTTTTTTTAGGATCCTCTTGACAGTCTGCACAGCTTTTTCACTAAGCCCATTGGATTGTGGGTATGTGGGACTAGATGTGGTGACTTTGAATCCCCAGTTTTCTGCAAACCCTCTAAATTCTCTGCTGTTGAATGGCATGTTGTCTAATATGAGTTCTTGTGGTATACCATGACGTGCAAAAATTGACTTTGTGTGTGTGATGACAGTTTTTGCAGTTTTATTTGGTAACAGACTGACTTCGATGTACTTTTAGAAATAATCTACAATCACGAGGTAGGTTTTACCTTGGTATTCGCATAGATCAGATGCTACTTTCTGCCAGGGGAGCTCAAGTATCTCATGTGGTATCATGGGTTCCTTTTGGTTCTGGCTTCTAAAGGTGGCACAAACGGTACAGTTAGATACAACAGTAATAATGTCATTATTCATACCTGGCCATTATATCACTGATCTAGCTCTATTCTTGCACTTTTCTATGCCTTGATAGGTTTCATGGATTAATTGTAGCATGTCTTTCCTCATGGATAATGGGATGATGAGTCTGTTGTCTTTAAATAGGAGTCCTTCGGCTTCACTCAGTTCATATCTTACATTCCAGTAGGGTGTGATGCATGTTGGTACTGATTGTCGGTGTTTTGGCCAACCTTGCTTGATTGTCTCTTTTAGAGTTTGAAGGGTTTCATCTTCTTTGGTAGCAGCTTTGAGTTCAGCTATTTTCTCTGATGTCGCCGGGATATTGGTGACTAAACTGTGAACCATGACTTCGATGTCATCATTGAGGTCTAGTTGTTCACCGTCGGTCTTGAGATAGGCTCTAGAGAGAGTGTCAGCTATGAACATGTATTTTCCAGGAACATATTTCACTGTTACTTGATACTTCTGTAGTCTTATTAAGAGGCGTTGAATCCGGGTGGAGCTTGGCATAGTGGCTTAGCCATTATTGCTTCCAGTGGTTTGTGGTCACTTTCTACTATGATCTCTCGTCCATAAACATATTGGTTGAAGCGTTCGCATGCAAATACTATGGCGAGAAGTTCTCTCTCGATTTGTGCATACTATGTTTCTGCATCGTTAAGAGATCTAGATGCATAGATGACAGGGTGTTCGTTTTGAATCAGACAAGCTCCAAGGCCCCCTTGTGATGCATCGACATGCAGAGTTATTGGCTGGTCGTTCTCAAAGAACTTAAGGACAAGTCTGCTGGTTAGTGCTTCCTTTATCTTGGTAACAGCTTCATCATGTTCTGCGAGCCAGATCCATGCAATATCTTTCTTAAGCAATGATCTTAATGGGGCTGTAATTTCAGACATGTTGGGTATGTATTGTGACAGGAAATTGACCATACCTAATAAACGTTGTAGATCTTGCTTGTTCTGTGGTTTGGGCATCTCTAGGATTGCATTGATTTTTCTGGATCTGGGTGGAACCCTTTGGCGTTTATGATGTTGCCCAGATATTTTACTTCTTTGACGCGTAGTTGAATTTTCTCTTTGTTGAACTTGATGTTTCCATCTCTGGCACGATCGAGGACTTTGATGAGTGCTTTGTCAAGTTCTTCTTTGTCTTTAGCAGCGATGATGATGTCATCATAGACTGCAAGTACACCAGGGATATCTGAAAAATTATCGTCAACCATTTTCTGCGCGACGTCAGATGCTGAACAGATTCCAAATGGCATCCGGTTAAATTTATATCTCCCAAATGGAGTGTTGAATGTACAAAGGTAAGAAGATTCTTCGTCAAGTTTCTTGTGCCAGTAGCAGCTTGTCATGTCAATTACAGTGAACAACTCAGTGCCACTGAGTTTATTTGAGATTTCTTCGGCTGACGGTGGGTTGTAGTACTCTCTTTTAATGGCTTGATTTAGATGTTTGGGATCTAGGCACAGTCGTAGCATTCCATTTCTTTTTTCTACTATGACCAGGCTGTTTACCCAGTCTGTAGCTCGGTCAACTTTGCCGATAATTCCTGTCTCCGTGAGATTTTCTAGTGTTGATTTCAAGCGTGGCATTAAACTCAGTGGGACTTTTCTTGGTGGATGAATTGTAGGTTTAGCATCACTTTTAATTTCGATGTGGTATTCACCATTGACGAGGCCAATACCTTTGAAAACATCTTGATACTCTACGAAAATGTTTTGTTCGGTTTGGTGAATTTCACAGACATCATTTATGCTAATGAGGTCGAGGTCACGGCATGTTTGTAGACCAATCAGTGGCTTCGAGTTGTCGATTTCAACGACGTAGAATTCGCTATATATTTTCTTGTTGTTGTGTTCGATGTTCATGTAGCATTTACAACGAATTGGTACTTGGGTTCCTCCGTAGGCCTTTATTTTGGTGTTTGTCTGGTGAAGAGTTGGTTTGTCGTTTAGTGAGGTGAACACGCTGAGTGGCATTATATTGCACTGAGCGCCAGTGTCGATTTTGAAGCTGATGACTTTGTTGTTTACTTTAATGCTAGTGAGTAGTTCGTTTCCGTTAGGCTTGTTTATTTCACGGAGGAAAATTTCGTCGTAGTTTTCAACACCGTCTTGAGTTTCTTGAGGGGTTTCTTGAGTGATTTCGTGGAGTTTATGTTTGGAAGTGTTAGCGAAGCACATTTTGGCGTAGTGGTTTTTGCCTTGACACTTTGACCACTTTTCGCCGTAAGCTGGACATTGGTTAATCAGGTGATGTGTACCACAACGTCTACAAGGTTTTCCTTTTTGTTGAGGGCTTCGCTTTTGGTAGCTAGCTCTCGTAGTTTGGATGGCAGCTGCTTCGAGTGGTTGTGTTGCTAGGTTTTTGACTTGTGCGTGGCTTGTCTCGGCTGCTCGGACGGTGTTGATGGCTTTGTCGAGGGTTAGAGTGTTATCTCGTAGGAGTCTTTCTCTTACGGAATTATTGTCGATTCCACATACGATTCGATCCCTTATCAGACTGTTTTGCAGCTCTCCGAACTCGCAGGTTTTTGCTTTATTTCGTAGGTCCACGAGGAAGACGTCGAGCGATCGGCCATTTTGTGAGCATGTGTTGAGCTTGTACCTTTCGTATGTGACATTTTTCTTAGGGGAGCAGTGTTCTTCGAATTTCTCGATATGTGGGTCGATTTTACCTTCTTCTTCTTCGGTGAATGTGAATGTATCGTAAATCTCGAGGGCATCTTCGCCAATCATGTGGAGAAAGATTGCACACTGCGTGTCTTGATCTTTTGAAGTGGCACCGCTTGCTTTCGAGTAAAAGTTCCATCTTTGTCGCCATTTCCGCCATCTTTCTGCGGTGTTTTCATCTAAGATGAGAGGCTCTAGAGGTTTTAAGTGGTCCATGATAAATTATTTTCTGACACCATGTATTAAAGTAATACAAATAGCACGAGTGCTGTCGTGTAAACTTGTTTATTGAACTATCAACTAACGACTGCCCGCTTCGTGGTGTTGCCCGCTTCGGGTGTCCCATAAGGGAAACTATCATTACAGTACACACACATCAAAATAAAGAAAATCAACGGTAGAGAAACGCATATTTTGGCAGTAACATTTAAGTTATTTTATGACATTTTAACCTTTTAAAAGTGAAAATCAAACGGCATTCATTAGTAGACCTGTCAATCTCGTCAAACTTATACTTTATTTCATGCTTTTGTGCATGCGTTTGACTGTTTGTAAACAGTTTGGTGCAACTATTTTTCTTGCTAAAAATGGATAAATCTGTGTTAAAATGCTCCTAAGGAAGTAAGAAAATGTTTGCTTCTGTCCTACGACATAAGCCAACTAAAATTTACCATCGATAAGTATCATAAGTGTATTGTCATTACCTGATAAATCTACTGAAAACTCATAAAGAAAGTATGTTGAACTAGAAGAGCTACAAAAAAGAAAAAAATTCAAAACACCATTATATGTTGGTTGGAAATTTGTATTTTGTAAACTGCTTGGCATAATCTTGGGTCTATTACTGAACAGAACTACACTAATTTTCCATTGAAATTACAAATTTGGAAACTGAAGTGCATTAGTTTCTCTGACAAAAACACTCTGTCTATTGCTGCATGAAGGCAAAATAATTAATTGACAGTGTAGGCGAAGAAATTTATCAAGTTCTATAGATATTATTGTGTATTACTTACAGTCTTTTGGAATTGTGTAATGTATGTCAAAAACAAGATATAATTTTTCAAAAATGCTAACCCTTTTAAGCACTACTACTCTTCTGTTTGCTTGAACAACTTACAGCTACGAAGACTAATTATTTATATGTACAAACTAACAATTGGGAATTAAATGATAAACAACTTGATAAAGCTTTGTATTTTCCATCACGCCTTTGAATTTGTTTCTTTTATCTCTTGCTAAAAAAATATTAATGAAAGACTACAAATCAAGTTTTTAAAAAATAGTATTTTGTACAAAGAACTAAAATTAATTGGAAAGGTCACATGTTGAAGACAGACTTTGCTTCTCTGACTAGGTTGCTTGACCATGAGCAATTTAAATTTGTTTAGAGAATTCTTTTATTGATTTGTACTAATTCTTCATAAGACACAAAGAATTTCTAAGCCAACTATTTTTGCTTCCACTACATTCAACTTCATTGTAACCAATGTATCCGATGTGAATTTGTGGATCACCTGGAATCATACGAAGTATGGATTTGGTGAGATAAGACAACAATATGTTTAATTTTTCATGCATATTAATGATATAATCATAAGCTATTGTTGAACAAAAATTTAAAGGTAGGAGCAAATCTTAGTATATTGTTCAACACACTTGTTTTATCTTGATTTTGAAGTAGTAACCTGTTTTTTATAACAATAAATACTTCACTTACAGAAACGCGAAGTAATGCTTTACAACTGTTTGCATATACCATAGTTCTCATTAACTTTGCATGGCACAGCATTCAATTTTAACACAACTCTGTTGTAAACTTTCCCTTCATCTTTAAAAAATAAATAAGAACAAATTCTGCCCAACTTTTGGGAGGTAAACTCGATTCAAATGAGGAGAGTTTAGCTTGATCATGATACAAGATGGTTGCAAAACTCGATAAAAATTGGCAGCTTTACCACACGTCTGACGAGTGATAAAGTGAAGAACAAACAAGACTGGACAAAATAACTTTAAATTAAAATTTAGTTGTAGAAATACTCTTCAAGTATCGTGTTAAAAACAAAATAGTAAAACTACTACTGTGCTACTTACCGGAGTCATGAAATGTTTCCTTTTCTGTCGCTATTTCATCATCCGCAAATCACGGAAGCTTGCAAATTATTTGATAAATATAATTTTAAAAAGTGTTTATGTTAGGAAAATAGTTTTGATATTTTCTATACACCCAATCGTGGTGGTCAAATCAGGGTGGGCGACAAAATTTTATTTCATGAGCCCGCTTCTCTCGCTGATTTTGACCACCAAAATCCGCCCCATGTTTTGACCACGCAGCCGCGCGCAAATAATTTATAGTAATTTTGTTGACGTTTCCCCTCCAGGTCTTATAGAACTCAATGGCAACAACGTAGTTGTTCATGCAACGTACTTGACATAGTCTGGATCCGCCCCTGATTAAATTAAACTAAAGTAGGTGTTTTGAACCCGGAAGTGTCGTCAATGTATAGGGATATACAGTAGGTGCACTTCGTGTGCAATTGGCTGCTGTAATTTAATTAGATTACTTGCTGCCGTTAGCCATTTCATCATTCCTATTGGTCAAAAAAGCAATTTACTAGCTGCCACTATGGTAATCACATGCGTAAGAAGATATGCGCGGCACGAAAAAATTAAATGGAGTGGCTCTACTGTATATTAACTATACTGTGGTATCGTTACATGTTTGTGGCTAAAGATCGTCCAGGTCAGTAGAGTCATGAGAAGGAATGCTGGTATTGATATTACGGTCGTCAAGTGAGGAGTAAACGTCAGGTTAGGCGTATTTATTATCTGGTTTTTACAGCGTCGTAATTTGTGCAAAGGAAATGTGTGGGTTTGTGGGTTTCAATTGTGTTCTGTTTTTGTGGATTAGTCTGAAGTAATGAGTTAGTTGCTTATTTGCTTGTTTTGTGAATGAGTCATTTGTAGGGTGCCGGTAATTGTTGTGATCTAAATGTATTACTTACAGCACTGACTATAGACAACGGCTTACATTAGAAAGTTGGTACACCAACTTAAAACAAAAACCCCTGAACAGATCACAATAACTACCGGCTCCTTACAAACGGCTCATTTACAATACAAAAACAAAAAACTAACTCATAACTTTAGACTAATCCACGTTAACAATACACAATACCACACTGCAAGACAATTTCTGTACACACAATACGATGACGTAAGAACAAGATAACAAAAACGTTTACTCCTCACTTGACTCTGAAGATGACTACCACTAAGGTTGTCGAAACGTCGGTCTACAGCAACACCAACAGTCCTTCTCAGAACTCTACTAACCTGGACAATTTTAATTCACAAACGTTTTACTCAAACCTCGTATATTAATGAGTATGTCAATAACTCTTTCTTTAAACCTAGCATGTTATTGAGCATCTCATATATATTCACAAAAAAACACCGGTTTTTCTGTTTGTAAAGCGTTGTTCCCATATAGTTGTAATTGTAAGTTAATCGCAGAAAAGCAATCACTGACGTGAAACCATTGATATGGGAACGCTAATCGGCGATAGCAATCGACAACAAATTTAAATATTCTAATCAACAGATAGAAATTACTTGCTGCGCAGCGGGGACTGATCTGGACTTTTGGAACGTAATTCAAGAAACGCCAGAAGCTTTAGCCATCTGTAGAGTTCTGGGAACATACTCACAGGAAGATTTTGATTTTCAACGTCTCGGAAGTTCAATTTCCGGCATTTTAAAGCAAGTGCTAATCATATTTTGTAAGCGTTGTATGTGCATAAAACTAACAGTTTAGTAGCATTTTTAATTGAAATGGTGAACGATACTTAGTTAATTGGCTGTTTTTCTTAAATTTGGGGCTACGCAGCATGCCTAGGAAACACATATTGCTAAAACCCTGGCAATATGGAGTTATGAAACTTAAGCTTTAAAAAAGGAAAAAATTATCAGAATTTTTAGTCAACAAAATCATTATGTTAGTAATGGATAATTGTATTTTAAAACAAATAATGATCTAAATAATAGACAAATTGAGCAATTTTTAAAAAGTTGCTTGTAGGCTCAGAATTTTAACCATTATTCTCATTGGCTGCCTTGGGGCTCATGTTATTTTGTTAAGTTTGAGTTGATAGTCAAGGTAAAAGCATGTACAAGATTTTCGAAAAAAATTCACTGAACAAAATTTTCGCACACTTAAAAAATTAGCCGGACCCAAAGCTCATTCTCCCTTTTTATTTCAATCGATATTATACGCGCTTGCACCAAAGCATAATAGGCCGTCTTTGTGCATGAAGAAAAGTCGTCGACTAAATATTGCCATTAAACACACTAAGGTAGGCTAACGCATGTATGTTTATTTTAAATATCAGCGTTGAGAATAGGGAAGGTTCTTTGTACTTATGTGTAAATATCACATTTAATTACAACAATTACAACTATATGCAAACTAGGTTTATGCATTATGGTAGCATTTATCTTTTGTGAAAAGATATTGGGCATGCTGCCAATATGCTGAACATTCAACATCGTAATTGCAGTTTACAAACTTCCGGATCAACAATACCATGACATCAACAATATGGTTGCTATTATGTTATTATGTTATTGCTCTTTCAGTTGAGTTTGAATGTGAGATTAAAGTTATTATTCACGATTGTTAACAGTACGTTTTTGTTTCGTATATTCGTCATCATTTCTCTGAGAATAAAGAGGCCCAAACACAAACCTAAAACGATAATTTCATATACAGCGGGTGGGGTACTTTTGCCAAATCTGTAGGTAAAAGGCACATATTTCGAAAATGAGTTTTAAACAAAAAAAGGCTTTTAAAAGAGAGGCAAACGTCGTAAAAAGTTTTGTGTGTATAGTGATTCCTGCAAAAACGATCCCGATAAAAAGTAGCTATAATTTTACAGGACAAATAATCTCTTTTACATCTATATACAGTAGAACCTGTTTTAAGCAGTCACAAATGGGGATTTCTCGTGTGACCGTTTAATACAGGTTGACCACTTATTACAAGTTGACCGTTTAGTAATATTTAACAAACTAAAGTTGACCAATCTGTATTGTTCGTCAACATGCCAAAGAACAACGCTATATAAAGCACCTTTTTTTTTCTTTGTTTTAACTAGAAGTTAAATATAGTATACACAAAAATGTCACGGCTCAAACTGCTAAAAAATATTAATCATTGGCAAGCGCGTCAACAGAGAAGGTGTTTATAACTTATATATTCCGTGCGCATATCCCTTTTGTGGAGATAGGTTTTCTTGTCAATGGCTGAAGGGACGTAAGAAGCATTAAATTGCTGGTGTATTTGTCCGCACAAACAGAAAATATTGTTGGATCTTTTGAGTCATTTTATGGAAGATAAATACAATATAAAGACATGTATACAATATAAGTGATACGCTCCAACAAAAATATTTAATAATGTATTTTATTATGGGGTGTACCTACTTAACCTGACCGTTTAATACAAGTGCAAAAGAACAAAAAATTAAGCTTAGCACATTGGAAAAGGTGACCGCGTCCGTTTAATAGAGATGACCGTTTAATAAAGGTCACTTTAATAGTATTTGCACCAGGAAACTTTGCCATATAACCGCTTAACACAGGGTGACAGCTTAATACGGTGCCGCTTAATACAGGTTCTACTGTTAAAGTAAAATTACAAATATTTTGCTTCTTATAAACTTGCTCCGTGGCGCTGTAAGGCCCATTTTAGTTCATACATGACATACAGATATAATTTGTTTTTTTAATGAAAGTTTTTGGCGAATTAACTAATTAAAACATGCCTAAATGAATTTTGGCCTGTCTAACCTCTTCCAGTCAACTATCACGCTGCCAACGCTACTGAACTGTTGTTCTGACAAGCAGCAAGGAGGTTTCACTTTCATGTAATATTAATTTGCACTTGGCTTTGGTAAACGTTGTGTGCATTGTCTGACTTATTTTAATTTGCCACCAAAAGATTGTAGCTGGCTATTGTTATCATAGTTGTTTTACAAGAACTTCTTATTTTAAGATGCTTTTCTGAAAGACTTTATCATTTTGAATAAATTAAACCAAACTTTTAAAAGTTTCACAATACGATATTTTTATAATTACAGGTTAGAAAGTTGGATGTCACATTTATTTTTCTCAGAGGGTAATAAAGCACTTGGTTTTCTTGGAATGAAGTGCTTATACGAATTACAAGACGACGATGAGATGAGATCAATTTGCGAGTCAAATAATTTTTCTGAAACAATATCCGTTGATAAAGTTTCTTTCACGCCTCTTGACTCAAACGTCTTCTTTGAATTTCTCTCTATATACTTACAATTAAGAAAACTCGCGTTTTTTTCATGCCAATTTCCTGATAATCATAGCGTCGTTAGATTGTCAAAATATTTGACAAATGCAACAGCATGCAATGTATTTTCTTTAAAAATCAACTCCTGTTCTGTTAAAAATATATCAAAGCATCTTAGTAAAGCTTTAAAAAGTGAAAATTGTAAACTTAGTGAATTGGAAATTAGAAAAAACAATATAGGTGAAGAAGGTGCTAAATATCTTAGTAAAGCTTTAAAAAGTAAGAATTCTAAACTTACTAATTTGATTATTAATAGCAACAACATGGGAGATAAATGTGCAAAATATTTTAGCGAAGCTTTGACAAGTGAGAATTGTAAACTTACTGAATTGTCTCTTAGTCGTAACAAAATAGCAGCTGGAGGTGCAAAGTATCTTAGTGAAGCTTTAAAAAGTGAGACTTGTAAACTTACTAAATTGTCTCTTTCTCATAACAATATAGGTGATGGAGGTGCAAAATCTCTTAGTAAAGCTTTGAAAAGTGAGAATTGTAAGCTTACTGAATTGGATCTTTCTCATAACAAGATAGGTGATGGAGGTGCAAAATCTCTTAGTAAAGCTTTGAAAAGTGAGAATTGTAAGCTTACTGAATTGTCTCTTTCTCATAACAAGATAGGTGATAAAGGTGCAAAATCTCTTAGTGAAGCTTTGAAAAGTGAGAATTGTAAACTTACTGAATTGTCTCTTTATATTAACAAGATAGGTGATGAAGGTGCAAAATCTCTTAGTAAAGCTTTGAAAAGTGAGAACTGTAAACTTACTGAATTGGATCTTTCTCAAAAAAACATAGGTGATGGAGTTGCAAAATCTCTTAGTGAAGCTTTGAAAAGTAAGAATTGTAAGCTTACTGAATTAGATCTTTCTTATCACACGATAGGTGATAAAGGTGCAAAATATCTTAATGAAGCTTTGAAAAGTGAGAATTGTAAACTTACTAAATTGTCTCTTTCTCAAAACAAGATTGGTGATGGAGGTGCAAAATCTCTTAGTGAAGCTTTGAAAAGTGAGAATTGTAAAATTATTGAAGTGTCTCTTTCTCATAACAAGATAGGTGATGAAGGTGCAAAATCTCTTAGTGAAGCTTTGAAAAGTAAGAATTGTAAACTCACTGAATTGTCTCTTGATAGTAACAAGATAGGTGATGAAGGTGCAAAATCTCTTAGTGAAGCTTTGAAAAGTGAGAATTGTAAACTTACTGAATTGTCTCTTGATAGTAACAAGATAGGTGATGGAGGTGCAAAATCTCTTAGTGAAGCTTTGAAAAGTGAGAATTGTAAACTTACTGAATTGTCTCTTGATAGTAACAAGATAGGTGATGAAGGTGCAAAATCTCTTAGTGAAGCTTTGAAAAGTGAGAATTGTAAACTTACGGAATTGTCTCTTGATAGTAACAAGATAGGTGATGGAGGTGCAAAATCTCTTAGTGAAGCTTTGAAAAGTGAGAATTGTAAGCTTACTGAATTGGGTCTTTCTTCTAACAAGATAGGTGATGGAGGTGCAAAATCTCTTAATGAAGCTTTAAAAAGTAGGAATTGTAAGCTTACTGAATTGGATCTCTCTCATAACAAGATAGGTGATGAAGGTGCAAAATCTCTTAGTGAAGCTTTGAAAAGTGAGAATTGTAAACTTACTGAATTGTCTCTTAATATAACAATATAGGTGATGAAGGTGCAAAATCTCTTAGTGAAGCTTTGAAAAGTGAGAATTGTAAACTTACTGAATTGTCTCTTGATAATAACAAGATAGGTGATGGAGGTGCAAAATCTCTTAGTGAAGCTTTGAAAAGTGAGAATTGTAAACTTACTGAATTGTCTCTTGATAGTAACAAGATAGATGATGAAGGTGCAAAATCTCTTAGTGAAGCTTTGAAAAGTGAGAATTGTAAACTTACTGAATTGTCTCTTTTAGTAACAAGATAGGTGATGAAGGTGCAAAATCTCTTTGTGATGCTTTGAAAAGTGAGAATTGTAAACTTACTGAATTGGATCTTTCTTATAACAAGATAGGTGATGAAGGTGCAAAATCTCTTAGTGAAGCTTTGAAAAGTGAGAATTGTAAACTTACTGAATTGTCTCTTGATAGTAACAAGATAGGTGATGAAGGTGCAAAATCTCTTAGTGAAGCTTTGAAAAGTAAGAATTGTAAACTCACTGAATTGTGTCTTGATAGTAACAAAATAGGTGATGAAGGTACAAAATCTCTTAGTGAAGCTTTAAAAAGTGAGAGTTGTAAACTTACGGAATTGTCTCTTGATAGTAATAAGATAGGTGATGGAAGTGCAAATTCTCTTAGTGAAGCTTTGAAAAGTGAGAATTGTAAACTTACTGAATTGTCTCTTTCTCATAACAAGATAGGTGATGGAGGTGCAAAATCTCTTAGTGAAGCTTTGAAAAGTAAAAATTGTAAGCTTACTGAATTGGATCTTTCTCAAAACAATATAGGTGATAAAGGTGCAAAATCTCTTACTGATGTTTTGAAAAGTAAGAATTGTAAACTCACTGAATTGTCTCTTGATAGTAACAAAATAGGTGATGAAGGTGCAAAATCTCTTAGTGAAGCTTTGAAAAGTGAGAATTGTATACTTACTGAATTGTCTCTTGATAATAACAAGATAGGTGATGGAGGTGCAAAATCTCTTAGTGAAGCTTTGAAAAGTGAGAATTGTAAACTTACTGAATTGTCTCTTTCTCATAACAAGATAGGTGATGGAGGTGCAAAATCTCTTAGTGAAGCTTTGAAAAGTGAGAATTGTAAACTTACTGAATTGTCTCTTTCTAATAACAAGATAGGTGATGAAGGTGCAAAATCTCTTAGTGAAGCTTTGAAAAGTGAGAATTGTAAACTTACTGAATTGTCTCTTGATAGTAACAAGATAGATGATGAAGGTGCAAAATCTCTTAGTGAAGCTTTGAAAAGTAAGAATTGTAAACTTACTGAATTGTCTCTTGTTAGTAACAAGATAGGTGATGAAGGTGCAAAATCTCTTTGTGATGCTTTGAAAAGTGAGAATTGTAAACTTACTGAATTGGATCTTTCTTATAACAAGATAGGTGATAAAGGTGCAAAATATCTTAGTGAAGCTTTGAAAATTGAGAATTTTAAACTTACTGAATTGTCTCTTGATAGTAACAAGATAGGTGATGAAGGTGCAAAATCTCTTAGTGAAGCTTTGAAAAGTAAGAATTGTAAACTTACTGAATTAACTCTTAAATATAACAATATAGGTGATGAAGGTGCAAAATCTTTTAGTGAAGCTCTGAAAAGTGAGAATTGTAAACTTACTGAATTGTGTCTTTCTTGTAACAAGTTAGGTGATGGAGGTGCAAAATATCTTAGTGAAGCTTTGAAAAGTGAGAATTGTAAACTTACTGAATTGTCTCTTTATCATAACAATATAGGTGATGGAGGTGCAAAATTTCTTAGTGAAGCTTTGAAAAGTGAGAATTGTAAACACACTTACATTAGATATAAACTTTAACCATTTATTATATAAATTAATTTGCTAATTACATTAAACATGTTTAAAGAATATATATTTGACCTTACAGTGTAAACAGCCAGTAGTCATGTTTTTATAAAGTTAATTGAATTTTCCTGTTTTTTTGCGTGTAAAAAGCACCTTTCTTCTTATCAATTTATGGTCTTTTGCTAGCATGCTTTTAATACTGAATCATAGTACTACCTAAAGAACATTTTAATCAAATTATTTGACACATTGTTACAGCGACGGAAATGTGTTCTTTTTTTTTGTTTGTTTGTATCAATTTGCTGTCTTTTGGCCGGCATGCTGTACTTGCCGAATTAGTGCTCTACAACAGGGGTCTCCAACCTTTACAGCCAGAGGGCCACATGAACTTTCATCCAGCATGTTGAGGGCCGAAGAATATGAAAAATTTCCACGTTATCCTTCAACTTTTTAAATTTCGGAACATATGTAGGAAGTTGGGAGAAAAATTCTCGAAGCCACTCTTGCTAGTTGGCTTCCGACATAACGTAAACTTTCTGCACAAACTTTATTTTGTTTAATAATATTATTATTTTTCTTAAGTGCCTCTCCTGGCCGGATTGAGAGGCCCAACCAGCCGCATCTCTCCCGTGGGGTTGGAGACCCCTGCTCTACAAGTATTAAAACAAATTTAAAAACTACTGATAATGTTTCTGAAAATTCTTTTTAAGATTTTTTGCAGAAGCAAATGTCCACCAGGACATATAGATACATGTTAAATAAATAGATGTTTTCAATCATAATTAACTCAATATCATACCGAACGTGTTTGCCTCAGAGACGTGGCTAGCATGCAAGTTTATTTTTGCAATGTTGATTCTAAAATCTGTTCACTTTGGAAATCTTCTGATTAGCAGAATGTTTAAAAGAACGTGTTTTTTGGCAAAAATAAATAATCATGCTGGTTATGCCAATGTGACATCAGGTTTTATTTTACCTGAAGATTGGCAAGCGACAATCGGTAACATAGTAATCCCTGAAAAGGCAGTAAAAACATTATATGCGTTGACCTTTGTGTTACGTTTTTGCCAGTAAACATTGATCATAAAAAACTCATTTCAATATACTATATAAATGATTAACTAAATTAAAGCATTTTGAAATGTATGTAGCATTGTATTTCATTGCAAATCTCGAGTATTTGCAGTGTTAAGAAATAGTAAATTTCTATAAGTTGTCAAAACTACGATAGTTGCTGCAAACCACGGGAAGTCAACAAACAATTAATAATGTTCATAAATAAAGTTATGAATAAAATTTCATAATTATTGAGTACAGGTTTCATCTTTTCTTCACATTACTTATGATCACATGCCATATCAACCACTCAATCGTCTTGACATTTTTCAGCCTTTGTCACTAAAGAAGCTTGTTTTTTCTAAAAGTATTATGAGGCAGAGACATACGACATAGGTGAGTAAAACTGTTTCTTAAATTTATTGATTATAACAGTGGAGATATTTTGCGTGCGCAAAAAGTGTTCCTGAAGTGTTTTTTATTCTTAAATATCTCGCAATTAACTTCAGAAATTAAAATAAAGTAATAACCCCATTGAATAATTTAATAAAATATAACATATTTTTAATGGCACGTAAATTTCATCGCTTGTACGTTTTTTTGTTTGTAAACGAAGACAAAGACAATTATTATGCGACTCTACAGCATCTGCATATCAATTTTATTAAGAATATTTGTATTGTTTTAGTTATCATAAAACGAAGTCTTTACTAAAGTCATTCAATTTTCTTTGTTCTGTTTTCAGACCAAACTTCGACCTTTCGCAAAAATTATCAGTACAGATTTTAAAATTCAAACGACCCACTCGATGTACAAACAAATTTCGCCTACTTGGTCACGTGCCAGTTTGCTTGTTGTCATTTGCGTTGAATATTTATTAGTCTTAATGAACAGACTCATCACCCAAGATTTACAGCGTTTAACCTATATTTCTGGAATTCTTATTTCCACCAATACAACATGTGCTCAATTTTGACAAAGAGCTACAAGATTATAATGTGGCACATTCAAAGAGTTTTTCAGTATTTCAAGCAGAGTACTTTAGCATTGTAATCATGACTTCATCTGTTTACTTCATGCTTAAATCACTATAAATTTTGTGGTAAAATCAGGCAAAGTTCAATTATGTTTATTTTTCCTTAAAGAACGTGCTGGTTTATAATAGCAATTGAGATACTAATTTTTTTTGCACATAAATGGTTTGAAAAATATAATTATAATTTTTTCCGATCGACAAAACCTTTGATGTATTACAAAAAGTCTTTTTATTAAGAGTTATTTATTTTAAATAATTTCACATAAATTTGTATCGTATAAAAATCTGCTGCGCAGAACCGATTAACATTGATTTGATAATCGTTGGATATGTATAGCAACAAAGTTGGCCGTCCCCTAGGCTTTATAAACATGTGTCTTTGTCTCGTCCAAACACTAACCGATATCATGCCCACATATTAGGATATGTATAGCAACAAAGTTGGCCGTCCCCTAGGCTTTATAAACATGTGTCTTTGTCTCGTCCAAACACTAACCGATATCATGCCCACGTATTAGGATATGTATAGCAACAAAGTTGGCCGTCCCCTAGGCTTTATAAACATGTGTCTTTGTCTCGTCCAAACACTAACCGATATCATGCCCACATATTAGGATATGTATAACAACAAAGTTGGCCGTCCCCTAGGCTTTATAAACATGTGTCTTTGTCTCGTCCAAACACTAACCGATATCATGCCCACATATTAGGATATGTATAACAACAAAGTTGGCCGTCCCCTAGGCTTTATAAACATGTGTCTTTGTCTCGTCAAACACTAACCGATATCATGCCCACATATTGGGATATGTATAACAACAAAGTTGGCCGTCCCCTAGGCTTTATAAACATGTGTCTTTGTCTCGTCCAAACACTAACCGATATCATGCCCACATATTAGGATATGTATAGCAACAAAGTTGGCCGTCCCCTAGGCTTTATAAACATGTGTCTTTGTCTCGTCCAAACACTAACCGATATCATGCCCACATATCAGGATATGTATAACAACAAAGTTGGCCGTCCCCTAGGCTTTATAAACATGTGTCTTTGTCTCGTCCAAACACTAACCGATATCATGCCCACATATTAGGATATGTATAGCAACAAAGTTGGCCGTCCCCTAGGCTTTATAAACATGTGTCTTTGTCTCGTCCAAACACTAACCGATATCATGACCACATATAAAGTCAACAGCTCGTTGTAAGGACGCACTGGTCTGCGTATTGGTCAAAGATTGCGGAATGATAAGCTTGTTTTGAAAACATGTCGCCCTTAAATAAAATATAGTAATTTTGAAGCTTAGCTATAACTATCATTTGTTCGAAATCCATGCTTTCAGAAAAATGAAAAAACCAAACGTTGCGAAGTTAGAATTTGATTCTGCAATTGTTGAATTCAATGCATTCCGCTGGAATGACCGAATTTTAGAGATACAGAATGTCTCCAGAAGACAAGAAACGGTTGGTCGGTTCGAAAAACATGTGCACCACTATTTAACTGTCACTGATTTGCAAGCAACTTGATGTTTGTGAGAATGTAAATGAATTTAACGTTAACATTTGCAAAGGCTATCGGCAAATGCAGGTAATTGACTTTATATTGTGATCATATAATTACCAGTCTAACCTCATATACGCAATAGGTCATATTTTGCAATGACGGTTAAGTTTTCGTCGATCAGCGTGGTCGAGTGGTGTGATACAGGTTTCTCAGGTTGAGGTGTGAGGTTCGAGTCCTTCGAGGTTCAGTTGGTGATGGGCATGGTGTGTTAAACGTTAGGCTTGCAACGAACGAGAGACGAAAGTGTGAGTGTGATGAAAGTTGATAAGTTGAGGAATGTAATGTTGTGCACAAAGTGCGCAAATGGTATTTCTCTTGTTGAATTTTTCGACAATGGAATGCGACACTTAGAAAAAAATCGAATAAATAGGGAATACCCACACAATTTTTTGGCCTAAAAAAACTAAGTCTTTTGATCAAATTTTTCTATGACTCTCTAGAAGTTAGGGAGTCATATTTTTAATAGTCAAGAACCTCAGAGCAAACAGATCGCCCTTTAACTCTCTCTTAACCTCAACCTTGCACTCAATCCTTAAGCTACAACCCATACCAGCACCGACACAGGGACGAACCAAGAACCTCGTGCATTGGAGGTCAGACAAAGCCCGTTGAGCCAGAAGCTCAACTAATACTACAGACTTTTTGGAACATTTGCCCCTTTTCCTTTATAGAAAGACATATAAAAACCTGTCGATAGCATATATTAATTAAAACTTTCAAATAGAACAGCATTTAATAGCTATTATTATTTATGGCTTTAAAAATGTTTGGCAAATGCCTTCGCTGGCATCATAGTGATAATAGAACTATAATTTTCCATATTTTTAGTGGAAAGACATGTAAACCATACGAAAACATATCAATTAAGTCTTTGAAATGGAAAAGCATTTATTAACCTTCTTTACACTTACGGCTTTCAGTTTAAAAATGTTTGGAAAATGCGTTCGAGGGCATCGTAGTGATAATAAAACTATAGTTTCATAGACTTCATGCTTCGCTGTCATATGTTAACATTTCATTCGAAGCAATTCATGTTTCTTACACGACGAAAGAAGATGAATAAAGCATGTACAATATCATCCGCTGTCATGTGATGAATCTGGGCAATCACACGCAAGACCCTATGGTCGATAGTTTCCATTTAAAAGCGTCCATATTGATTCTTGGTTCGAATTTTCTATGAACGATCTTCGAACTCGTGGAATGAGTAACGAAGCAAGCGACAAAGATAATGCTTGCTTGATTCGATATAGGATGAATAAATTTTATTGTTTAATGATTTTTGTAATACCATAGAACAATAATAATTTTCGTTTGCATTTAAGTATATCTACTTAAGGAAGAACATAGTTTTTTGTTTGGTAACACTACCTATGAGGATTATTTTCGATAGATATCAGGCAATTAGTTCAACTACAAAGAATGAAAATCGAACAATGGTGTACAAACAATGCATCATGATTGGCGTAAAACCTGTGATGAATAATATCTTTATGCAAGTAAGGCATTCGTGACATGATTGTTTATAATATTCATTGTTAGTAATAGAACAATTTACGCGATGTTTAATAAATTTAATTCTGAAAACAATAGTTTTTCTTAAACAAAAGAGCTATGTTTCCTCATTATTCTATGGTATTATGCAAATCATTAAATGAAATTTATTCACCCTATTAAATAAAGCATGTGTTATCTTAGTCGTTCAGCCATGCATTCTATGAGTTTGAAGCATTAAGATGTTGGTGACTTAAAGTTTTAGCACTTTTTATTAGCGTTGAGTCGTGTTGGAAACGATTGTTTATCATTATGAACTTGAAGATGGTTATTGAAAGTTAGATATGGTAAAATAGTACGAACAATGGCGGCTTCGTGAAAGTAGCTACAAATGATCCTGTGCGTTTAGTGATCAACTGGCAACATAAATTCATTGATCATTTGTAAATGATGTTTGTGGTGTAAGCAGACGATCAGATGCGAAGGTCAATTATGACATCCCTCACCATGGATTTCTATAAATACACTTCTGTAAATAGAAATTCATGGTAAGAGAAAGTAAAATAAAAGAGATTTATTTTAATTGCTGACCGTGTTGTTAGTAGAATAAAATAAAATCTAGGGATTTCTTTGTATTGCAATAGACTTATAATATATGTGTACATGTTTTATGTTTCTTACATGAAGTATTTCCGAGCTTTTGCATTGAGACTTAACAAAAAATATGTAAAAAGTTCCAAATTTTGTTATGCATCGTTGACCAGCAGCAAAAGTATGTTGGCCTCCATCTGTGTCTTCTGCGTCACACATCCCCGTTCGAAGTCTGCCTGTTACCTTGAAAGATGCAACGCTTAACCAATTCCACAAATATCAGTGTGCAAGTCTTAACGATAGTTGATGATGGTGAATGATAGAGAGAAGTAAAGGAGAGATATGAAGTGAGATAAACGAAAGATGTTCAGACGAGAGATAAAGATAACATGTGAAGAATATCATGAAATTCAAAATTCTTTCTAACTTTTTCTCCATAATTTTTCACGAAAAAGTTAGGCAGTGCACTTTGAACCTGCAGTCAAGTGCACCGAAGGCGAGGGTATTTTTCTTGAGCTAAAATTTTTCCGATACAAAATACTTGTGAAACTTCTATTTTACCTTTTTAATTTCATGCATTATAAGAAACAGGTTAAATAACTTATTAAGTATCATGTTTCAAGATGGAAATTTAAAAAATTAACTTAACGCTGTTATATGATGTTGAAACAACGTTTAAAGTGAAGATAAACATGAAATTTTTGCGCTTTTGCTTGTAGCATCTCTAATAGTTTCTTCTAAGCGAGTGCTTTTGATTCTATATAATTTTTTACAGTTTTGTTTATTTTAATTTTATGATCTGTGTTATCAAAGAAAACATCAAAAACGACCATTGACTTTAGCTGTTTTTAGCGAGATCACTTAAACTAGTTTCTTCTAGAATATAACTTCCATTTCTTGTTCAGTTGCATCCACAGATGTTGACGATCTTCATTTTCTATTGATCAACACGTACAAATACATCGGTACTCAAATAAGACGTCTTTAGACAATGAACAGAAAATTAACGATACTCGTCGTCTACTCCTGTTAAGACAACTTTCCTTTGCTTTGCACAATCACAAATCTTTTGAAAACGTAGTACTTGCTCTTGTGTGTAGTCTTGTTAAACTTTGTACGAAAAACAAATGCTTACCATGACGCCTCGTATTTCATAAGTGCCAAAAACTTAAAGAGAATAACATCTTAGTGCTTGGTGTTATGCATATTATTATGTATTTGTTCCAAATGAATGTTTAACATTCATTGTTCGTAGTTAAACAAACTACCGGATATCTATCAAATATAATCCTACAAGAACAGTAGGTAGTGTTGCTAAACAAAAGAACTATGTTCTCCTTCATTAAGTATAAGTGAAATAAAAATGATAATTGTATATGTTCTATGGTATTACGCAAATCATTAACAATGAAAATTTATTCAGTCTTTATCTAATAAAGCAAGCATTTTCTTCGTTGCTTTGTCACTCATTCAATGTTTTCGAAGAAATAAGGTCGATATTATAAAGTCGAACTTAAATTATTCGATCGTCTTTGAATGGGAAATTCTGACTAAGGACATTCACGTCATTGCAATGTTTCAGCACATGACAGTGTATGACATTGTTCATATTTTATTTACTTTCTTTCTTCATGTGAGAAACATAAATTGCTTTAAAGCAATGCGAAGCAAGCCTTTGTGTTTATAGTTCGTCACTATTGATGATGTCGACGGCATTTGCCAAACATTTTTTAAGCCATAAGTGATGAAGGCTACTATTAAATACTGTTCTATTTAAAACGTTTAATTGATATGTTATTGGCATTTGTTTATATGTCTTTCCCTTAAAAAAAAGGGGAAGTATTTCAAAAACTCTAAAGTATTCGTTGTTGAGCTTCTGGCTCAACGGGCTTTGACTGACCTCCAATGCACGAGGTTCTTTGTTCGTCCCTGTGTTGGTGCTGGTATGGGTTGTAGCTTGAGGACTGAGTGCAAGGTTGAGGTTAGGAGAGAGTTTAAGGGCGATCTGTTTGCTCTGAGGTTCTTGACTATTAAAAATATGACTCCCTAACTTCTAGGGAGTCATAGAAAAATTTGATCAAAAGACTTAGTTTTTTTCGACCAAAAAATTGTGTGGGTATCCAATATTTTTCGATTTTTTTTCTAAGTGTCGCATTCCATTCTCGAAAAATTCAATAAGAGAAATACCATTTGCGCACTTTGTGCACAACATTACATTCCTCAACTATTCCACCTTCATCACCCTCACACTTTCGGCTCTCGTTCGTCGCAAGCCTAACGTCTACCACACCATGCCCATCATCAACTGAACCTCGAAGGATTCGAACCTTACACCTCAACCTGAGAAACTTGCATCACACCCCTCGACCACGCAGATTGACGGAGACATACCAAAAATTTATTGTATTTGTTCTAGTGCATTTTAATACAGCAAATAAAAGAATGTGCATTCTGTAAAGTGATAATGAAACAAACCAAAAATTGCAGTAGGATCAATCTATAAAATGTTGAGATTTTTATGAGAACTTAATTAGGGTAAATTTTAGAAATAAGGCATGAAAAATTTAGTTGAAAGAAATCGTCGTTTATTGTCATTTTTTCACACAACAACAAGCCATTAATAGTTCCAAGCCATGGGATCTATTTTTATACATAATATCGCGGCACATACAACTGTATGACATTTCAAAACGGCCATCAGCTGCCGCTATTAGTTTTTCTTTGTGCGTTTCTCCAAATAGCAATTGAAAATGTTGTGAAAAAACAACTAGCTAACAACTTTTTTGAAAGGACTGGACAGCTAGCTGCATGAACGGAAAAAGCACCTTCACAAGGATGTCATCAGTGTAGTCTGCTGCTTCATTATGAACTGATGCACCATAATATATTATAGATGTTAACAAGGAATGTGAATATTTCACAAGTGCTATATAATCAAGTCACAATTATTCAAGATACGACTAAATTCCTTTCTTTAAACAGCAAATTTCACTGTAGACTTTATCCTCTCTTCTCGGCGATGGGTTTTTGCTGTTCAATTGTTATGTATAACCATTCATCTCTGTAAATACTCTGTGGAAGAACTTAGCTGTTATAAGATGCCAGTTTGTATAATTGTCGTAATAACGTTGTACCATCTCTGGTCTTATGCGCTCTGCAGGCATTCGATGTGATAGTTTTCATCCAAATGGCATGTATTTCAAATTCTTCGCTATGGTAAATAGCCTTGTATGCTCGATGTCGTTGTAACTCTGCATTGATATCTTTGAAAGTTAACGTGAGGTTTTCGTTGAGAATCGCTTTCGAGGTTTACTTGGTTTATAAACCCTATTTTCTCGCAAGATATCCACAATTGTGATTGAATGGTTTGTCTCGCTATTGATCTGTTTTCCCTATATTATTGGCTATTACCAAGTAGTTATTAAATTATTAACGAATCTTTTCCTTTCTTTTCGTGTATTTTGATTTCTCAGTTGCTCTGCCATTGTGAGTATTGATTTTTCCTTGACATGAAGCGTTTGTATTTTCAACTGTATTTCATATGTTTTTCAACAAGTGTCTTCAAGGTCACATTTTCATTCCTTGTTCAGTTGCAATAACAACTGTCGACCGTCTTCATCTTTTATGAATACGTTCAAATACATTAGAGTCAAAAAAAGACGACTTTCGATGACCAACAAAAAATTAACGAAACTCGCCGACTACTACATATAAGGCACCAACTTTTCTTTGCTTTCTTTAGTCTTGTTCATCAACCTCTTACAAAAAAACAAGTGTTTACCATGAGGCCGTGTAGTTTACAAGTGCCAATAACTTTAGGTGATTAATATCTTATGCATGACGCAAGGCATTCATGATGTAATTGTTCTACATCATTGTTTGATATTCATTGTTCGTGTAGGAGCAAGTTACAGGATGTCATTAAATTTAATTCTGAAAACAATAGCTAGTGTGTCTTAAAACAAAAGAGCTATGTTCTCCTTCATTAAATATACGTAAAATGCAAATGATGATGGAGCATTATTCTATGGTATTATGCAAATCATGAAATTAAATTTATTCACCCTATCAAATAAAGCATGTGCTATCTTAATCGCTTAGTCATGTATTCTATGAGTTTGAAGCATTAAGATGTTGGTGACTTAAAGTTTTGGCACTTTTTATTAGCGTTAAGTCGTGTTGGAAACGATTGTTTATCATTTTGAACTTGAAGATGGTTATTGAAAGCTAGCAATGGTGAAATAGTACGAACACTGGCGGCTTCGTAAATAAAGCTACAAATGATCATGTGCGTTTAATGAGCAACAGGCAACATAAATTCGTTGATCATTTGTAAATCATGTTTGTTGTGTAAACAGACCATCAGAAGCGAAGGTCAACTATGAGATATCTTACCATGGATTTCTAAATACACTTTTGTATATAGAAATTCATGGTAAGAGAAAGTAAAATAAAAGATTTGCTAGCAATTTACTTGCTAACCCTGTTGTTACTATAATAAACTGAAATTTAGGAATTTCTTTATAATGCAATAGACTTATACTATTTGTGTAGATGTTTTATGTTTCTTACATGAAGTATCGTGGAAATTTTGTATTGTGACGTGACAAAAAATATGTAAAAAGTCCCAAATTTTGTTATGCATCATCGACCAGCAGCAAAAGTATGGTGGCCACCGTTCATGCCTTCTCCGCTAGACATCCCAGTTCGAAGCCTGTCTGTTACCATGAAAGATGCAAAGCTTAGCAAGATCGACAAATGTTAGAAAGATGTCTCAACGATAGTTGATGATGGTGAATGAAAGAGAGAAGTGATGAAGAGAAATATTGGAATGTGAAGACGAAAGATGACATGTGAAGAAAAGCAAATCATTTTTAATTCTTTCTAACTAATTTTTCTTCATAAATTTTCACGAAAAATTTAGCCAGTGCGCTTTGAACCTGCAGACAAGTGCACCGAAGCCGAGGGTATTTCTTTTGAGCTAAATGTTTCCGACTCTTAAAAATTTTGGAACTTCTATTTAATCGTTTATTTTTAATGAATTTTAATAAAGAGAAATTGCTGCAACGCAAGCCAGACAGGTCTTGAACCCGTTTACTCTTATGCTGACATCGGGTGTGCTTTCGCTGGTGCCACACCCTTCACATACGAACGCGGCTTTCAAACTTGTATTAAGACTTTTTTCCGTGCATTTGAAGAAAAATTCATTAATACTAACATACTCTATGTTTAACAAATGTTTTTCACCAAAACAATGCGATTAAAGAACTATAACCGCAAAGGTTTTGTCTTTTTGAAGTTTTCATGTCGAAACTTCACATTACAAGACATTAATGCCTTCGAGGAAGACGAAAGAAGATGAATAAAATAAGCACAACGTCATGCATTGCATGTGGTAAACCAGGGCAATGATGCGCATGTCCTTAGTCAATTTTTCTTATTTAATGGCGTTCGGATTATTTGACTAAACAATTGAACTGATTTATATTTTTTCATCAACTTCTTACTGCAATGGCTTCTACCAAACCAAAATGTTTTTGCCAACTTTTTGCCTTCCCTTGCTTACTTTTTTACTCTGGTTTTTCTACTAAATGGTAAGAGCCCCATTTTTTCACCATACCTTTCACCAAAACACGCTGGTTTTGCTGACTTTTGCTTTGCCCTTTACTTATTTTTTACTTTGTAAAAGCTAATATTGTAGTAGATTTTGACATTTGCAGTGTTCTGAAACCGTGTGATTGAGTAATTGTACAATGAAGAAGTATGAATTTGTATTTTATAGTTCATATTCTACTAGTGTTCAAAGGTGTCTTTTTTCATTATAACCTAAATTAACTCACCCTTCGACTATAGCAAATATGCTGTACTCTATTCATTACATTACGTCTAGGAAATACAGATAAAGGTAGACCGTTGTTTAACATTGCAATCATTTTAATTTGTTATTTGGTAAATCAGATATTACTCAAGTTATAAAAAGACATTATGGAGTGACACTGAAAATACGCTTTATCATCTGAATGTACTTTGTACTTGGAACTTCGTTATTTTTCACAGTTTCATTCACAGTTTTACTGACGAACTTTCGAAGTAACGACTGCAAGTGTCAAATAACGATTTTTCCAAATTCCGTATATGAAATAAGGAGTTTTATGAATAAAATTTTATCTAAATGTCTAGCTTTATGTCTACCTTTATGTCTACATTTATGTCTGCCTTTATGTCTACCTTTATGTTTATCTTTATGTCTACCTTTATGTCTACCTTTGTGTCTACATTTATGTCTACATTTATGTCTACCTTTATGTCTACCTTTATGTTTATCTTTATGTCTACCTTTATGTCTACCTTTGTGTCTACATTTATGTCTACATTTATGTCTACCTTTATGTCTACCTTTATGTTTATCTTTATGTCTACGTTTATGTCTATCTTTATGTCTATCTTTATGTCTACCTTTATGTCTAACTTTATGTCTACTTTTTGCTTCCTTCTTTATGTCTGCCTTTGTCTACTTCATGTCCACCTTTATGTCTACCTTTATGTCTATCTTTATGTCTACCTTTGTGTCCTTTATGTCTACCTTTGTCTCTTTATGTGTCTACTTTTATGTGTCTACCTTTATGTCTGCTTTATGTGTGGCTTTGTCTACCTTTAATAATCTGCAATATGTCTGCTATGTCTACCTTATCTGCTTTTATGTCTACCTATGTCTCCTTTAATCTAACTTTATGTCTACCTTTATGTTTATCTTTATGTCTGCTGCTATGTCTGCAACTTTGTGTCTGCATTTATGTCATTTATGTCTACTATATCTTTTCACCTTATGTTTATCTTTATGTCCTTATGTCTATCTTTATGTCCATTTTGTCCTACATTTATCTGTATATGTCTACTTTTATATTTATCTTTATGTCTACCTTTATGTCTATCTTTATGTCATCTTTATGTCTATGTCTATCTTTATGTCTACTTTTATGTCCTAGCTTTATGTCTACCTTTATGTCCTTTATGTCCTTTATGTACCTTTATGTCTTCTTTATAATACCTTTATGTCTGCCTTTATGTCTACCTTTATGTCCTAACTTTATGTCTACTTTTATGTCTCCTTTGTAGTCTGCCTTTATGTCTGCCTTTATGTCCACCTTTGTATGTGCCTTTTATGTCCAACTATGTCTGCAACTATGTCTTATTTTATGTCTCTTTATTGTCTGCCTTTGTGTCTGCTTTATGTCTGCATATGTTTGTCTTTATCTGTATATACTTCCTATCCTTTGTCCACTATATTCCTGCTATATTGTCCTTCTTTTATGTCCATAGCTGTATGTCTATCTTCTTATGTCTATCTTTATGTCTATTTCCTTCCTTCTTTCTGTCCTTCCTTCTATGTTCTTTATGTCCTTCCTTTATGTCTTTCCTTTATGTTTATATGTTTGTCTACTTTATGTCTCTTTCTTTTTATGTCCACAATTTATGTTTGCCTTTATGTCTATCTTTATCAATCTGTCTTTATGTCTTTATGTCTGCAATAATCTGTTGTGTCTGCCTTTATGTATCTTTCTTTTTTATGTTTTATATGTCTACCCCATTCTACTGTGTCTAATTTATGTCTACATTATATCTACCTTTATTATCTATTTATATCTATTTATGTCTACATTTCTACCTTTATGTCTTCTATGTCCTTTATGTTTATCTTTATGTCTACATTTATGTCTACATTTATGTCTATCTTTATGTCTATCTTTATGTCTACCTTTATGTCTACCTTTATGTTTATCTTTATGTCTACATTTATGTCTACATTTATGTCTATCTTTATGTCTATCTTTATGTCTACATTTATGTCTACATTTATGTCTACCTTTATGTCTACATTTATGTCTACCTTTAGGTCTAGCTTTATGTCTAGCTTTATGTCTATCTTTATGTCTAGCTTTATGTCTACCTTTAGGTCTACCTTTATGTCTAACTTTATGTCTACCTTCATGTCTACCTTTATGTCTATCTTAATGTCTACCTTTATGTCTAACTTTATGTCTACCTTTATGTCTACCTTTATGTCTACCTTTATGTCTACCTTTGTGTCTACCTTTATGTCTACCTTTATGTCTACCTTTATGTCTACTTTTATGTCTACCTTTATGTCTATCTTTATGTCTACCTTATGTCTAACTTTATGTCTGCTTTTATGTCTACCTTTATCACCTTTATGTCTACCTTTATGTCTACCTTTATGTCTAGCTTTATGTCTACCTTTATGTCTGGTTTATGTCTACCTTTATGTCTTTATGTCTACCTTTATGTCTACCTTATGTGCTTTATGTCTACCTTTGTGTCTGCCTTTCATGTCTTATTTATGTCTGCAGCTTTATGTCTACTTTATGTGTCTACCTTTATGTCTACCTTTATGTCTACCTTTATGTCTACCTTTATGTCTACCTTTATGTCTACCTTTATTTCCACCTTTATGTCTATCTTTATGTCTACCTTTATGTCTACCTTTATGTCTACCTTTATGTCTAGCTTTATGTCTACCTTTGTGTCTACCTTTATGTCTACCTTTATGTCTGTGTTCACCTGTCTAGCTTTATGTCTGTATGTCTACCTTTATGTCTGGCTTTATGTCCACTTTATTCCACCTTTATGTCTATCTTTATGTCTACCTTTATGTCTGGCTATGTCTGTATGTCCTTTATGTCTACTTTGTGTCTTTTATGTGCCTTTATGTCTACTTCATGTCTCTTTATGTCTGTCTTTATGTCTTATGTCTCCTTTATGTCTATCTTTATGTCTGCACCTTTGTTTCTGCCTTTATGTCTATTTATGTCTACCTTTATGTCTACCTTTATGTCTACCTTTATGTCTACCTTTATGTCTACCTTTATGTCTACCTTTATGTCCACCTTTATGTCTATCTTTATGTCTACCTTTATGTCTACCTTTATGTCTACCTTTATGTCCACCTTTATGTCTATCTTCATGTCTACCTTTATGTCTACCTTTATGTCTACCTTTATCTGCACCATATCTTTTTAATGCAAAGAAGTTAATAATTGACAAATCACCATTTCTCTTCTCTGTATAGAAGCAGCTTTGTAGATTTTTGATTTACAAACAATTTAGAAAAACTGTATCAATTTCTTATAATGTATTTCGTTTAGTGTATAGAACAACAAATATTCTGTCTCTTAGTCGTGAAAGGTTTAGGATATTAAAAACATCGTTCTATTTTTTATTACTGTTCTGCATGAAACCGACATTTACTTGCTTCTGTCCAAAAAAATAAAAACGTCTTCTCCACATCACTTTTTTTCAAGTACTTGGGAAATATGGTCAATGACGCCATATCAAATGCTGCATAATGATAGGGTGGTCCCTCGATGCTTCGACCAATCACAAGATTCCTAAACGTTTCTACAGGCCGGGTATGAGACACAGGTAGTCCAATGTTGTCCGTATTATGTAACGTTGTGTCATAATACAGCAGTAGACCTTGGTTCTTTTTGAACGTTACAATGACGTAGATCCACTGATCTATTATAAGGGCCGTAGAGGTCTGGATGTAAATAAAAACAGCCTGTCTCATTTGCAGTGAAATTAAAATATGCTTTTGTGCAGTTTTTTTGAATTTGAAATGAAAGACAAAACAACCCAGTTTTATTAAAATCAAAAACTAAGACAGACTTACTTTAAATTTCTTGTCGGCTGTCGTCACTTCAACAACTAGTTTTGAGTTCTCAATATAAAGTGAAACGCCTCTAGTATTTTTTCCATGTCCACCGCTGTCCAGTATAAACTTTGGCTCAGTAAAGCCAGTCGTTCTGCTGTCAACCTTCAACTTGGTTCCAAAGCTGAAACCTTTATCACACATCTCTGTATTGTGAAGGCAATGTGATCTCTCGATATACGCGTCCATAGATGATGTCGCTCCGTCAAAGTGTAAACCTCCATCAGTCTCTCCGATTTTCCCGTGGCCCAAGAGACTGGGACTACCTTTGACCATAGTTCCATTAAAGCACAATAATGACCACGATTGAATAGGTTTTACATCTGGAGCTAAATATCAGAATTTCGTTATAACAGTTGTGACAATAACTCTCATGTAGTTTGATGTGCGTCTGAATTTTAATTTACCAATGAATGTCAAAGCAGTCGAAAAAACTAAACTAGATGCTCCAGACACAGAATAGATACATCCAGAGGTTAATCTGTGCTTATCATCGAACCTTAGTAGACTGTACTTGGAAACGTTTTCAGTTTGACAAACGTTTCTGGTAGCAAGCAATCTTCACTGGTTTTGAATCAGAAATGAGAAATTTTAATTGGTCTCCTTGTGGTGACTCACATCTTAATAAGCATACTGTGCCAATCAGTACTTGTATTTTATACAGGCAAAGTGAATATGAAAATGATTTGCAAGACCATACTCCCATTTACTTTATTATTTCGTATAGTAAACACATTAATAATCACAGACATTGATAAATTTATTTCCTAACTGGTCAACCCTCTCCCCGTCCATGTCAAAGCGATGAAAATCATTTCGTGCGAAACCATTAACTAATCTAAAAGAACAAAAATAGGTTCAACTGCATATGTTTAACAACAAATCTTTAACAAAATACCTTCGGCAGTAATAGACACTTTGGTGATATAACTTGGTGTAGTAGAAGGAGTTAGTGAGAGAGGTAAGGTGGAATTATTTAATAAAAGGTACATTTCAGTTTCTTGGTCCTCTCCTCTAAATAGGATTGGTTTGCTGTTATTCTTTCCCTTTATCGTAATATTGACTTGGAGGTAACTACGCGGTTCAATAACATATACTTTGTTCTTTAGCTTGCCTTTGTTGGAAGAAACCTTTGCAGTTCGCTCCAATTCATTGTCAAGAAGAAAAATTACATAACGGTCGGGTATTGTAGCTTAGAAAATAGAAAATAAATAACATTGAATAAATTCCGAGTTTCTTAAGTTCGTGTAAATAACTGAGTTTATCACACTACTTTTAATGAGCGTATGATCTCTTGCAATGAATCCATTATACACTTCCTTTTCATCTTCCTCTAAGTCTCTTATCTTACAGTTTTAAACTAAGCATCCTTAAACTTATATGCTCATGATTTCTCCTCCGTATTTCTTTTATCTGAGGAAACCATCTAAGTCTTGTCTACCTTACTCCATCTCTACTCTAAAACATCAAACATATATTGGTCTTGCACTCAACACTAAACACCTAACAACAATAAAGATTTGGGACTATATGAAAAAGTCCAGATTGTGTTTACTCATTAATGCATCGCGTTTTTCATGATTGACATTATTAGAAATTAGTCGCTTAAATCAACTTTTTTACTTTAATATTAAACATTTACCTTTTCCAGACGTCAATCTAATGAAGTAAATCATAAAACACACTCCAAAAAACATCATCTTGTTAACTCGAGAGTCAAGTTATATTAGCAAGAGACAAGATTTGAATGCAATATTTCGATTTTGTTTCAAAAGTAATTATCCTGCTTATTGATGAAGCAAGCGTGATCGAGCGTAAATAATGATATAAAGATCTTTATGAAACGTTTCAACAAACATTGAACAAAAACGTTTGAAAAACATTTAACATTGTAAAGTTGTTTTTGCCACACATAAGGCACCGTGGAAACTTTATTCCAAAATGCGCAAAGGTAAATCTGTTAGGAGAATTGTGGTGTTCATTGTTGGGAAAGATTTACCATAAGCAAATGTGGCTCTTTTTCCCAGTCTCCCAGACATGACGGGCTTATTTAAATAAGGGCCGATTTCGCAATGTTTACATCTTTGTTTATAAAACTTACTGAACCAGTGAACCATATCTAAAAATGTTAAAGTAAATGGTTTGAACCCGGGAGTATCGTTACATGTTTGTAAATGTAGATCGTCCAGGTTGGTATAGTCCTGAGAAGGACTGTTTTTGTTGTTGTTGACTGACGTTTCGACAACCTTAGCGGTAGTCATGTTCAGAGTAATCTTCATTTGACTAAACTAACATTTTACTAAGGCCTACGAAAAGATGTATAGGCTCTTAAATAAACAAAAGACGACGATTGAAAATTATTGCAAAATCAATATTCCTGACTATGCTATCTCAACAATAATATTCTTAATTTGAACACAATTATGTATGCATGTGTGCACATTGAAATCATTGAATTCATGTACTTCCTGCAACGTTCGTTTCTTTTATACAAAGTTTGAATAAAATGAAGTCAATCAAAACGTTCTTTTAAAGAAAAATCGCACGATCCCTTGCCGTCTGCGACGCTTTAGGCCTAGACACAAAATTAAAAAACATTTGGCATGAGAGAGGGATATGAGAGATAAAATGATCGAGATATGAAAATGAAAGGATATGACAAAATGAAAGGATAAAGGATAAAATCAAAGGACAAGAGAAAAGATGAAGTGAAATGAGAGGATATGACAAAGTGAAATGAGAGGGGAGGGATATGACAAAGTGAAATGAGAGGGGAGGGGATATGACAAAGTGAAATAAGCAGGGGCTAGATAATAAATCAAGAATTAAATAAGCTTTGTGTATTTTTCTCGTTCACATCACCAAAGAAAAGGGTGTTTCATTCTTCCTTTACAACACACTGGGAGCCAAAAAGAATTGATCAAGTAAATGTAATGATACTTTCTCCTTGCATTAACAAAGAAAACTCGGCTTTCCTTCTCAAACTCGGCTGTCTGAGAAACAACAATTAATGTATCACGAAATTGTTAAACTTGTTTGCGTCATAAATGTTACGATGTAGAAAACTTACCAATGGAACACGCCTGGTTACATGACGTTTCAGAGATAAAATTGTTTTTGTTTCCTAGGCAACCAGAATAGATGAACCGATCACAAGCTCGAGTGAGCGCATTGAACCGAAAACGTTCAGTGTCCGTTTCACAATGCGATGGATTCCAAATTTTAGCGCAGATGTTATGGAACGTCGGATCTAGCAAATGAAAAATATTGATGTTTGATTTGGTGTTGTGTCTCTGCCTTGTTTGCTCGTTTTCAACAACAGAAACAACAACAAAAACAGTCCTTCTCAGGATTATACCAACCTGGACGATCTACATTTACAAACATGAAAAAATATTTACATAAGTCTTGTAAAATTTCCTTTTACACAAAATTGATCTATCACTCAACTTTCCATCAGACTCACCACAGTGTGTTTCGCATCCAGCCTGCGTGTAGGTTGGACCTCGGGTGGGACAACCGTTAAAAACTTCACGGAGAAATGTTGTGCAATTTTCGCTTCTTTCTTCCGCTTTTCCTTCCATAATTTCCTTTTTTAATTCATGTAAACACGGACCGAGTTCAAGTGGAAGCTCACACGTATGTTCTAGGTAAGAGTTATAATTCATGTAAACATGGACTGAATTCAAGTGGAAGCTCAGCGTATATTCGAGTTAAGAATGATAAGCGAATATCCAGCCAATTCTAACGCTGTAACCCAATAAAGTTATTACATACAATGCTTGATAATTCTGAATAGTTTTTTAGCTATGTATTCGTTACAATGTTCGGATCGTGTGAATTATCAAAACGTCAAATCCAACTTTAATGTGACGAAAATTAACCTGTTGGTAAAATCATATAGACATGCGCACTTACCAATTTCACAATATCCTCCTGAATAGCCAGAAGGACAAACACACTTTCCTTTCTTGCACTCTCCACCATTTATACAGACCTGTTGACACGTCGCTGAAAAGAATGACAAGTAAAATTATTTGAGTTGATGTATGATGTTAAACAAGTAAAAATTCGTTCTTGGCCTCAACTGACCTTAATATGTCATATGTATAGAGTTAGATAAAGTACTGGGGACGAGGTTCCAATGAAACAAACCTTCAACTTCACAAGATCTCGTGCTCTCGTCCCATTTTGCCCCAACTGGGCAAGGAGCTCGCTTTGCTGAGCCCGCAGTACAGTTAATGTAACCGAACTCGTTCGTGGGATCTGGAAACAAGCCGTTTGGAGACAAGCATTTAACTAAACAAATAAAAGGGTTAAAACATGTCAGTTTTATTCCGATTTACTCCCGTAGTGAGCTAGATCAAAGATGATGCGCACAATACCATTTAAATGACAAAGTTACCACAATCATCATAAGAAGAGGAAATGTTTTTATAACATGCCTGATGACGTCACAGTTGCTATAGTCACGTGACTGTTTGAGTCACTGGGACTGACGATGAACGGCTCCTCTGAGGAGTTAATGAGGAGCAAGTCGCCGGAGAGCTCATCCTCTGCACGAAATATGACTGGAATGTTCGAGGACGCTTCCTTAGCAACGAAAGATAGTTCCAGGGACATATGAGGCTTGATTGAATAACCATGATGCTTTGCAGTCTCCTTGATCGGAGTTATACGGACATTCGTGCCAGCTTTGTTGTCAAAACGAACTTTAATGTAACGATTGGACAAGGTCGATGCAGCTGGTAAAAAATATCATAGATGATGACAAATTGATAGGTACATTAAGGTACTCAATATCTTTTTAACAAGATATATCCTATTATAACATACCATTTCCCCAATAGTAAATATATTCTCGAAGAGCTTCAGCTTTTGAGAGGTGTTGGTCAAAGAAGGCGAGAGAGTTGATAGTAAATTGAGCATGTCCGTACGGAGGACCAGCGGTATTTCGCGCAATTTCAAAGCGGGTAAAATTGTCTGTGTGATGCATCCCAGGTGTGTCGATCGCATGTTTCATATGATCTTTCAACTGTCCATTAATGTAAAGTGACAAACCTTCAGTGTTCTTCCACGTGAACATGACGTATGTCCATTTGTGGGATGGGATATCAGAGGATACCTAGAAACAATACATGATATGTAAGGTAGAATCATAAAGAAACTTAGTGTATAAACTCTCTTGATCCAATGTCTGAATTACTAACTGCATCGTCTAAATTTGGCCATAGGCAAACAAAGGTATCACTTTTCTCACCTTCCATTCAGAATTCGAGATGGAAACAACGCAGTACAATCTGCTTTTTTGATGATGTAAAGTAAAACCACGTGATTGTGAATCGTGACCACCGCTGTCCAGAATGTACACCGGCTCGTCAATATATTTGATAGCTTCATCATTAATCTTGATCTTCAACGCTACGGCCATGCCTTCTTCACAGACTTGAGGGTCACTGATACAAGAACCTAGAACGAAGTCAACAAGAAATACAGAATTACATTCAAGTAATTATTCACCAATTATAATGACGATTTTACTTTCAGTTATATAAAAGCCTACATTTCTTGCATTTATCTTTTACCGTTTAAAACTGAGGCAAATTATTCATAGCTTGCATTGCAAAAGTTTTAGTATGCCGGGAGTAGTGTACCATTTTATCCACCTACACGTCTAACATTATCCATCCAAACACCATGCAGTACCTTTATAATCACCAACGTCCACCCACGTATCACCAGGTAAAGACGAAGACTGTGTTCCTCAATTTTATAAGCACCGTGTACCAAAAGTTTGGGTTCGTTACCGCTGACCACTCCCTTGTCCACGTTTTTGAAATTCCATAAATATTTGGGAAGTGTGGATGGAGCTAAAATAGAAATTTTTACGTGAAAGAAGCCAAATGTTGAACCTTGAGTTTTTATATACTCCAGTCTAGTGTCTTCATCAGGAGTAATCTGATGTTGAAACTTGAGTTCTTATATACTCCAGTCTAATGCCTTCATCTGAATTGATCTGATGTTTAAACTTGAGTACTTATATTCTCCAGTCTAATGTCTTCATCAGGAGTGATCTGATGTTTAAACTTGAGTCCTTATATTCTCCAGTCTAATGTCGTCATCTGAAGTGATCTGATGTTGAAACTTGAGTTCTTATATACTCCAGTCTAGTGTCTTCATCTGAAGTGATCTGATGTTGAAACTTTAGTCCTTATATACTCCAGTCTAATGTCTTCATCAGGAGTAATCTGATGTTGAAACTCGAGTCCTTATATACTCCAGTCTAATGTCTTCATCAGGAGTTATCTGATGTTGAAACTTGAGATTTTATATACTCCAGTCTAGTGTCTTCATCAGGAGTAATCTGATGTTGAAACTCGAGTCCTTATATACTCCAGTCTAATGTCTTCATCAGGAGTTATCTGATGTTGAAACTTGAGTTTTTATATACTCCAGTCTAGTGTTTTCATCAGGAGTAATCTGATGTTGAAACTCGAGTCCTTATATACTCCAGTCTAGTGTCTTCATCAGAAGTGATCTGATGTTGAATCTTGAGTCCTTATATACTCCAGTCTAGTGTCTTCATCAGGAGTAATCTGATGTCGAAACTCGAGTCCTTATATACTCCAGTCTAGTGTCTTCGTCAGAAGTGATCTATGTTGAAACTTTAGTCCTTATATACTCCAGTCTAGTGTCTTCATCAGGAGTGATCTGATGTTGAAACTTGAGTCCTTATATACTGCAGTCTAATGTCTACATCAGGAGTGATCTGATGTTGAAACTTGAGTCCTTATATACTCCAGTCTAATGTCTTCATCAGTAGTGATCTGATGTTGGAACTTGAGTTCATATATACTCCAGTCTAGTGTCTTCATTAGGAGTGATCTGATGTTGAAACTTGAGTCTTTCTGTACTCCGATCTAACATTTTTATCAAGAGTTTTCTGGTGTTGAAACTTTTTTCAATGTACGTTGATCTGACATTAGTCCACACTCACATACTTATTTTCTGTAAAATCATAAAGTGAAGTTTCATTACCAGGTGCAGTTATCAAGACCGTCTTCAAATCTTTTCCAGATTCTTTAGGCACGACAACAAAAGGTCGAATAAAGTGATTAATCATAAGTTTTGTTGAAGTTTCAATGTCGATGGCGTGAAATGTCACAGGCTCTATCGGATCTTCGTTCGTACTCATCGACATCATCGTTATTTGCTGAGTGCTGTTTGGCAGAATAACGAAACCATCGTCCTTCCCTTTGTCAGGTTTTAATAGTGCAGTTCGACCAGCTCCATTAATGATGCGTAGAATCATATAGTGAATTTTTGCTGTTTCTATAAAGAAAATAAGGCTTCAGATACCTTTCATGAAAGTGACACAAGCAATTAAGAACAGCCACGAGCCGTTTTTTTTCAGTTGAAGGCTTGATATAATTCAACCACAAAGCACAATAGGATGTAATAGCAGGCATACATGAAGTATCAGGGTATTGAAACGCGTTGGAAATATCGAGAGTTTAAAACGTGATGGTAAAATTATGTTCATTTCCATTGCTTGGCAAATGAAATTCTTTTCTAAAGGAATTGTACGAATTCATTAAATCATTAATTCACAATGAATAATTACAAATAATTTATTCATTGTGAATAAATTATTCTATGACAACAAAGAATTACACCGGAATGTTTTGCTTTAAACCGACTGTCGTTTTAGTTAATCAACAAACATCGTTTTTTTGTTTTTCTGCATGAAACCGTCATTTACTCACTTCCTGTCCAAAAGAATAAAAACGTCTTGTTTACATCATTTTCGTTCAAGGACTCGGGAAATATCGTCAATGACGCCATATCAAATGCTGCATAATGATAGGGTGGTCCTTCAATGTTTCGACCAATCAAAAGATTCTTGTCTGTGTCTACAGGCCGGGTATCAGACACAGGTAGCCCAGTCTTGTTCGCACTACGTAACTTTGCATCATAATACAGCAGTACACCTTTGTTCTTTTGGAATGTGACGATGACGTAGATCCACTGATCTATTATAAGAGCCGCCGAGGCCTGGATGTACATAAACACAGTGTCTTATTTGCAGGGAAAAGCAAAGATGATTTTTCTGGCGTCGAAAACGCTTGAACACAAAATAACCCAGTTTTATTAAAATAATAAATTCTTAAAGACTTACGATGTATTTCTTGTCGGCTGTCGACACTTCAACAACTAGTTTTGAGTTCTCGATATAAAGTGAAACCCTCTAGTATTTTTTCCATGTCCACCGCTGTCCAGTATAAACATCGGCTCAGTAAAGCCAGTCGTTATGCTGTCAAACTTCAACTTGGTTCCAAAGCTGAAACCTTTATCACACATCTCTGTATCGTGAAGGCAGTGTGATCTCTCGATATATGCATCCATAGATGATGTCGCTCCGTCAAAGTGTAAGCCTTCTTCAGCTGCTCCGATTTTCCCGTGGCCCAAGAGACTGGGACTACCTTTAACCATAGTTCCATCATAGGACGATAATGACCACGATTGAATAGGTTTTACATCTGGAGCTAAATATCAGGATTTTGTTATAAGATTCCTGACAATTACTCTCGTGTAGTTAGATGTGTCTGAATTTTAATTTACTAATGAATGTAATATTATACTCCCATTTACTTTGATATTTCGTGCTGTAGACACATTAATAATCACAGACATTGGTAAATTTAATTTCCTAACTTGTCAACCCTCCTAACCGTCCATGTCAATGCAACGAAAATAGCGAAATAACCAACTGATCCAAAGCAACAAATATAGATTCAATTACATATGTTTAACAACAAATCTTTAACAAAATACCTTCGGCAGTAATAGATACTTTGTCAATATAACTTGGTGTAGTAGAAGGAGCTAGTGAGAGAGGTAAGGTGGCTTTATTTAACAAAAGGTCCATTTTAGTTTTTGGTCCTCTCCTCTAAATGTGATTGCTTCGTTGTAAATCTTTTCCTTGATGATAATATTCACTTGAACGAAACCAAACGGTTCAACGACATATCCTTTCTCTTTCAGCTTGCCTTTGCTGGGTAAAACCCTTGCAGCTCGCCCCAGTTCGTTATGAAGAATGAGAGTTATATAACGGTCGGGTACTGTAGCTGAAAGATATTGTTGAATAAATTCCCAGTTTTATTATATTCGAATTCTATTAATCTGTTTCAAAGAAATGGTTCATGAATAATAGAATTTACCAAACTACATTTAAACGTACCATTGCAAAGTGTGTTGCTGCAATTTTGGTTGAACGAACTCGCTGGACTGAAAGATTTCCCAGAATTCACTATGAAATATAAAATATTCCATAAATTATATTAATCATAATATTAATCCTGACACGGTTTATTATATGCACATGAAAAACATGTGACTTGGACGAGATTTGAACTCGAGTTCATTTCAAATAAAAATCAAAGAATCACTTTATAAACAATATTCCATCCCATCTTACCTTGCGGCACCGTTACGTTGATTGTCGAAATTGATGTCTTACTGCGAGAAGGTACTACGGTCAATTTTCTGACGTTATTCAACATCAGAGATTCATGATTGTCCGCGCGCAAAGCCAAGTAGGTCAGCGGTATGTCACGGTTCAAAGTCTCCTTGACGTTAATTGCGCTGCTGGGATTCAAATGAAACCCGCTATCCGGGGTTTCTTTGGCCGGGAAAAAGATAGTCTCGACAGGAGACTGGTTGCTAACATGAAGGTTCATGTAGAATGGGATTTCTACAAAATAGAAATTAAAGAATTTTAGTTTTTACTTTGAATCATCCATTTGTTGATCACATTATTCTAAATGATAAATCATCCATTATTTTTCATTCAACGCTAAACTCCTTCTGTCTTTTTCTTTCTTTTTTGGTCAACTAACAACAATGAAAATGATGTTCTTACCAGCTTCGTGTTTCATATATTCATCTTTTACTTTGCCCTCTGTTAACATATGAAAAATTCCAGATTATGTTTACTCATTTATACATCGTGTCTTTCATGATGAACATGAATAAAGAAATTAGTCGTTTAAATCAAAATTTTTTACTTTAATATCAAACAATTACCTTTTCCAGCGCACAATCTAAAGAAGTAAATTACAATACACACTCCAAAACATCTTGTAAACAACAAGATGTGAAAGACATGATGTCTTATGAAAAGCAATACTTTGACTTTATTTCAAAGTCATCGTCAAGCTGAGTGATTATTTACAAACAAGTGTGATCAAGCGTTTTTTTGTACAAAACAGCCATCTATACCTTTTGATTTAAGATTCAGCAGGACGGGGTTTCCTTTCACTAAACTTGGAGTAATCGTAATGCTATCGTTTCCATTTATGCTCAAAGCTTCATTTGTGCCTGTTTTCACAGCTTTGAAAACAACGGCCTTGCCGCTGTGAGATTTCTTCGTTACAATCTCAAGATAACCTCTTCGAACTTGAAACTGGGGTGGTTGAAGATCATTAGGGATAATTGTTGCACTGTATCCCGCTCTGTTTGCAATTTTCATGACCAGATAGTAGATGGGTAAATGACCTGCTGATTGTGTTGCCATTGAATCATGTAAATAGTTTTGTAAGCAAACATGTAGAAAATCATGTAAATAATTGTCATGAATAATCATGTGAACAATCATCTAAACAATCATGTAAACAATCATGTAAATAATCTCATGAATAATCATGTCAACAATCATCTAAACAATCATGTAAACAATCATGTAAACAATCTCATGAATAATCACGTCAACAATCATCTAAACAATCATGTAAACAATCTTGTAAATAATCTCATGAATAATCATGTCAACAATCATCTAAACAATCATGTAAACAATCATGTAAATAATCTCATGAATAATCATGTCAACAATCATGTAAACAATCATGTAAACAATCATGTAAATAATCTCATGAATAATCATGTCAACAATCATCTAAACAATCATGTAAACAATCATGTAAACAATCTCATGAATAATCATGTCAACAATCATCTAAACAATCATGTAAACAATCATGTAAACAATCTCATGAATAATCATGCGAACAATCATCTAAACAATCATGTAAACAATCATGTAAACAATCTCATGAATAATCATGTCAACAATCATCAAACAATAATGTAAACAATCATGTAAACAATCTTAGAACAGTCTGCTGTAACGTAATGTCGCTATGCATAAACAAATACCCGAAACTGAAGTGACTAGTCACCAGTCTCACTATCGACTAAGGAGGCTAGTCACCAGTCTCTACTATCTACGTAACTGTAATCCTAGTTAAAGTCTTTGTTAATATTTGGTGGCTAAACTTTTCGCGCAATTTTGACTTTCAAGCATCAAAACTGCCAACCGTAATTTTACTCCTAAATTATCTCTTCATGCTTTTTGCTGTTTGATTAAATATTTCTTAAAGGGACTGGAAACGAGAGCGTCAAAAAAATTACATTAATCTTCTATAAGACTTGTAGCGATCGTACCTGCGATTGGGCTCATGACAACGGTTAACGGCTGTCCTTTAAATGAAGAAGGATTCATGGTGATATTTTTCGCGTCATTCAAAACAACCGTATCTCCTTTGCTCGTCAATGCTGTCAAAGTAATCGGTTGGGTTGAAGAGACTGTTTTGGTAATTTGAACAATCAATCCTTGTCTGATCGTGAATCCAGACGTCGGGTTGTTGTCGCTAGTCTTCAACACGACATCTGAGCCAACTTTGTTCAGCAATTTTATGCTTAGGTAATAACGTGGTCTTGATGCAGCTGAAACATACGGAACCGAATGCAGAAAAATATAATTATATACTAACGAAAATTCAATTTAAACGTGAGCCACAATTTATGTAAAGTCAAAATTACCACCTTGTGTACCCTATTTACAGGATGTATCCATAAGAAGAAAAACTAAAGCCAAAATTACCACCTTGTGTACCCTATTTACAGGATGCATCCATAACAAGAAAAACTAAAGCCAAAACTATCACCTTGTGTACCCTATTTACAGGATGTATCCATAAAAAGAAAAGCTAAAGCCAAAATTACCACCTTGTGTACCCTATTTACAGGATGTATCAATAAAAGAAAAACTAAAGCCAAACCTTTTGTAGTTTCAGCTGTGATATTTTTAAGCGAGCCTTTTACAACACTTGGACGGAGCTTAAGTTCAGGAGTACCATTTAGTAGGACGACATTTCCATGAATGTCATTGGCTGTGAATACGACAGGTGTTACACTATTGGTCAGTTTCGTGATGACGACAATAAAACCTTTGCTAACGTAAAATCCATGTTTTGGCTGTTCGTCTGAACATTTCATAACGATATCAACTCCGGCTTTATTGAGCACTTTTAACATGATGTAATAATGCAAGATCCCTGCAAATGAGATATAGGATTACAGGTAACAATGCAGGATAGAAGATTACAATATAGGATTACAGGCAACAATATGGGATAGCAGGTAACAATATAGGACTACAGGAAACAGTATAAGAATACAGGTAACAGTATACGACTACAGGTAAGAATAAAGAATAACAGGTAAAATATAGGATTGCAGGTGACAATGTAGGACTTTAGGTAACAATATTGGATAAAATTAACAACACAGGATTGCAGGTAACAATATAGAAGTAGTACAGACAACAATTTAGGACTGCAGGATACATCTGAGCTTCATATACCATATGAAATATAACAAAACAAGAGAAGAGGTAGGAATATCTGGGTTTGCTCGAAATGATGATGGCACACCTGTTTGTACAGATTTTTCAGAAGCAACGATTGTTAAAGCATGCTCGCCAAATGGGGCAGAATTCAGCATCAACTCCTTTTTCCCATTAAGATAAACAGTCTGTCCATTTACAACATTCTTTGCTGTTAACGTAACCGTTTTCTCCATAAGGAATTGTTTCTCAAAGCTTAAGGTGACGCCTTTGAGAATCGTGATTCCATTCAAGGGCATTTTATCGCTCGACATCAAAACAATATCCGCCGCAACTTGATTTGAAATCTTTATATCCATGAACGACTTTTCTTTACTGCCTTCAGGACCACCTTAAGGACGAAAATCAATCGTGAAGTTAGAAATAAACCTTCATTTTCCATTAATATAGATGTGTTATCATTTAGATTACCTAGTAGTCATGCTTAAATTGTTATAACCGATGTAGAATAGCTTTAACACAGATAAAGCCAACGAAAAATAAAGCCATACAGCAGCAATATGACCAGTATGATGAGATAAATAGTGAAAGACTCAAGGACAATTTTTACTGCCTTTCGGTCATGCCAATCACAGTTTCTTCACATGTCAAGCACAATAACTGGAGACTATATGTACAGAAATGTGTAGCTGGGATTTCTACGTATGGAACACAAGTTTTTAAAGATTCAAACCGTTATGGCAGGAGCAACGCTTTCATGTTTTGTATAGTCACCAACAAACAAAACAATTGCTTACCAATCCGCCAATAATGTTTATAAACTTGACCCATCGCTTTTTCACTTAGAAACGTTGTGAATGTCAAAAACGAGGCAAGTTGAAACATTCCATGTCCCGTGCCGATTAATGACCGACCAAATACGATGTTTGGCGATGTAGCACCGATTGGCACTGTCGTTTTTGGCGCTTTGACATTAGTATGTTTGATAAGTTTCCCGTTTAAGAATAGGAACAAGCCTCGATTCTCAGACCAAGAGATACCCACATATATCTGTCGTTCACTTTGTACAGACATTCCGAGCTTTAAAGATTAAGAAAAAAGGACCAGAAAGATAAAATAAATTATAAACTATTATAAAATAACATCAATACAACGCGTGCGCAGATTCGTATACAACTGAATTGTGCACAAGCCTGTGAAAACTATCCGAGCTCAATCAACTAAATCAATCGAAGAGAATTTACACATCAATCATGAATACATTTAAGAGGAAAAATGAAAACGTTCGTCCTTAAGTTATATGTTTTGAGCAATCTTTAAATTATAAAACAAATAAAATGTGTTTTGCGTTTGCACTTCTCGGCTTCCGTTAGCCTGTGCAAGCACAGCAAACATCTTTTATTTCTCAAATGACAATAATTTACAAGTTTGAAATAGATTTTAGTGGTTCTTAATGGTAGTCATCTTCAGAATCAAGGATCTCAAAGTACAACCGGTGAAATTTATTACTATTTATTACTAAAAAACTGTCCTATTTTGTCTCTAACAAGGACAAACTTCCTTCACTTTCTCGCAGTAATCTTATATACGAAATAACTTGCCCTGGCTGTGGTAAAACCTACATCGGCATGACACAAAGATGCCTGTCTGTACGGCTCAGAGAACATGCAACCAGACTCTCTTCTAGTGCAGTTGGCCAGCATTTCTCTGAGTGCGAAAACGCTCAATTCCTGGCGACTCTAAAAACCAGTTCTCACAACTCAATGATCTCCCTCCACCTCCCAGAACTCCCTCTCTATAGAAACCTTGTATTCAACAACTATAAAATACTTCACTCAACCAAATCTAACAACTACCACATTCTTGCTTTTCTTGAAGCACTACTCATTAAACATAACAAACCTTTTCTAAACACGGGACTTAAGGCTAGCAAAGAATTACAACTCTTTTCTTAATTTATAACACACTCATTCTACCAGTCGGGTCGGCAGTTTCAATTCATCCTTTTGTAATACTACACCTCTTCCAACTCATTGTAAATATCACACTATTTAATTTCTATTGCTTATTTCCGTTTACTTATTTCATGCGTTGTAAATATATATGTGTATGTATGGTTTTAAATATCATTCTGTCTGAGGATGACTTTGAAATAAAGTCGAAAATTTACAGTTTACTTCTCGTCTTGTTTTGATTCATATTTTGCAATCTCGAGATGTCTTGTTTCTTCGGAATTTGCTTTATATTATACTTCTTTAAATTGTCGGCTGATCATGGTTTTTGGTCAAAGTACTTATAGTGGTCCTTAGTGGTAGTCATCTTCAGAATCAAGGATGGCAAAGTACTTATAGTGGTCATTAGTGGTACTCATCTTCAGAATCAAGGATGTCAAAGTACTTAGTGGTCCTTAGAGGTAGTCATCTTCGAATCAAGGATGTCAAAGTACTTAGTAATGGTCCTTAGTGGTAGTCATCTTCAGAATCAAGGATGTCAAAGTACTTAGTAATGGTCCTTAGTGGTAGTCATCTTCATAATCAAGGATGGCAAAGTACTTATAGTGGTCCTTAGTGGTAGTCATCTTCAGAATCAAGGATGTCAAAGTACTTATAGTGGTCCCTAGTGGTAGTCATCTTCAGAATCAAAGATGTCAAAGTGCTTAGTGGTCCTTAGTGGTAGTCATCTTCAGAAGGATGTCAAAACGCTAGTCAACACTAACATCAACAGCCTTTCTCAGGAATGCCCTAACCTAGACAATCTATATCTACAAACATATTGTTGATTTAACAATAAAAACATGACTAACCTTCCATTGTCCAGACATCGTTCTAAGGACACAAAACAATTGTCCCTCTTGAATGTATATCGCGATCCCACGTAATCCTTTACTCAGCACACCAGTATCAAAAACATAGCGTTTGTCTGGAAAGACTATTAGACTCTTATACATCATTTTGAAAGCAACGGACAATCCATCTGGGCAGTTCTCAGGCGCTAGAAGACAATCTATCTCATCTAGATATCCATCAAACCACGAACTCAAACCATCCATGATTATACTATTGTTTTCAACTACTGTCTTTCCATGGACGGTAAGCGGTACAACCCCGGGAACTTTGTCATTCACAATACGGGAAAAGAACCACGAATGCTTTGCTGGCACGGGGGGAGCTAAAAATTAGATCAGATATTATAGGTGTATCATTAAAATAATTTTTCAAAAAACAAAATGAGCAAAGTCTGTTTTAGGCCGGCGTATTTCATCAACCACAGCATGGAATTTTTGTGTTAGGAAAAGAAATACTTTTCATATGACGAAGGTTGCACTATCGTATATAGAATAGTGTTATAGAAAATATAGTTTTCAAGAAATTCTATTGAAACGCTTTTCCTCACTATAATAAACGTTTTTACAACGAAACGTTAAATTCGACGGAAGGAATATCACATCTAAATATTTCAAATATCATTTAGTATCAACTATAATTTTATTAATTCTAAAAACATCCGTGTACAAGATTATGCACTTGCCTTCTTCACTTGAATTTTCGTTACTCTCTATAGAAAAACAGACAAAATTAAATACAGGAAGTACTTTCCCAACGTTATTATGACCCTTATGAAAACGAAAGAAAAGATGTTTTAACAAAATACTTCCTAATAAAGTAAATGGTTTGAACCCGCGAGTATCGTTACATGTTTGTAAATGTAGATCGTCCAGGTTAGTATAGTCCTGAGAAGGACTGTTTTTGTTGTTGTTGACTGACTTTTCGATAACCTTAGCGGTAGTCATCTTCAGAGTCAAAATGTGAAGAAGACTTTTAACTCTGAAGATAACTACCGCTAAGGTTGTCGAAACGTCAGTCAACAACAACACCAACAGTCCTTCTCAGGACTCAACTAACCTGGACGATCTACATTTGCAAACATGTAAATATACTTCGTCCTCACTCACCTATATTTGACGTTTCTCCCTTCAATTCTACAAAAGTATAAAAATATTGAGTGAACTTAGCAGAGGCTTTGGAAGCTGTTATAAGTTGTGCGTTTTTTGTACACAATTTGTGATCACAAACTGTAGTTAAACCAGTTGTGAAACTGCTTAATATTAGTTTTTTCTTCATTTTCTTTTCCTTTGTCTGTTTTCATCAGATCGAAGCGAAAAGATAATTTTACTGATATTAAAACTTGGTACACTTGTTAAAAAACTGGCATCCGTTATATCATAAACATTTAAGCGAGAAACTAAACTTGTGAGTGTTCTTCCTATAGAGCGCTTTCACTCATTTCCTAGGAGTCAACATTACAATAGACAAATGACCATATCGGTGTTCCTAACAAAGAACATTATTAAAATTTTTTACAATTGGTACACCAACATGGCGGCCATGACGTCAGGTAAAAAGGCTCGTTGTAAAGTACACCCACATTCTAAAAATTGTAGGTTTCCAGACCACCCCCCCCCCACACACACACACACATACACACACACGGCGCTCCAAGCCCTTCCTGAACCCTGAACATAGGCGAGAAAACGCTAAGGATAAAAAGCGTTTTACCAAAAAAGCTTTCCGAATTAAAGAAATTCTAGTACATGGAAATTTTGAAGATGTTACTCAAAAAATATGGCTTGTTCTGCACGTTTCCAAAACATATTCCATACCAGTTATAGTGACTGAAACAGCCATCGGTGTTCTTTGCTTTGCTTCTACTTTAATTGACGTCTGACCGTTCAATAACACTAACTGATGACTCTTTTCCTCGATGCCATGAAATCTTATTTTCTGGTTGCTGTTGAGTACCTTAGTCAATGTCACCTCATATTTTGCTTTGATCTTGAAACCTTGAGGCGGCTCATTGTCGTCGGAAAATAAGATAATATCACGGTGAACTTTGTTGGTAATTTTCAACCTGATGGTCCAAGGTGAAAGCATGAAATCTAAAGAGGGAAAAAATTTAGACTTTCAAATGAAAAGATGAGAACTTCTTGCTACGCTATGGTTGGTTCATCGAGTACAAAAAGTAGAAAATACATTTATATTTACTTCGTGTACAGAACCGACAGGTCAAAGTGTGTTCTCATATAATTTTCATATATGATCCCGCATGCAATAATTTTCCCTCCTTTTAACTCTTTTGCAGAATTCAACAAATCAAAATAACCTCAATACTGTCATAATGTCATCTTATTTAAGCCTTTGTCTTAGATATATTTTCTAGAAGGGCTTTAAGTTTGAAATATCATCTTTTGGGCTCAACTTACCCACAACTAAATCGTAACATCTAATTGTAGCGACAATTGGTATCTATAACATACTAAGCTCGTACGCTTTGATCGTGCTATGCAACTTTGTTAACTTAAACATTAGTCCCTCTGTAAAAGCATAGTGTTTCAACTGTAAGTGAACATGAAAAAATGGGCGAATGTCTGACATACCTGTCGTGTGTGTCGACAAAGATGTACCTAGGTAAAAGTAAATTACATTTGAATACAATTTACGAAGGAAAAGTTATTGAAACAAGGATGACAAACCCATTGCTGATGAAAAACTTTGTATTCCATGTGCTGTTTCACCTATAACATCATAAATGATGGTCATTTACACAATTATATCCCTATGTATCCATTAAAGACCATAATCTTCAATGCAAGATCAACAAAAGAAATACAGTTCATTCAAAAACATTCTTTGATTCACTCCCGTCATCAAATCATTGACCATAACATCACGATCATATTAGAAAAGGTTTTCTTCAGGTCCCAAGGTCAGAAGCATTTGAAACTTTTTAATGTTGAAATAAAATGGAAGGGTAAGGAAGGGAAGGGAAGGGATTGAGAGAAAGGTGGGATAGGTACAGGGATGGTGAAGAAGGGATAGTGACTTTAAAAAATCATGAGTATATAAATAGAATAATGCTTAATTTATTGCCAGGTAACAGGCAAAATAAAAGCGCACAAAAAGCAACCAACTTGTTGATTAAAAAATTGAGAAAGAACATCATGACGTGTTTTACTGTTACATAAAACAAATCTACAACGAGTTAACAAAACCACTCTCACAAAAATATCCTATTTTTTCAAGCAAAGTACTAAGTGGTCCTTTGTGTAGGTGGGAGATAATGATAACATTGATTTCTTTCATGGTAAATTCGAGATTTTACCAATCAAAAAATCTTGACCCAGTTCCTTCATATCATAAACGCCTTTTGCCTAATAGAACTCACTCACAAGACTGGGACGGGGGGAGGTTGAAAGTCATTGACACAAGGGGGTTTAACAGGTCAAACCATAACATACCGTCTTTGATGACAATAGTGTGTGGAGCCCCTTTAACAATAGATGGTGTAATACTGACTCCTTTCTTGTTGTTTAAACTCAGTTTTAGTGTGGGCATGTTCGCATCAAACGCCTCGAAAAGGACTGGGAATTGGTTAGGAACATCCTTCGTGAGTTGAGCCACGCCATTTACCGGTATAACTTGATCAACCGGTTGACTGTCAGACAATTTTAATATCACCGGTTTTCCGTATTTGTTGTAAATATTAGCAGCAAGATAGAACATTGCGCGAAGTTCTGGTACTAAAAATATAAGAAATAAAGTAGAGCACCGAAATTGACGTTTAGACCTTTCACTGCAATGCTCTTTAATAAATCCTTTGAAATAATGTCTTTTAAAAAAATTTAATGAACATGAAATCACTAAGAAAAACAAACCTTCATCACTAAACTTGTACACGTAAAACGCGTCGGCTCTCCCCATACCATCGCCACATTTTAACGATTTTCCACCTTTGGAGTAACTGGACTCGTTACCAGGACCACTCCAGCACTTACCAGCGTCTTGGACACCAAACAAGTTGTAGCCTTTTCTTGTGGCGAGTAGGGCACATTTCATTATGATATTCCTGTTCGTTGAAACGTCTTCTGTTGAGACATTGAAGTCAGCCAACAGTTCGGTAAACGGTGGAGTATTTTCCTTGTCGTTGAAACAACCAATTGCTTCGAAGGAAGACATACCTGGGAACATATAAATACAGAGATATTAGAAATGGAAGAATAACTTTTACATTTTCAATGCAGCATTATAAGTTCCTAAAGCAAAACTAAGAATGTATACTGTCTTTCACGCAACTATTTCTGCTACAAACATAGCAAGTACTAAAAAAGCTTTATTCGTTCAGTGATTTTAGCAGTTGTTTTAATTTTCTGAAAAATACATGCAGCTATAATCTTGAGAATAACAAAAACAAGCAAAAACTAAAATATCATCGCTACTTCAAAGCAAGCACAAACATCGTATATATGATGAGCTCGCTTGAAGATGTTTCACTATGTCGAAACTTACAGCTGATTTTCATACCTTTGATGTTCGATTTATCAGAGATGACAACACTGATATCCTCTACGTCAAATTTCGTTGGCGTTACTCGTATCTTTGGTAAATTATTGACATAAAGAGTCTTCCTTGATAAAGAATCTTGAGCATGAACAGAGAGCCTTTGGATTGCTTGTATTCTTCTTTATCCTCGCTATGACATCGCTTCGCAGTCGGAAGCCTTCGGGTGGAATATTGTCACTGAACTTTATGTCTACAGGACCGTGAAACTTGTTGAAGACAACGAGGTTTATGTGGTAGAGTTTGCTTGCCTGAACCAAGACTGTGACAAAGAGAGAGAAAATAGGTTTTTAACTTGACGAGAGAATTCTCTAGATTGAATTCTAGAATTCTGGGGCTAGTTGCACGAAGCCTGGAAAACGTTATCTAATGGATTTAAAAATTTCAAAGAGTGTTCCTTGCGACAAAGAAGATTTGTAATCTTAGAAGAAATATTTATTTTAAGCGAATGCTCAGTTCAAATCGCTTATTTTTCCCTTTTTGAAAGCTTTTTGAGCGTTCAAAAACATTTGCCATCCAGTGGATAACACAATTCGGCTTTCGTGCAACCAGCTCCTGATGCAGAGATTACTTTTGAATAGAGACCATTCTAAGAAGTTAACAATTTATCTTTACGTGACGTCAAGGCAACAATAACCTCATGACATGATGACAATCAGTCATTGAGGGCTCTAATGTCTTTCTCCTACCAAATTACTGTCTTACCATTATTCTTATAGTGAAAATATATAGGAAGGAGGAGTGCCTCAGAGAGGAACTTGTCAAACACCACGAAAGATTCGAGATAGAACGTGGTATAGTAGAAACCAGGCCCCAAGGCATTACGACCGATGTACAAACTGGGATTCGTTGACGGAGATAATAGTCCAGTAACGGAAGCGCCATTGAGATCATAGGATTTTGGATAACCATCCAATGCCATATAGAGGCCAGCCGTTGAGTTCCAGTTTACGATAACATATAGCCATTTGTCATAGACAAGGTCGATGAACGTCTACAAATGTATACATAAATAGTTACATTGTACCAATTAACAAACATTCAAAAATATTAATAGATTTTAGAGGCACGATAACCCTCTATAGCATCTTAACTCCTAAAGGTAACATGCAATTTTCTTGGGCATTCGTGCCAAGATTTTTCTACAAAAATCTTGCCATCGAAGAAGAAATAACTTTTCCATTGATTGACGAGAGAATGATTTCTGTGTTTCCCTCAGTGAGCGTAATCAACCTTTTAGAGTGCGGGCGCAAGACCGACTTTTCAGGCGAAAACATAAACATTAAAATCTCACCTTCCATTTTTTTGTCGACGTGGCAACTTCTGCGATCAAGTGGCCATTGAGAATGTAAAGAGACACACCTGTTGTCTTTGAACTAGTCGCTCCAGTATCCATCACGAATCTTGGCGTATCGAAAAATTTCTTTGCTCCCTCCATCTTCAACTTGATCCCAAACGCCAGTCCTTGTATGGCTGTTGTGGGATCAACAAGGATATCAGTTGATTTCTGTTGAGCAGAAAGGTAATCTGATTCACCATCAAAGTATAATACACCGTCGGACAACACCACGTGACCATGAACATGAAAGGGCACGTGACCAGGAATGCTTCCATTTATGATAGTGGAAAATGACCAAAAAAGGTACGGCTTGATTTTAGTAGAGCCTATATCGCGCGAGGAAAATGTGATTGTGAGAAGCAACCTTGTTATCCTAGCATTTCATCAAAAATTTGAATAAATAATGATAAACTACAATGAATTTTTGCTTGCTAGAAGAGAAACATGCTCGGATTCTTCGCATTCAAAAATTTCATACAGAAAAAACACTTGTTGTAAAAGAAACAAATTATACATGAAACTTGGTTTACTAAAGAAATGACGTAGACAAACATTGGATTGATTGGGATGTAAGGGGTTACACGAGTATACACATACCTGATGAAATTGTCAAGCTCTCAGTGTTATTTTTGTTGGAACTGGGAACAAGTGAGACATTCGCTCCATCATTGATGAGCAGATCCATACCACTCTCTGCGTCAATTGCCGTGAAAATGATTGGCTGCTTTAAGCGCGTGGGTTTTGTAAGGAGGGAGATAGTTTTCGGAGCAAACTCAATGCCTTCCGGTGGTTCGCTGTCATTTGATTTTAAGACAATCTTTCTGGGTGTTTTATTGAGCACTAGAACCACGATGTAATTTGTAGAAGCTTGGATTTCATTTGCTGAAATAGAAAAACAGACAATGCATTAAATCCTCGTCAAATTAATTAAACTAGTGAAGACATTTAGTATAAATAAAGGGAGTTTAAAGCCGGTTTTCAAAGCTGTAATTCTTTAGCTTTTAAAAAGGAATTTGTGCGAAGAAATCACTAACTAACACCATTTTGCCAAATCGAGCTTCGACTTATTAAAATAACGAGAATACAATTATTCAGAATAGTTTGGTCTGACGATGTTTTCAAAACAAAGTTAAAATATTAACAATATTGTTTTATGTTATTATTATCAGCAATGATGATGTTGTAATTTGGAAATGGCTTTGCGCTATGCTTCATGAAAAAGCCTTCTGAAAAAGGATTTTATACGAGATTTTAGTACAGGTTTGCTTCTTCTGTAATTCTGGATCAATGAAAAGATGTGTCTTGCTTGCTGTGTGTAGTGATGAGTTAATGCACATTATGAAAGCACAAAATAATCTAAAATGGCAAAGCAGCAAACATCACTATAATATCAAAAACCATACGTGTTCTAGTAATGGTCAAAGGCACAGGAGCTCCAAGCACAGGTTGGGGAATAACTTCAAAAGTTTTCGTTCCATTTATAAACAGTTCTTCTTTGGTTTTAGCATCGAGAACCGTTAAAGTGACAACTGAAAATACTTGAATCGTCATTTTTATCCTCACGATCGTGTTTCTACTGATATTGACTGCCTCTTTCAAAGTTGGATCATGTGGGAATAAAATGATGTCAGATCGTGCAAGATTGGTGACTTGAAAAGTCAAGTAATAATTCTTTACTGAAGGTGCTACAGAGAAAATCCTTATTAGAACTTGTTAAATTAAAGTGTTGTTTAGTGCTGTGAAGTTTTAAGTTAAAAAAAAGGAGCTCAAGATTGCTTGAAAGGTATGGTAAGGTAAGGTAAGGTAAAGTAAGGTAAGGAAGGTAAGGTAATGTAAGGTAAAGTAAGGTAAGGTAGGTAAGGTGGGTAATGTAAAAGTGGAGTAAAGGTGGAATACAGTAAGGTAATGTAAAGGTAATGTAAGGTAAAAGATTAAAGGTAAGGTAAAAGGTAAGGTAAAGGTAAAGGTGGGTAAAGGTAAGGTAAGGTAAAGGTAAAAGTAAAGGTAAAGGTAAGGTAAGGTGTAAAAGGTAAAATGGAGTAAGGTAGGAAGGAATTAAGGTAAGTGGTGGGTAAGGTAAGGTAAGGTAATGTATAAGGTAAGGTAAGATGATGGTATGTAAGGTAAAGGTAAGTGGTGCGGTGGGTGATATATAAGATGAAGTAAGGTAAGGTAAGGTAAAGGTAAGGTAAAGATGCAAGGTAAGGTAAAAGGTAAGGTAAAGGTGTAAGGTAAGGTAAGGTAAAGGTAAAGATGTGTAAGGTGGGAGGCAGGTAAGGTAAGGTAAGATGCAAGGTAAAGGTAAAAGGTAGGTAAAGGTGTGTAAAGGTAAAGTAAGGTAATGTAAGGTAAGGGGTAAAGGTAAGGTAAGGTAAGGTAAGGTAAGGTAAGGTAAAGGTAAAAGGTAAAAGGTAAGGTAAGGTAAGGTAAGGTAAAAGGTAAAGGTAAGGTAAAGGTAAAAGGTAAGGTAAGGGTAAAGGTAAAGGTAGTAAGGTAAGGCAAAAGATGGAGTAAGGTAAGGTAAGGTAAAGGTAAAAGGTACAAAAGGTGAGGTAAGGTAAGGTAAGGTAAGGTAAGGTAAGGTAAGGTAAGGTAAGGTATAAAAGAGAGGACAGTTGATAAAAAAAGAAATTGGAATGAATTATTTGCTGTGGGCAATCTTTAATAGAAACTAAATCAAACGATTGCAAAAATTGAAAAAAAAGGCATAAAATAGCAACCAACCAGTTGATTTAATCGTCAAGGAGACAGGCCGTCCTCTCGTCTCCGTTGGTGTAACACTAAACTTTTGTTTTCCATTCACCAAAAGTCGTTTGTTCGTTCTTGTATCGTACGCCTCGAAGTCAATATTATTCGAATTATCTGTCTTCTTCGTAATCTCGACAATAACGTTAGACTTGATGTTGAAGCCTATCTCTGGAATTCCGTCGCTCGCTTTGAGTGTTATGTTTGTTTTTGCCAAATTAATAACGCGAAGATTTATGACGTAGAGTTTTGATGGAATGGGATCTTGAATAGAGAAAAAGGACAATTGAGATGCATTTGATGACAGAAAATGCTAGTTGCTTTGTCACGGATTTAAAATGTAAACAACATGTGAACAACATGTAAGCAAAAGTGAACAACATGTAAACAACATGTGAACAACATGTAAACAACATGTGAACAACATATGAACAACATGTGAACAACAGGTGATAAATGCTATAAATAACGACATAGAAATGGACTCAAATTTTTACCTAAAATTAGAAGAAAATTTTTCACTAAGAATTAAAATGGCGTCAATACGATAGGTTATTTTTGAAGAATTATTATACACTGGAAAGTTGTACAGTATGATTGAGTAAGATTGCTCTCTTTAAGAACATACAATAGCCCTAGACCTTGTGTAACCTTCTGAGAACACATAGATGCCTCGTCTTGGGAATTTTCACTGACACCTCAAGTCAGATGAACACTGATCCACCCCTGCCCGGGATGTTAAACAACAATCAATGTAATACGACAATTTCCCCTACAAAAGTTATGTTTGTAAGTAAAAAAAACAAAGAATATTGATCTTACCTATAATAGTCAAAGATGTCGGCTGTCTTACTCGTCTTTCTGGAAGTAATGTTACGTTGGGTTTAGTGTTGAGAAGAAACGAAGTGTTGCCTCGTTTGACTTGAAACGTCACAGGAGTTTGATTCGACGTCTTCTTACGAATCTCTACGATACGACGCGCTCCGATCTCAGATCCCCGAGCGGGAATGCCATCACTTGAAAATAATACGACGCTTTGCCTCGCCAAGTTCGTAATGCGGAAGTAGAGCTCGAAATATTCACAAGCTTCCCCGCCTAGAAAAAAGATTTGATTAGTAAATTCCCCGAAAATAGTCGGTGATATCTTCTGCATAGTCCATAGAGAAGAGAAGGATCTTACTTTTTTCACATCGACTTCCACAAAATCCTTGTTTACAACGACACAGATTCTTCAAAGAGTCAACGCACTCCCCATTATTGAAGCATTCCTCTTTACAAATGGCTACATAATCAAAAAGATAATCGTCAAAATGTGTAAGGCAACAGCAGTAATAGAAAAAAACACTAGTAAAAAAGTGAGTAGAATTATACATGAAACTTGGTGTACTAAAGAAAACGATGTAGAGCAAACAATGTATTGACAGGGATGTTAAGGGATACATGACACTTGGTGTACTAAAGAAAACGATGTAGAGCAAACATTGGATTGACAGGGATGCTAAGGGATACATGACACTTGGTGTACTAAAGAAAACGATGTAGAGCAAACATTGGATTGACAGGGATGTTAAGGGATACATGACACTTGGTGTACTAAAGAAAACGATGTAAGAGCAAACATTGGATTGACAGGGATGCTAAGGGATACATGACACTTGGTGTACTAAAGAAACGATGTAGCAAACATTGGATTGACAGGGATGTTAAGGGATACATGACACTTGGTGTACTAAAGAAAACGATGTAGAGCAAACATTGGATTGACAGGGATGTTAAGGGATACATGACACTTGGTGTACTAAAGAAAACGATGTAGAGCAAACATTGGATTGACAGGGATGCTAAGGGATACATGAGTATACATTTCTTCATTACGTGAAAGATGATATCATGCACATTTACTTCGATGAAATTTTTTCAAACCAACTCGTAAAGCAATCATTGGCACCAGCAAATGAGAGGAAATGGGGAGAGCAATATTACATCACCCTGAATACTTTCACGATTGTGGTCAAAGAAAATGTATAATATAAATGCCATTTTGTAAGGTTCTGTCCTCCCCCCAGACAAAAGTTTTTGTCTAGGGACCATATGTAATGAAATTTGAAATTTGATAAGCAAGGAATACGTCTGGATACTCACTGTGGTGTGATAGGAGTGCCGGTGTAGTAGATGGAGGTTTTGAAGGACGGGGCGTGGTTGATGGAGGTTTTGAAGGAGGGCTGTAGTAGAGGAGGAATGTGAATTGAGGAGGCTTGGATGGAGGTGTGGTTAATGTCGTTTTGAAGAAGGGCTATAATAGATGGAATTTTGAAGGACAGGGTGTGGTAGATGGAGGTTTGAAGGAGGGTGTAGTGTGATGGAGGTTTAATGGAAGAGTGTGGTTAATGATGGATTTGAAGGAAAGGCTATGGTTGATGGAGGTTTTGAAGGGTAGTGTGGAAGTTTTGAAAGTGTGAAAATAGAATGGAAGGGATTTAAAGAAGTTGTGAAAGGAGATGTGTGATGAGAGGGTGTGTGATGGTTGTGAAGGAGGGGGTGTGGTTGATGATGGTTGTGATGGAGAGGGTGTGGTTGATGGAGGTTGTGAAGGAAAGGGTGTAGTAGATGGAGGTTTTGAAGGAGGAAGTGTAGTTGATGTAGGTGGTAAAGGAGAGGGTGTAGTTGAGGATGACGTTGCTGGTACATTGCTAGTTGCTTTTGTCGTCAAAGGACTAAAGGGAATCAACCCACGTTGGCAATGTTCGTATACTTTACTTCAAGACGAGGACCTAAAAACAAACAAAGATATTATTATAAACTGCATTCCATCGCTCACATGACTCAATTTCGAAAACGAAACAAAATGACTACCAGGTTTCATTGTGCAAGTACAGGATAACTTTGTAATAGATTCCACATTTAAGGCAATCGTATAGATGGTGTAATCATCGAGAGAGCCTTGAAATTGATAGTGGCCATTGCAGGAACCTATTTCTGTTTGTCCGCCCCAATCTTGAGTCAAATTTCCCGTCGCTTTGGTTTTGTTGATTTGCTTTGAGTTAATATAAACTGCAGCCTCTTCTAAAAAGACAGAAATTACAAAAGGAATTCATAACAATTCATATTATTATGACGGCAATTCATATTCCTGCAATAAGCTAGGCTTTTATAATCTTATTTTTATTATAAGATTACGTTTTCCCGCCTGGAAAATCCATCTCCACTGGAATTTATAACATTGAAATTTCCTGATAAGTACATAAAAGTACATCGAAGGACTAAGATGGAATTTATAACATTGAAATTTCCTGATAAGTACATAAAAGTACATCGAAGGACTAAGATGGAATTTATAATAATGAAATTTCCTTATAAGTACATAAAAGTACATCGAAGGACTAAGATGGAATTTATAATATTGAAATTTCCTTATAAGTACATAAAAGTACATCGAAGGACTAAGAGTGTTAGATGAAAATTGCTAGTGTACAAATGGAAGCAGTTGCGTTGCCGGCTCGCAAATTTGGTCGTGCTATGTTAATTTTTCTGTGTTCACTCACTGTAGAAACAACAGATTTTTAAAGAAATGAATAATGTTATTGTTCTAAAATTTTCATAGCAGGACCAAAACTTAAGGGCTAGCTACCCCACTGGTTGCAAGGAATGCCATGATGTATTTTCAATGCAACGAGAAGCTCGTTGTCTTCATCCATATTATTTGTTTTAGACAAGTAAGAATAGCCTTAAATCTTAATTCAATATACAAATGTAGTCAATAACTGAAAATCTTAGTATATCTCTATAACAGAAATATAAGAACTGAAAGATGCATCAAGAACAACCATTTTCACGGTATCTTTTAGTATAGGAGTTTTGACCTCTAACCTTTATTTTTGTCGTATGTTACTGCAACATGAGTCCACTGGCCGGGAGCAAACGAAGGCTCATCTGTAGTCAAATCAAACAAAGTCTCCTCGTTTTCGTTCTGGTGCCGCCAAATGATGTTCCCATCAGTGGATCCCAAATAATAATTGGACTTATTTGAAGTATAAGTTGATGTTGTAAACAAAGTCTGTTCGTCCTGAACGCTCTGAAATTTCACCCACAATGCAATCGTCACAGCTTCAATAGGTTTGGGTTGAAATTGACGACCATCTACCGAAATTGACCCACCAATGAACGAGCCCGCGAGTCCGCAACCATTCTGAACACCTACAATATTTACACCAGCGGACATTACCCCCACGTTATTGTGACCCGATACATCGATGACGTATGGGAACTTGTGACTATCAAAGGTAAAGTACAGGGCAAGGAAGTCCCAATTAGGGAATAGGACCGACTTAAACGATGACGTAGGAGATATTGTAGGAGGAGATATCGTAGGTGGAGATATCGTAGGTGGAGACATCGTAGGTGGAGATATCGTAAGTGGAGATATCGTAGGAGGAGATATCGTAGGAGGAGATATCGTAGGTGGAGATATCGTAGGAGGAGATATCGTAGGAGGAGATATCGTAGGAGGAGATATCGTAGGAGGAGATATCGTAGGTGGAGGGGTAAGGTATGCTTCAAGATGTGAAGATAAAGTTGTAGGTTGAAGTGAGGGAGTAAGAGTTTGTTTCTGTGTTGGGGTTAAGAAAGGAACATCTGGAATGATATAGGTAGGAGTAGATACATTGGATGGGGATTGTTGGATATAGGGAGGAACATTTGTGGATCGTGATTGATCACTGACACCATCTGGACAACAACCACACGACATTTTGGTACAAGGCAAATTTTCTTCTACTTCCTTTGGACAATTTGTAAAATTTGATTCCTAAATGATAAAGGGAACTTTTTTAGATATTTCAAGAATGGAAAAAATAAAAAAGGACTTCGTAGACGAGCTTTATAAGTCAACTCCTGACGTCGACTTTTGTTTACCCATATTTTGTCCGACACATTCTTCATGCGCACGCATTTATAGGTGCTGCGATCAGTAATTATCGTCGATAATGATTGCTAGCCCCTGCATTTGTCATGCTGTTGTGGTCCTCCCCAACACAAAAAAAAATTTGACGTACTTAACCATTGACAAACCAATCTATATTTATGCAATTTTTCTTTTATTGAAGTATACGGGTATGAGATAATATACAGTGGCCGGTTGCACGAAGCCTGGATAGCGTTATTCATTGGATAGCAAAAATTTTCAAACTTGAGAAAAAGGTGAATTACGACAAAGAAATTTTTGTAATCTTCGAAACAATATTTTATTTCAGTGATTGCTCAGTTCCAATCTTGTGTTTTTTGCTTTAGAAGGTTTTATAAAACTTTCAAAAAAACTGCCATTCATAATAATCTTCGAATATATTATAAATAATCAAGCAGTGAAAATGTCTACTTCGACAATTTGCTTACGTTTGTCTCGAGCTTTTCTTTGTCTGTACAACATTCATGCTGTGACGTCGAACACGACTTTAACGCTGACAAACCGTCTGGAAAGAATGAATATATGTGAATTTCAAAAACACGAACACAGAAAAAAACAAAGATTAGGATGTTTAAGCACTGACAGACAGACCGAAGGCTACTTTTCGAAGGCCTTCATTCTCATAGGGTTGTAAATCAAAACTACATACGACATACGTCATGTAATGTTAATTATAGATAGTCCTTCAAAGCAAAACATTGGCTTGCCTTCATTTTCACTTTTCTCACAAACTGGTATGTTGCCATCAGTGGTTCTGCTTCCTCCAATTTCTTCACCCTTAGCGTTAACACACCAGCACTGCTTGCTTAAGCCGGAACGCTCAAAACATTGCACTGGGGAATAGTTTCCATCGCCTTCACATTCAGGAATAAAACTATCTTCGGTGTCTATCGCCATCTGTCGTTCTACGAGACATGCCGACGCTAGAAAAGTGAGAAATATCGTTGTGGAAAACTAGTATCACACGATCCTAAGATATATGAGAGATTTTAGGAAGGAAAACGTAATTTTCTAACTTTTCACTGGCTCTTGTGATAATAGGTCTTGAAATTGAACAGCTTCAGAAGCAATGGCTTTGTTCATCAACCGATCCTCATCAGATGTTGCAGGAGCTTTAAGGGGCGATGGTGGATAATATTGCGATGCTGGTGGGTGAGCTGGTGGTGGAGGGGGCGGTGGAGGTGGAGTAAGATCTTGAGAAGGTGGTGGGTTAGCTGGTGGTGGAGGGGGCGGTTGAGGTGGAGTAAGATCTTGAGAAGGTGGTGGGTTAGCTGGTGGTGGAGGGGGCGGTTGAGGTGGAGTAAGATATTGAGAAGGTGGTGGGTGAGCTGGTGGTGGAGGAGGCGGTGGAGGTGGAGGAAGATCATTGCTTGCTACAAGATTTTCCGAAACAGTGGGATTGAAAACTGATTGAAAATTGTCGAATCGTAAACGATTTTCATCTACAAAAAGGGGAAAATATCTCATTACATATATTTCAAAACTTCCTACGCAGATGACAGCAGTGATATTAATTATATACTAATCACAAATTATTTAGATATTGAAAAGCAAACTTAAGTTCCAAAAAGATAGATTCAACTATTACTTTTTGCACCTACCAAAATCATCGGTATTGGAATTATTACGTTGAGCTTTAACACTAGACAAATCGTCATCCAGGATAGTCGATGTCTTTCCTTCATAACTCATCAGTTTGCCTTGGGTCAACCCGACTTCTGATCCATTAATCAAGTCATCACCAGACTCCTTGGGTGCCACCCCGGCCAAAAGACTACCGACAAGCTGATTAGCGCGAGCTGGTTTACTTTGAGGAAGCTTAGTAAGTGAACCTTTTAAAAGGTAAAGTGTACCATTGATTTTCAAAACTGTATCATTGCTCGCACTTGAATTAAACTCGGTGCTTTCCACATCATTAGAAAGTAAATCTTTTGAAGGCAGTTTTACAAGCACGCTTCCTCCTTTGTTATCAATGTTTCCTGCATTCAACGAGGGGACAACAACGATAGTAGGTCCTGGTTTGTTTTCCAAAGTTGTGGCAGGAGGATAAGGTTGATTCATTGGAGCATTTACAACGGGGGGAGTAACTATCGGTGGACTGGTTCCCAGTGAAGGTGGTATAGCAGCACTATCGATGGTTTGTCCTACCGGAACACTTCCTCCAGAGGCGACGTCCACCGGTGATGGTAAATGTCCGGGTATGTACTTATTCCCATAGGCGTCGTTTCCAAAGGTAAATTGGTAGGGGGAACTCCCACATTTTGTTGTGGGGGCATCTGGGCGCACACCGTCTCATCGGGACAGGCTGGGGTTTGTTCGAGTGGGGAACTTGTGGCAAGAGGAAAAGCACTGATGCTTTCACCCGGAGATCCTGGGACGTTTTCCGTGTTGTACTCGATGGGATTGATGTGAACATGTGGTGCATCAAAAGGATTTGGAATTTCAGACCGCGCGTGAGCAGATAATGTCGTGACGTCAGATTTCTCCGATCCAACAACGTCATCACTGTCAACGTCTTTGATAAATTCTTAAGATAACCAGAGTTGTGATTCACTTCACGGAAAAACATAATCTTGGGGATAATAGCCTAAACAACGAATTCCTAATCCACCCCTGAGTGGTTTAAGATCTGGATTAGGGATTCGATTTATTAACTGCGCTTGTGCTATGTAAGCTTTTTGGTGTTCATACTCATGACGTAGATAGCATGAGCAAAATTGCGGGCTCGCTGTCTACGTCATCTGATTACGTAATGTCAAAGGAAGAGTGCAAATGATTTATCCTGTATTCAAGGAGACGGGAATGAAAAATGATTTTTAACAACATGTATTTTCAAATTTAAACATCAAAACAAATATCACCTTACAACACATAGGGGTGAAACTTAAAACAACGGAAAATGTCCACTTTTAAAAGATACCACGATCAAGTGGAAACACCGGAGGAAAGGAAAAAGGCAAATTTCACAAATGAAATACTTCATCATATGTAAATTTCCTTCATGGATTGTCCAAACGAAACCCACCAGATGTTTTTATTTCCTTCGGTCCATCGAATAATACTATTTGGTCGCGTTTTCGTTGTTTCTTTGTCTTTTCTTTTTTTGCTTTTGAATCCTGAAAGGAAGGAAAGCGATTTTGATATTTAAAAATTGCACGAAAAACACTTAATTGAAAAAAAGTTTTTAGTTAGTGGAAATTTCTATTGATTGGATTGTCGTTACCAAATCATCAATTTTTTTGTTTCTCCCTCTGATGACAGACATTAGGATTTTACACCGCTAATTCTTATTGTAAAGTTTCTCTCGATAAGATTTTTATAGATATACAACGTATTACTTAAAGCCAATGATTTTAGAACCCAATACCCTGGATATCTAACTACCTTATCAACGTAAGGCAAGGACGCCTTCTTGAAAGATGGCAAAAGGCAAAATTCTCCATCGAAAATTAGGTTAAAAGAAAGTTTAAAAACTAATTCTGTGAAACATTTCAAAAACCAAACCTAGACTATCAGCTCCGCAACTGTCTATCAACTAAAGAAAACCAGATATGAGTCTAAATATCGTCAATTTTGCCATTTGCCAAATTTCAAGATGGCGGCTTGCCTCACTCGTAACCATGCCCTAACTATAGAATTTTGGCGGAGTCAGATATCTACAGTAGATTGGGTTCCAGGTCACTACTCCAACTATACTCCGTTAAAATATAGTCCTTATAATCCTCCTCCTTCCACATTTATACCATAAGAGTTCCCCAAAATCTTCTCTCAAGTTTTCAACTATTATTAGGCAAAAGCACCTCTCCCCAGCCCTCCCTCTCCTTTTCCTACCTGTTGCGTACACAGAGTTTTTCCAGTCCCCGCCACAGTACTGGTCCCCAGGACTTTTACATACGCTGTCACACATCTCATCGGGAAGTTTACCAAATGTCCCATAATGGTCGCCACAAAAACACAAATAAGCAAACTGAAGGGCAGCGTACTCGTACTCCTGTTCACGACAACCGCTGACGCAGCTGTCTGCAGTCATATTATTGTGATGTAATCGCTGCGACAGATCACGTGGGGAACCGTCTTTGTAGCAACCAAGATACTCTAAATGAAAACGAAATTTTGAAGTCCCTTGTCCATTTTAACAGGAAGATACCAGTTTAAAATATGAGTCAGTCTAGTATAAGAGACACGATTCCGTAACACGCAGACTTTGAAATGCAAAAAATACGATGATTAATCATGTTACGGTTCCAATGTACATCACAAATTCACAACAACGTGATGTTGTTATCAATGATATTAATATGCGAAAGAAACTAGAACTGTGTTTTGAAATATCATCGTAATCCACATTTTATCGTGTAACTCAGTTGGTAGAACATTGGAGACAATGATTATCTTGTTTCTATACCTGGTACATCACAAAAACGTGATGTTATTATCTATGATATTAAGATATGAAAGAAACTAGAACTGTGTTTTAAAATATCATCATAGTCCAAAGTTGACCTTGTAGTTCAGTTGGTAGAACACAGAAGACAGTGATTATCTTGTTACTATACCTAAGTACATCACAACAACGTGATGTTATTATCTATGATATTAAGATATGAAAGAAACTAGAAATGTGTTTTAAAATATCATCATAGTCCACAGTTGATCTTGTAGTTCAGTTGGTAGAACATAGAAGACAATGATTATCTTGTTACTATACCGCTACTGGTCAAATAGTTTCAGAAATAAGATCAACTTCAATATGTATGGTCACAATAAAACTCACCGGTTGCACCATAAACCAGATGAAGAAAAATCAAAAATATGCAAGTTGTCTTTTTCATATTGATCAATTCCGTCGGACTGCCCACCTAGGAAATAGACGCTATCCTAAATTACGAGAAAGATACTGTAAATTTGGGGCCGGTTGCACGAAGCCTGGATAACGATATCCACTGGATAAAATAGTTTTCTGATCGTTCATAAATCTCTTTTAAGAGAAAAATAAAAGATTTGAACGGTGCAATCACTTAAATAGAATATTGCTTCGAAGACTACATAGTTTCTTTGACGTAAGAAAAATATAAACACCTTTTTACAAGTTTGAAATTTTTGCTATCCAATGGATAACGCTATCCAGGCTATGTGAAACCGGCCCCAGGACAAGTGCAAGATCATGAAAGGGAATTAAGTGCATAAGTTTGAGAGATCCATTATGAAAAAATATATAAATAAAGCAGATTGTAAAAATTGTTTTGAAAATAGTAAATGCATTGTGAATAGTCAAAATAATAACGTAAGGTTCTTAAAAGAACTGTTCAAAACCAGAACACTAATCAAATAGATTTTCTTGAATCTTCTCAAGAATCTTAGACGGTTGCCCCTGAAGGGTAAGGCCTTTTCTCAAAACTTTTTACAAGAACCAAGTGCATTTAACTAAAGATGACGCGGAAATTTCGCTCAATTTCTTGAAAATCCTAAATACGACAGTGCAAAAGTCCCAGTTATTTAATGGAAACGTATTTTAAAGTATAGGGAACGACCCTCGATGTAATTATTTAAAGGGTCTTCGTCGAACATCTAGCCGCTTTCATTTCATTATCTACAGTTAACAATAAATGTACTGATGTATCCTTGAATAACAATCAAATGCTATAATCTAGTGTTTTTATGTAAAATTCAAATCTTATATTAAGACAGAATCGAAATGTTTACTTGTTAAAATACAAAATAAACAAAATCACTGTTAGCAGTTTAACCAGTTGTTAAAACAGCAAAACTGCACACAACTCTTACCTCACTGTAAAAGTATTTCAAATTTCCCAACGCGATGCAATTCTACAACTTCGGCAACGTCACAATAAATTCTTTTACGATGAGCTCAGAAGGAAAGAGAGTAAATACAAATATTTTTGAAACAAAGTCATAGGTTAAAGAACAATACACGAGGTTATCACTTATTAATAAATAACTTGCTCAAGCAACCTGTTCAAACTCACAAAGTGGAAAACACGTGACTTCGTTATGAAATATGGAAAGAAAAAACTTTAAAGAGCGAAGCCAGCAGCATAAAACCATCCTGCCACGTTTGATGTGCTATGTTAATTTGTGCGTGTTCACTCACTGTAAAAACAATAGGTTTCTAAAGAAATGAATAATGATAATGATCTGAAATTTACATAACAAGAACAAATTTGCATGCTGCTACGGTACTGATAGAAACCCCGGAGTTTGTTTAAAAACGAAGGACAATTATTTACAGGTTTGCATCATTAGCCGTTCAACACAGCTAGAATCAAACTTTAACATCTTTTTAAGTTTCTAGTTTTGAAGATAACTGAGTCAATATTTCTGAAATAGCTCGTAGTCAAGTGAAAAAAAAGGTGTACATTGATGTATAGATGTTTCAAAAAGAACCAGTGTGAAAACTTTGAAATTTTTTTTTGAAATTATTGATAGTAAGCATGCTACGATAATAAGGGCTTAATAAGGCTGCCAAAGTACGCCTTGAATGTGAAAAAATTTCTACATTTAACGATCTACGTATTGAAAATCGAAATGTTGAATCCTTGGACGGTTTCAAAACAACTTACAGAACTTCTTTGATAATATGGTGATTCTTAATGGCGTATACGTATTTTATTAAGTAGAAGTGATGTTGGTGTGTTCATGGTTGATATATTCTAAAAAGAGAGGGACTTGATCTAGTGATTTAAAAAGGAGGAAGCAATCATCGACATATCGTCTGTAGAGAATAAGTTTGAATTTGTGGGGGCAGTTTTTCAGCCAGTTTTGTTCATGGAAAGACATGAATATGTTGGCAAAATGATTGCTTCCTCCTTTTTAAATCACTTGATCACGTTCCTCTCTTTTTAGACTACATTAACCATCAACACCCAACATCACTTTTACCTCTGAGACGGAAAATAAATGGACGACTACCGTTTTCAGACATTGTCATTTATGACGTAGCTATATTTTATTCCTTTATAATTAGTATATTTATGACGTAGCTATATTTTATTCCTTTATAATTAGTATATTTATGACGTAGCTATATTTTATTCCTTAATAATTAGTATATTTATGACGTAGCTATATTTTATTCCTTAATAATTAGTATATTTATGACGTAGCTATATTTTATTCCTTAATAATTAGTATATTTTGTAACTATCTCAGATACAGAACCCTAGTTAATAACAGCGTGTATTTACTGATTAGGCTTTTTGTTGAAATATTAAATAATACTAATACTAAAATTAATAACTGACTACGAGATAAACATTTACAACAGGTTGTACAAAAAAAACAGACATGATGATTTTAATGTTTATCACCATAGAGTACATGGAACCAACAGTATAAGTCCACTTTACCTAGAAACTTGATGCTCTACATAAAAGTAGATTACTGGCTGCTGTTAGTTAGCCATTTTATCATTCCTATCAAGGTCAAAAAAAAGCCGATTGACTGGCTGCAATGATGGTAATCACATGCGCGTTAAAATATGCGTGACGAAAACAAATTAATACAGTGGCTCTACTGTATGGTTCCTATACTGTGGTATCAGTATGCTAAACAGTTCTTTTAAGTTCATATATAAATAAATGACATATCAGACAAACTTTATGAAATTTAAACAAAACTTGTATAACGTCAAAACATGCACAGTAATGCACTAGTGGCATTAGCATTGTGATCAAACTTTGAAATTCACAATAGTACAATTTCGTAAGGTCTTCCTTCTTTTGATCAGCCAGCATGTAAGCAAGAAGATAATAGTTTGAGCTATTGAATGTATCGCGGTTAAAAGATCGTTCATCGATAATCTTTAATCAAAAAATATGCGTGCTGTAGCAGTTTGTTTTAGGTAAATCACATGATCTGATTTATTAGGAATAGCACCATCCAATGTATATGTTAAATTGATATACAATGTAAACGTAGTTGTTCTTTGGTATAACAATTTTAGTATTTCTAAATTTAGCCGCTCCATCAAGTCAGTGATTGACTATTCAGTAAATGAAGTTATTCAAATTCGGTGCAATTGGACCTTGCTGCACGAAACCTGTACAAGACCATACGAGTATACAATAAACAATAGTGATTCACCAGTCTGAAATCACGCATGAGCAGAAATTGCATAGGCTAATTGAGAAAAATCAACAGGCGTCGACAGATGACGATTCTGTCGAGTCTCGAGAAACTCAGACTATTGTCCTTCGACAAGCCATTTACGATAACGGTTTAAAGAAACACCATTTCTCACGAAACATTTTTCTCCTTCTCCACAAATGGCCTGTCGTCTCTTCCTCATATATTGCCACAAACTCGACCTTTCACGAATCTCTTCTCCAGAAATTCTTCTCATATTCCTGTGGTTAGTCTCAGCAGCCAATAAGATTTCTCCATTTTCCTTCTTTAAACCTTCGTTCAAACCACAAGCATCGAGAAGCATATTCAAAGGTTTCAGATTAAATGATATTATATACTTTCTGGCCGCCCTCGAGATGACTTGGGAAACTGGTCTGAAGCCGTAAATATAACGTAGATTTTGAATTGTTTTTCCCGTGATATCACTTGTATGACTTTCTCATAAAAAAATTCGTTTGCAAATTGATGGCTTCTAAAAATGTTCCCTCGATTCCTTGGAAATGATTATAAGAGAACTAAAAACGCGAGTTCTTCTTCTTCAATTCATTCACAAATAACGCAACGCCTTTTTATTTCAGGTTGTAGATTTTTATCCAACTTCAAACGATCGAATGACCATATATGAGAACAGCAAACAAAAGCAACGAACTTTTAAATGTGAAATCCAACTCAGTGCACGATGATTCTCTTAAAAGGCCGAAGCAAATTCAAGTCGGACTAACAATAAGCATTCTCATGCAAATAAGTCAAAACACCTGTTCAACACCTGATAACAATAATAGCACATTTACATACATTAACAAATCGTTCGCGCATGCTCGTTACATTTCGTCACATCTCGTGACATAAACAGGAATTAATCATCGAAAGATTAAAGTTATCAGAGTTCGCATGCAGTAATATGTTATCAAAAACCCTCTTGAACATCAAAGAATAACTAAGGGGCTGTTCATACGAGCCCGGCTAACCGGGATTCGGCGAGGCGCGAAATGATTTTGAGACATTGAAAGGAGTAAAAACTTTAAGCGCAAAACTTAAACTTTTCTTAACCGTTATAAGTCATTGCAGTTGTAACTTTCAAATTTTGCTAAATTATTTGTTTCCATTTTAAATGCTTCGTGAATTTGCAAGGTCAGAGCGTAGAGAAATTGCTGAAATAAGTTTTTTTGTTGTGAAGTATTTAACCTTTTCTATTTGCTAAAATTATTTAACGCTTCGCTGAGCCCCGGCTGACCGGGCACCGGGCTCATTTATTCTCTGAAATTGTGTTGGTTAAAGTGTAAAGATGCTTTGCACAGCAAAGAGCTACTTCACACAAGTGTTTTTTATAAAAGAAACCGAAACATGGCCATTTCACATATCACGAACAAAATATATCAACAATACCAACTACCCCCCTGCTCATATGGTTCAAAGTTCTTCTAATTCCTTTGACTACAAATAACAGATAACAAAAAGAAACGACTACGATTCTTTGCATAGCACAACATTCTAGATCTATTTAGTCTACTGTTTCTTGATTTCTTGACAGATTCTTTGCATTGCACATCCTTCATCCATTAAATCTACTGACTCTTGACAAAGACTAAAATCTGTTGAAAACCGCCTCACAAAACCTAACTAATCCCCAAATATTCACAATTGCTATTACGTATGCCAAATATCCAAAAAAACTCTAAATATCCCCAATCATCCCCATGTATTCCGATATATCCTCAAACATCCTGAGCAAAAACAAATGTGAAAGACAAAAAAGCTCTTGTCCAAAAAGCGATTCACATTTTGCTTGCAACTCAGTCCACACAAAACAAACTTTCCACCTTATTTGTTCTTTGTTTGCATGTTTTGTAATGTCCATGTGACATGCACGTGATGTGCACGCGACGTGCATGACGTTTCGTCATGCTTCGTCGAATATTGGTATAAAAGTATGCAAAGAACCTCACCCACTAAGATATATTTGTACTCCCTGGATTTCAACGCAAATATATACAAGTATACTTGCTTGATCGATCGAATGGTTGAAATTGTCAATATTTCTTGAAAATTTTTTATACAAACATTACGTCATCCTTCGTCGTCTAGTCGTTGAATGTAATGTTCAATTTCTCTAACAATAAGTGGCGACAGTTGAAGTTTTCGCTCGCGAACATACTTCAAAAGTTCGATAATATGGCTGCGAAATATTGACAATCGACGACTTCGCTCGTACTCTAATCTCAGCTCGTCCAGACCAAGCCTAAATACCTTTGGCGAACAATCCTTCTTTAAAGCCTTCTGTATCTCCTTTGAGTGTTCTTTGATCAACATTTGAGCACAATAGAGTTCTATTGGAAAACCGAACAGAAAACTAATGTGACTACAGAATTATTTCTTCAAACCGCTTGAATCTTGGCATATAATTTTAATGTTGTTATATTTCATAGTTTTTTTCAAAGTGTTTATAATACACCAAACGGTATTATAGTATTTTCTGGTCGCATTTTAAAGGCAATTTAAAAATGACTTTATAACTTTTTTAATGCAAATATTTTATTTCTTTTTGGCGATATGTAACTTTTCTTCAATGTTTAAATGACATTGTTATGGCATCAAAGTAACGGAAAATTGTAGTTTTTGTCAACAGTTACTTTGGCATCTTTACAAATCTTCATCTACAAACGCAATCATGAAATCGATGTACTTGTTTGTAAAACATTCTAACAACATAAAAAAGTGACGATCTTTGAAATGTTATTATGCTCTGTGATGTCATAACGATTATATTTGTAAAATAAATAAAGTCGAATAACTCTAGAAAAACGAAAATAAGCCATTTCTCCTAGACGCTATAAAGTCATTTTGTATGTTCTCTGCAGTGCAATCAAACAATATCGTGATGAAATTTCGTCTCATAAAGATTGAAAATATTTACCAACATTGCTGCGATTCTGTCTTTCAAACATGTTTAAAAGATAATTGTGAAACATTTTCAATCTTGGTTGCGAAACATTTTTGTTCAGGAAGAACTTTTAAATGTGTGTAAAAGCAAAAAAACAATTTCATACTTGCTTCAAATCTATGCTTTGCATCGCAGTTACCACGCGCAGCCAAGCCCAGCTCCCCTCTCATTTCAGAAATGACCATAAGAAATTTCTTTAAACGATCTCTTTCATTTGCTATGGCTGTAAAATACATCATAGTAATCAAAAACTTTTGATGATGTTTTAGCTAAAAAACTTACATGAATGACCATAGAGTCCACCACCATTAACTTACATGTATGACCATAAACTACACCACCATAAACTTACATGTATGACCATAAACTACACCACCATAAACTTACATGTATGACCATAGACTACACCACCATAAACTTACATGTATGACCATAGACTACACCACCATAAACTAACATGTATGACCATAGACTACACCACCATAAACTTACATGTATGACCATAAACTACACCACCATAAACTTACATGTATGACCATAGACTACACCAACATAAACTTACATGTATGACCATAGACTACACCACCATAAACTTACATGTATGACCTTAAACTACACCAACATAAACTTACATGTATGACCTTAAACTACACTACCATAAACTTACATGTATGACCATAGACTACACCAACATAAACTTACATGTATGACCATAGACTACACCACCATAAACTTACATGTATGACCATAGACTACACCAACATAAATTACATGTATGACCATAGACTACACCACCATAAACTTACATGTATGACCTTAAACTACACCACCATAAACTTACATGAATGACCATAGACTACACCACCATAAACTTACATGTATGACCATAAACTACACCAACATAAACTTACATGTATGACCATAAACTACACCAACATAAACTTACATGTATGACCATAAACTACACCACCATAAACTTACATGTATCACCATAGACTCCACTACCATAAACTTACATGTATGACCATAGACTTCACCACCATAAACTTACACGTATGACCATAGACTGCACCAACATAAACTTACATATATGACCATGGACTACACTACCATAAACTTACATGTATGACCATAGACTACACTACCATAAACTTACATGTATGACCATAGACTACACTACCATAAACTTACATGTATGACCATAGACTCCACTACCATAAACTTACATGTATGACCATAGACTTCACCACCATAAACTTACACGTATGACCATAGACTGCACCAACATAAACTTACATATATGACCATGGACTACACTACCATAAACTTACATGTATGACCATAGACTACACTACCATAAACTTACATGTATGACCATAGACTACACTACCATAAACTTACATGTATGACCATAGACTACACTACCATAAACTTACATGTATGACCATAGACTACACTACCATAAACTTACATGTATGACCATAGACTACACCACCATAAACTTACATGTATGACCATAGACTACACCACCATAAACTTACATGTATGACCATAGACTACACCACCATAAACTTACATGTATGACCATAGACTACACCACCATAAACTTACATGTATGACCATAGACTACACCACCATAAACTTACATGTATGACCATAAACTACACCACCATAAACTTACATGTATGACCATAAACTACACCAACATAAACTTACATGTATGACCATAGACTACACTACCATAAACTTACATGTATGACCATAGACTACACCACCATAAACTCAAACATGTGACCATAGACAAAATAACCACAAACTTACTTGTCTGGTCGTACCAGATACATTTAGCATCTGGCACATGAATAACCATTGAAGGGAGTTGTCGATCAAATGTCACAGTATCTGTAGGTGATTCATTAACAGCACTTCCATTTTCTTGATGCTGTCCATCCACTTCATTTGTTGAAGTATTATTAGAATTAGAACAATTAGAAACAAGATGAAATTCCTCACATGTTGGACACAAAGCAATCACATCTTGCACAGTGCTTAAATCAATGCCATACTCTCTCTTGACAGTCGTGAAAGTTTTCTCAAGCTAAATCAAACAAATGCAGTTATGAAGAACCTAACATGTTTATAAAATATATATTACCATTCAACCGTAATTAACAATCAATCAATTTAGTAAGTTTACCCAACCATAGGTTACATAACCAAATGTTAGTTTGCCGAAAAACATAAGACAGATGTCTGTTGACAATTCATAAATATTGGGGATTAAGGGTGTTTGCAAAGGGTTAAGCTTAGCAGGAGGGGGGGTGAAATAGTGACTCTAATGATGTAATGAATTAAATCTGCACACAAATTAGTCAATCCTGCTAGAACCCAGTACACTCTACTCCTCCCTCCCTTGGGTAATTCATAGTTAAATGTTGGAATCATACATACAATTTGAAAAGTCTTCAAAACACCAAGGTGCAGACTAGTTGTACGTTGTGGCAAATGCTCGTTAGCTGTATTATTGCCATAGTGATGAGCTCTAAGTATAGCCCTCTCAACCAGCTCGTTCGGAAGAATGATTTTTCTCGACTTTTCAAGTACAAGAACATCTTCCTCGAGATTAGCACTGAACACAACAGAGCCTTCCACTCGCTGAAGTCTTAGCTTCGGTAGTACTCGTCGAAAGCGCTTTCTGTGAGACGTACCAGGCCCGGACCAAAATTTGAGGTTAATCAGTTGCCTTGAGGATGGATACGAAGCACCACCATTTTTTATCGCCTTCACAAACATACAGTACAGCTCGGTTGAAAATGGCGCAGGCGCCTGCAAAGGCTTTGATCTTGTCAGTGTTTTTCCAAACAAACTCTTTTTTTTCTTTCCTGGTGGTTGCTTTACATTTTCACTGGATGATTCAAATTCAGCTTCGGGACTTTTCGCTAGTGTCTCTTCTGTAGATACGCGTTTGTTGGTACAATTTTCGTCGGTCATTTCATTGAAACCCGCCATTAAAATTTCAATGAGGGTTCTTGTTTTCAACTCATTGCGCATGCGTCAAACCGTGGACAAAATTTCTCCGTCTTTATTGGCCTAAATTTTCGGTCCCAGTCCATACAGACTTTGACCCAGACCAATACATTTCAGGACGCAACAGTGTTGCTGTTGCATGCCTATACAGTTACATGTGCCTGTCATATTTTAAATTTTCACGTCTTTGTTTGTAGAGACTTGTTTGGTGTGTCGTTCAATTTGATAATTGTATGGCTGAACAATTTTATATCGTATTTGTTGAATTTTAGTTTGTCCATTATTTCGGGCAAAATAACATTTTGTGATAGACTGAATACGGCATTTCATGCATGTATCAACAGCCCACCCACCACCCCAATAATCGATCAATCTAGGTCGATGTTTTCAGTTGTTTTTAAAATATACATCCTGTGTTCACACTAAAGTCAGTTTTTTCGTCAAAACTTTGATCGATGTTAAAGGATTTTGTCTTTATAAACTACCAAAAACACAAAGCCTTTAAAAGATCGAATAATTACTGATGTCTGCTAGTTTGTACAGTTTGGCAAGTGAAGAGGTCATTGATAAGGCATGGCCATTATAATAACTTTGTCAGCTTCGTTTTCTGCCCAATTTTGTAATGTCAAATACAAGCATTAAAATAAGTGTGTTTTTACACGCAAAGCGTCGTTGTAAATCAGAAATGTGTCCTTACAAATGTAAATATGAGTCCTTTAGAAAGAAGAAGTAAAATATATTCTATTCTTATTACATAATGGTTGCTTTTGTTATTTGATTTTAACAAGAATTTCTTGATTCGAACTAAAAATCAAGAAGCTTCTCTATCATGAAAAATATCAGAAATGATCTCGATTCGATCAATAACAAGACAAGCAGAAAAATTAGGAAGAATGAGTGCGAATGAGCAGCAAGTTAATGATACTACAATGGTGAGACAAATGTGGAACAACACTAAAGGAAGCCATCTGAAACTAATTGGAAGAAAGTTAGTTAAGTACATGGCACTGTAAATATTCTTCTCTTTATGGCCTCGTCTTACCCAACCCGTGATAATCCGCAACATCTGCGATGATTATAAAAATTTTCTAAGGTTAGACTGATCGTACGCCTCATGCAGAGACAACGCGTGCATGTTTTAACTGATGATTGACAAAATCAGGGGGGAGCTCAGCACAAAAACATGTCTGGAAGAAGTTCAAACGGTTGCTGTTATTCGGGGAAAAAATTTTTTCTGTACATATTTTAATTTGTAAAAACAATGAATTCATAAAAGCTGAAACTTAGCAGGACATAAAACGTGCGCCGGGGTCAGCTTCTATTACCGTCAACAAACAGCTGCGATAACAGTTAGGCACAACTCTATCCGTTAGGTACAAATTAACAGCCAGTTATGTTTCCTGTGATCTTTCAACATTTTAGAGAAAGAGAGAAAGAGCTATGAGCTAAACCATATGGCCTCCCGCTTTTCAAGGTATGACACTACAAAAATGAATGGCCATATCTTGCTTTAGGTTTTTTTTTGCTTGTGTCCAACGTCACAAAAGAAGGACAATGCATGTGAACCGAAAGGAAACACCAAAATCGTTTTCAAAAAAGGTGTTTCAAACCAGGTTATAAAATAAACACAATGAAACGCGTACGCTGATTGGTCTAGAGCTGACTTTGCATTAGCCTGTGCAAAGCCCATCTGAGCTCAACCAATCAAATCAATCAAAACAATCAGTCAGTTAAAGAGAATTTGCAAATCGATCATGAATATATTTTTCGAGGAAAAATTAAAATATTTGTCTTTTTCGCATTATTTTATTTTATAAAAATAATAAATGATGTTTTTCATGTTTGCACTGGCTTATGCAAACCTCAGAGACGTTTGTGAGAACTCTCGAGCAGGTGCTACCCTCGACCTTCGGTTTCGGGCTTGCACTGATCTGCTCTCGAGTTCTCCTAAAGGTCTCCTCGGTTTGTATAAGCCCGTGCAAACACAGTAAACATCTTTTATTTCTTAACTGTGATTGAATTTGTTGAACCAAAATCTTTGACAAAACTAAGTAATTATAATCGTCTCACTTACATTTTTACTAAGTAAATGGTTTGAACCCGGGTATATCGTTCAAAAAAAAAAGAAAAAAAAGTAAAAAAAGCCTTTTTGACTCTGAAGATGACTACCGCCAAGGTTGTCGAAACGTCAGTCAACAACAACAAAAACAGTCCTTCTCAGGACTATACCAACCTGGACGATCTACATCTACAAACATGTTACATTTTTACTATTGGTTCTTTTGAAAGCATTTTTTTGCTGCGAGTAAACAATAAAATAATTTCACAGCGGGACTAAAACCTGCTGGCTGAAAAGGCGCTTGACTGCATCAACCCCCAATTTCGACACATCTCTGATTCTCAATTTTGTAATGTTTGCTTTTACAAATACCAGCGGCAGAGCAATATGTACGTATCTTTTAAACAGCATTTTTAATTTGTCTCTTACTTACAAAACAGAGACAGTACACCAACAAAATCACATCCCACAAGGTTAAATTTCATGTTGGTTGTTTTTAGCTTATGGGCGTGGAAAGATCGATATTTGGGATGGGAGAGGCTAATATTTACATAAACATGCCATAACCAACACATACAAGTTTTAACTGATGATTGGCAACAGCATGGGAGAGCTCATCACAAAAACATGTCTGGAAGAGACTCCACAAGATTTATAAAGAAACGAATAATGATTATGTTTAGCAATTTACTCAGCAGGACGTAAAATGTGCGTCAGGGCTAGCTTCTATTAACATCGAGAAAAAGCTGCGATAACAGTTGGAGAGAACTCCAGCAGTTATGAACAAAACAAGGTTTACAGTCAGTTTAGTTCCCCTGCAATATTTCAATATTTTAGAGACAGATAGAGAGGACAATGAGCTAAGCTATTTAACCTTAAACTTTAAACAAGGTCTGCCGCTTTTCAAGATACGACACAACAAAAATGAGTCGCCCATCTTATAAATGTAAATATGAGTCCTTTAGAAAGAAGTAAAATATATTCTATTCTTATTACATAATGGTTGCTTTTGTTATTTGATTTTAACAAGAATTTCTCTGATTCGAAATAAAAATCAAGCAGCTTCTCTATCATGAAAAATATCAGAAATGATCTCGATTCGATCAATCACAAGACAAGCAGAAAAATTAGAAAAAATGAGTGCGAATGAACAGCAAGTTAATGATACTACAATGGTGAGACAAATGTGGAACTACACTAAAGGAAGCCATCTGAAACTAATTGGAAGAAAAATAGTTAAGTACGTGGCACTGTAAATATTGTTTAATTTATGGCCTCGTCTTACTCAACCCGTGATAATCCGCAACATCTGTGATGATTATAAAAATTTGCTAAGGTTAGACTGATCGTACGCCTCATGCAGAGACAACGCGTGCTTGCTTTAACTGATGATTGACAAAATCAGGGGGGAGCTCAGCACAAAAACATGTCTGGAAGAAGTTCAAACGGTTGCTGTTATTCAGCGAAAAAAATTTTTCTGTACATATTTTAATTTGTAAAAACAATAAATTCATAAATTCTGAAACTTAGCAGGACATAAAACGTGCGCCAGGGTCAGCTTCTATTACCGTGACAAACAGCTGCGATAACAGTTAGGCACAACTCTATCCGTTAGGTACAAATTAAATTTTTACAGCCAGTTATGTTCCCCTGTGATCTTTCAACGTTTTAGAGAAAGAGAGAAAGAGCTATGAGCTAAACCATATGGCCTCCCGCTTTTCAAGGTATGACACTACATAAATGAATGGCCATATCTTGCTTTAGGTTTTTTGCTTGTGTCCAACGTCACAAAAGAAGGACAATGAATGTGAACCGAAAGGAAACACCAAAATCATTTTCAAAAAAGGTGTTTCATACAAGTTTATAAAATAAACACAATGAAACGCGTGCGCTGATTGGTCTAGAGCTGACTTTGCATTAGCCTGTCAAAAGCGCATCTGAGCTCAACCAATCAAATCAATCAAAACAATAAATCAGTCAAAGAGAATATGCAAATCAATCATGAATACATTTTTCGAGGAAAAATTAAAATATTTGTCTTTTTCGCATTATTTTATTTTATAAAAATAATAAATGATGTTTTTCATATTTGCACTGGCTTATGCAAACCTCAAAGACGTTTGTGAGAACTCTCGAGCAGATGCAACCCTCGACCTTCGGTTTCGAGCTTGCACTGATCTGCTCTCGAGTTCTCCTAAAGGTCTCCTCGGTTTGTATAAGCCCGTGCAAACACAGTAAACATCTTTCATTTCTTAACTGTGATTGAATTTGTTGAACCAAAATCTTTGACAAAACTTTTTTAATTAAAATCGTCTCACTTATATTTTTACTAAGTAAATGGTTTGAACCCAGGTATAGCGTTCAAAAAAAAAGAAAAAAAAGTAAAAAAAGCCTTTTTGACTCTGAAGATAACTACCGCTAAGGTTGTCGAAACGTCAGTCAACAACAACAAAACAGTCCTTCTCAGGACTATACCAACCTGGACGATCTACATCTACAAACATGTTACACTTTTACTATTGTTTTCTTTGAAAGCATTTTTTGCTGCAAGTAAACACTAAATAATTTCACAGCGGACTAAAACAATTGACTGCATCAACCCCAATTTTGACTTATCTCTGATTCTCAATTTTATCATGTTTGTTTTACAAATACTATGTACGTGCAGTTTATAAAACAAAACAGAGACAGTTTCCCACAGGTTAAATTTCATGTTTTGTTCTTAAAAGATCGATATTTGCAATATTTACATAAACATGCCATAGTTTTAGATGACAACAGCATGGGAGAGCTGTCTAAGAGACTTTTATACAATAATAGCCTTTACTCAGCAGGACGGTCGTCGCTAGCTTCTATTAACAAGACACAGACAGCAACAAAACAAGAGTCAGCCCAATATTTCAATACAGATTGAGCTATATCTTTAACTTTAAACGGTCTGCGTCAAGCGACTGAATCTATAGATATTTTCGCTTGAATGAATTGTTCACCGAAAAAGCTGAGACATAATTAAGTAATTAAAACTGTCTAAATTATGTTTAAATACATTGAAATTTTTTTCATAAAAGAAATCCGTCTTCACCAATGCAGTCATATAATTAACATGTCATGCTTACTTCCCATTTTTTGCTGCAGATACGTGATGCAATGATGACATAGACAGACCAGTCGCTATATTAAAAGGATCTCAAACCCAGGCCATTCGTATTTTCTGGAAACACTGTGCTCAAAGAACTGAGACAACAATACAGATCTGCTATCGACGAAGTATCTAGAAAGAAAGATGAATTGCGGCATGTTGATAACGCTTTTCCTTTGCACAATGTGCTGTTATGCAGATCAACGATTGCACGTTTCGAAAGAGGTATGTCATGCACTTCAATCTTTCGTTTACATCCTATTTTTTTGCTTTGAATCACTGAGAATCGAGCCATCAGATCATCTGAATTACACATGCTGATGAAGCTACTTCAGTTTTTTTCACAAGATTCATGATAGATGTGATATTTAGCTCTAACATCATCATAAAGGAGTTGCTTCAAATTTAGAGAGAACTCACCGTATAAAGTACATAAAAATGTGTTTTAAACAACCTTAGTCTAATCATTAATTTTACGCGTCTAGACTGTGTTTGAGAACGCAGTCTATAGATGCCGTCAGAATTATCTTTACCTCGTACGGAAAGGTTATTTAAAAGTACACACTGCTATTCAGAAGATATCATGTCTTTTATTTTTAGTTGGAGTTACTTCGAAAATATTCGAAGGTATGTACATTACAAAAGGCATGTAAAAAAAAATCCATTATACTTTCATATGTGTTGATGTGTAAGATATCGTTATGTAGATATCTTACATAAATAAATTGCGTCTTTACTTAAACTTCAGTAGAAAAATGTTTAGCTGAAAGATGTTGATAAATCGTGATATTTCAAATCGACAAGTGGATGAATCTTGTGAAATTATTTTTCCAAGACTTCTCTTTTCATTTGTATATCCATTTAATACTTTTTTAACCGAGAAAAAATTGTTTCAACAATGGCAAGTGACCTCTCCAAAATACGTTATTAATTTGTAACGAAGTTAAGCGTGAAAGATTAATATATAGCTGGCTATCGTCCATTGATTTCTCGAGGTTTTTCTATCAAAGCTAGCTATTGTTTTTAGGAAAAAACCGACTGTAATTTGCCTGTAATATTATCTTAAAACACCCACTGTTCTCGTTGCTTTTAACTGCTGTGTGTTTTAGATACATCTTTATCATCATAAATAACCTTGTCATCCGCTTCTCTTAATGCTCAGCTTGCAAACAGTAGGAAATACGAATCGGACATTAATTTCGAACAGGTGAAGCCTTTTCAAGACAAAGACCATCAAAGAACTCGATAAAGAGTTATATTGCCTTCGATAACCGTAGCGGTGATAAAGTCAAGGTGTGTGACTTCATCCAATGCATTTAGTTTCTCCTCAACATGATTTAACAAGACAGTTCCTGCTATGCAATGACTGAATGCAAAAACGACTTGAGCATCTTAATGTAAAAAAGTATACTGCACGCATTGCATCGTAACAGATCAAAAACAAAAGATGTTTTAACAGCCAGCAAATTTAACAAAAAGTATTGACCGTCTCCTATTGATAAATATCATACTATTTTAGTTGTACTATAGAGATAAGACCAGCAAAAACAAAACATGGATCTTCTTTGAAGAACTGCCGAAAGAAAGTACATGAATGTCGATACGTTTGTCAGCGACAGATGGAAAGCAACAGATGACAGAAACATTTGTTTGTACATGAACGGAAAGCGAAAAATTAAACCTAACAGCAACAAGCCATTGAGCAGAAATCTTTACATCATCAGCAGAAAACGTGCGTTTTCATTTTTTTTTCTTTTATTTTTGTCATAACAAAGTTGTTGAGTGCGAAGATGAAATAGATTTACTTAGAGTAATTTAAATTGATGAGATTTCCCTTTCCCATGCCGCGAATAGATGAGTCTGAAATGAGTCTGAAATAACAGTGTATAATGAACGGCGCAGAAGGACTGGACACCATTCTTTTGTTTTACAGGAAAAATACACGACATACATTTATATATAAACACGTTGGTTGTTGTCGACAAGTCGATTCGAAATCAGTTTGGCAGCGTGAACAAAATGCGGAAACATGTTAAAACCTTGATGAAATCTGTAAGTTTCAACTTAAAAACCCAAAGAGGGCAGGAGTAATTCATCAACACAGGAATGCGGGTCGAGTAAAATGCGAGGTGGCGTCGAGTGCAGTTGTCAAAAATCGACACTATGCAATGCAGCCACTGAAACACGCACACTTTGAAGCAGCAATATTTAATGTTTGTAATGACATGGTTGTCCCAGTTTCTTTGCCACAATTTACTGATATATTTCCCTTCAAAAGTTTACTTCAAAATGTCACTCATCAAAATGTTCACGAGGTAGTGAAAATCTTTGAGAGTTTTAACATTAAAACTTTGAGAGGTTTAGTCGAAGTACCTCTGGCTGTGCCTAAATCTATCTTCTACTAAATCTCCTCGGCTTGCGGGACATTTAATCACCAACATCTCAAAAAGCATATGGTTTACTTATTGTTAAAACTATTGATGACAAACTAAAAAGATTTCATTCTTCATTGTTGACATGCGTATAAACAAATTGATACGGAGGCTATAAAACTACAAGCGAGCAACAACTTTCGGGAAATTTCATTTTTTCCTTTCCATTTTTCGAGTGGGGTTGGATAAAGTTTTTGACGACTGGGCTGTACCCCAGCAAACCTGGCATCATTTTTGTTAATCACTATATAAGAAAGTGACCATTAAGGTCAAAGCGCTAACATTTCTTGCTTGTTTATATAGGCTGCAAAACATTACCTTCACGAAAGCCTGACTCGATATCATTTGAGGATTCACTTGGTTCTAAGTAAGATTGTCCTTCTAAAGGTATGTCTGATGAAGTAAAAAGTCGAACCCAGTTTGTGGACTTTCAAAATGAAATACAGCGAGGCAACAGGTCATGACTCAATTCGACAAATCCGCTATTTATAGAGAGAAATAAAGTTCGATCCTTCGAAAGAAGGCATACTCGATTTTGCCTGCTCAATCATGAATCGCATCGAGAAAAGGGAAGAACGAACATTTGATCATAAATTATTTTTAACAAGGTGCAGAAATAAATACTGATCAACAGTTAACTACTAGCTCCAAGACCTGTTTTGTTTCATTGTAATTTGAAACGATAAATTACACAAATCCGTATGCTTTGATCTTTTACAGAAATGAATTTGGATCGGGAGGTAAGCTTGGCTGGTCTTTGTTTTGAAAAGAAACTCCCGTATACGGGCGAATAGGTATTTTTCATAAGCTTCAAGTCGCTTCTAACGTTCTAAGGAAATCTTTTATTTTTGAAGGATTGGGACGAGGAAATGGGATGTGTGATCGAAACCAAAGTTGTTCAATGGCTCGTGATGATTATTCCTCAGTGATAATTGCTCACGAAATAGCACATACGTAAGTTTAAAGCCTAATTTCCATTCAGTGCAAATTGTCGCGCGATCGACTTTTTGCGCTCACTTTTTTGAATCGTATGCTTACGGTCGAGAGCTTACAATTGAAAAGAAAGTGATCGGAAAGAGTCGATCGCGTGACAATATGCACTGAATGGAAATCGGTCTTAAGTCTCATTCCCATAGTCTGATTGGTTGCCATGCGCAGTTAAGATAGCAGCAATCAACGCAGGATGCAACAAAAATCAAAATAAATTATTACATTCACAACCAATTGATTGGTTGAATTTTATTCTTCGGAAATTCATAACGTACATGAATGTGGTAGAGGTATTTCGAATTTGAAACTTATGGCTATGATTTATCTTCATGCCATTCCTGGATCTGCTTTAGTGCATGGCGGCAATATGCTCCAGCACTCGTTCTACAAGGCAATGGAAAGCAATTTTGCAAGGCAAGAATAAAAAGTTTGAAAATGAATTGCAATTGTCAGACACATGCAGTAAAGACTTCCCGGGGCTTTTCACGTACTCTCAACATACAGATATTTGTCGACTTACAAAGTCCCCACACAACGTATTCCACTTTACAATCGTACCGATTTCAACATTTTCAACATATATTTCACTATCTGGGATATCGGAGGATTTTAGGGATGAAAAGTGTCGATGTTTCCATTCCACTTTACAATCGTCCGATTTCAACACTTCAGTATAACTGAAAAGCAGGCGACGTTGGGCGCTGGACGCTGGGAGGTCAGGTTTTCACTTTAAGCATTTATTTTTTTTACATTTTATTTTGCAGATTCGGAGTTAATCACGATAAATATTTTGAAAACTCACAGGAAATCATGTCCCCGGAACTTAACAACAGAATCAGTGATCCTCATTGGTCAATTCAAAGTAGAAACTCCCTGATACGACTTGCAAAGTATGGTCTAACATTTCCAAAACTTGACAGTAAATTTATTCAGCATTATAAAGAGATCTTAAAGTTTGATTCATACGTTGACTTAATTGTAGACGTTACAGTTGCATTGATAAGACGAAAACGTCAAATGGATGGCACTATAACAACGATGGATTAAATATCTAGTGACATCAAGGTAAAATGGAAAATATGCGTGAGATGTTGTCAAATGACTCATGCACGCCGGAACCAGAGGAGGGAGCTGTGAGGGCTGAAGCCCCCTCCCTCCCCACTTTATGTAATAGCAAAGCAAAAAAGATATTTAGACCTAGCTGAAGTTGTTGTTAAGAAGTGTTTTTTAAGACACAATAGTAGAATTGAAGACTTAGCCCCCACACTTTATATGTTGCTCCGCCGTCTCTGAATGCTACAGACATTTAAAAAGAGGATGTATAAAATTGTTAACATCAGATCACTCTTGATGAAGACATTAGACTGGAGTATATAAAACTCAAGTTTCAACATCAGATCATTCCTGATGAAGGCACTAGACTGGAGTATATAAGGACTCAAGTTTCCTCATCAGATCACTCCTGGTAAAGACACTAGAATGGAGTATATAATTACTCAAGTTTTAACATGAAATCCCTCCTAATGAAGACACTAGACTGGAGTATATATATGGACGCAAATTTTAAAGTGCACATAAATCTTACGTGGTTGTTAACATTATCCAATGTACGTTGTGTCAAAAGCCATATTCCAAAATTTTGATGTAGTCGGACGAATATTTAGCTCTGTACAGTCTATCAAAGTTGCAAAAATATACCATTTTAATCGATCGGTCTTACCGCTAAAGGACTGGGCCTACACGATTGGGTGACGTCATGCAAGCAATCGCTTCCTGAACATTATAGTAATTTAAAACGCTATTTTCTTTACCACTGTCAAATCATGCCAAATGCCCATGTATTCGCAAGGCGATATACCAAGTTGTAAGGACAGACACCACTAAAACACTGCCCTCCAACTCTATATCATAATTTGCATTTTCTGATGAATCTGAAGATGTTTCCGACCCAGATGAAGACATTTTCAAAAAAAACGACGTAAAACTCGAAATATCGCCAAAAATATTCATTATTTTAAAAACCAAGTAACTCGTTTTGAATAATGCGACTGTATTCCTTACATGAAGTCACAACATGTACTGGATACCAGACCCCATTGGGAAATAAATGTAGTAAAGTAAAGATCTGGACTTTTAAACCATAATTGCAAAGAAAGCTTTGATCTCAATTCATTTGTTTTTTTAAATTTGTAGTTTTCGATAACAGCTCTTTCAAACTATACTAAAATCCTATAAGGTTTTTATGCACTTTAAGAACAGATTATTACTGATGTAAACACTAGACTTGTGAGAGATTTTTGGCTCAAGTTCACATGTAGACTTAAGGTAATGTACTGACTTTATGTATTCTCCAATTTCAGTTATACACGAATGGAAGATATGTCAAATGAAAAGGGAAAACTTGTGATAAATAAAATTGTCAATGGACAACTTATTTGATACTTTATGTAAATACGTACGCAAGAAATGTGTAATAAAGATTTTGCTCATATGAGAAATCCATTTCGGGTTAGGTGATAGATCTCCAAATCTAATTCAAAAAATATTAAATAAGGTCCTTTCGAATTCATTGTCTCAAGCATTCATCAATAATGTTCTACACAGATGACACTAAACACACGTTGGTATAATAACCAAGATCAAGGTCTTTACTGAGAAATATCGGACCGAAGTTTTTTTGTACAGACCGAGCACGTAGGGCGAGGTGTTGTGCAAAAAGACAGAGTAAAGACCGAGAAAGCGAGCTTATTAAAAGGATTATTATATGGCATTATTTGACCTGAAACGAAGCTTGCTTTCTTTCTCGTCTTTTCTGTTTTGTACGGGTTGCCTTTCACTTTTCTAGTTTTTGTCAGTAAAAAAGAAATCGTTTCAAATTGTATCGTCTGGATAGTTAAACTGTTTTAGAGTGTTTTTCCTTCGACTCACATTCCCAAATGATTATTTGTTTCGTTTTTTTCTTGCGTTTTGCTGTTTGTTTTACGAAGTTTGTTTACGTTTGATTGTAAAATTATGCGTTTTGGACCGTGGTCGATTACGCGAAAATAATGGACGGGCAAAAATGTTTCTGAGCCAATCAAAGCGCACCATTTTGCCGGAAGTGACGCTTGCCATTTAATTATCTCCGATAATGTTCGTTGTAATTGTTGTAAACCTTCATCGCCGATAGAATTACAACAGCTATAACTATATGGGAACTAGGCTTATTAAACACTTATTAAGCCACATTTACCGAAATGTCATTTCAATTGCGAAGATCAACATTTTCATAAAGTCACCTATCAAATTACGAAGCAATACAAAACTCTGTCTATGATAGAAAATCAATCAATAGACAAAAGTTGAAATGTTCAGTGTGTTCAGAATCCTTGATTATAGTAGAACAAACTAAAATTAATGCATTTTGTTGAATAAAAATCGAGACCCCCCGTCAAATAACAAATAAATGAAGCATAAAACATTGTTTAAAAGCTTTTATCAAATATAAGAAGATTAATAAAACCGTTTTGAACTTAAAGTTTTGAACCGTTACAATCACAAACATATTTCATCACGGGCATTTGAAAAAGATGTTGAAGGTTTCAGAGCTTCATTTTCCACAAAAAATTTTCAACAAACGGTCATGCGATAGTAAAATAGCAGATGTACACAATACAATGATTGGATGATTAAAACAAAGATGGGTAGTACGTCAAATGACTGTTAAATTTCAAAAAAGTTAACAATCTTCTTAGGAATAAGTGAGGTAATGACCCGCTTTTTGAACTAATTATGTATGTTTTTATTCTACTTGCTGTAACGAATTTCCTCTGTCGAAAACCGCAACTAATTCCTCCCCATATTTAACCTTGGTTACTTTGCAACTTAACGCCAAAATTTTCTGTCATATTCAAAAAAACGTTCAAACGTTTGACGCACATTCAAACACGTTCATAAATTAACTGATGATTGAAGACGAGGCTGTTTCACGGGACTTAATTGACTGTAGGGATGGTACCAGAAATGCGATATGATGATTGGCTATAATTAAAAACACGTGAGTTATTATGTCGTAGTAAAATAGAGACTTTGTTGTGTTGACAAATATAAAAATTGTTTTAAAACGGTCAAATACCATGGTGAATGATAAAATAATATCGTAATGGTTCTTAAAAGAATTGTTTAAAACCAGATCACTAACACAACAATTCTAAGAGAACTGTTTTTAAAAGAGAACTGCCGAAATGCAGAGTCTTTTAGCTTTAAAAAAAGTCCTCATAGATTTTTGGGTTAGTGTTCTGATTTTGAACAGTTTTTTAAAGATACTATTACAATATTATCTTTACCATTCATCATGATATTTGCTCTGTTATGTCATATTTCTACGAATGTCTTGTTATTTTATGACTTCTGCTTTGTAACTGAAATATTGTCAACATCTGTAATAACCAGCTCTGAAATCGTCTTTCACGTTCAGGAAAATGGTTCATCAGTCTGACGCACACACCGACACGTACGAAGATAATTTGGTTGACGATTGACAAACAAACTGTCTCGATTGTTGAAACGGTTTTAATGGTACCAAAATATCTTAAAATAATTCCAAATGATTGCTACAAACATTGAAACGCCACTGCAATACGGAGATTTTTGAGAGATGCTAAGAGAAGTTTAGGGAAGTTAAGAGAAGTTAAGAATTGAGAGCCATTTTTCCCCAATTGAGTTTCAAAACTAGAATACCTCATCCAGCGGTTCTTTAAACTCTGATCTATGACAGTTGAAAGTGGCAACTAAGCCACATATGAAACAGTTTACACAAACGTATTTCGCCACGGTGAGAATCAACGCAAACGAGTCGATATCTTATGGTTTTTTGATGTTTTTTTTTGTCTTTAGCTAACGTGATTTTGGAAAACTCACAGATGAAGGAGGTATATTAAATCAATCACTAAACTGATTTCATACACACTAATAATAGCCTGTCAATCCTTATTTGCAAAAGTGTGTCTGGCACCTTAAAACAAGATTGCTCGCCTTAGCTTTGTAAAAGTTTGTCCATGCAAGAATCACAGGTTTTCCGAAGTTCTCAACGATGTATGTTATGTTAGTAGCTCATAGTCATACAGATTCATTATGTTTCCATCAATACGATACTCGTCTATGACCAGATGCATGATTCTAGGAATCTACATGACTTGACAATATTTTTCAATTCAGCGTGGTTTTGCTCAGATATAAACTTTGATACCATGATTGTAGTTAATCATGTACTTCAAGACTTGCACATAACAAAAGCAAAGTTGTACAAAAGTCAGTTGCACAATAAATATACAGATGGTTCAAACAAGTTTATGAAATTGAGCGAATTTCTCAGAAGGAAAAAATTTGAAACATTTTAAAGCACGTATTTTAGACTGGTTTATCAATTACAATCAAATTATTCGTTGACGGATTACCATTCTTAGCTCATTGAGTCAGACAAATGGCACATTTTTTTAATTTGTTTCTACGTTGTTGCTACACGTAGATAACGATTTCGATGACGACAGCAACAGCGAGGTCGCTACATAAACGATCTCAATCAACGGTAGAATTGTATTCACAAGCAATTGAGGTCAAGAAACAAAGAAGTCATTATTAAACAGCATCGAAATAAAAGTAGGAAAGAAAGATGAATTGCATCATGGTTATGGCGCTTTTCATATGCGCAATATCTTGTTGGACAAACGGACGCAGTATTACGGAACATCTTGAAAAGGTTGATATACTTTATTGCGTATAGATCAGCATACCGCAATTTCTTTGCTTCGGATAATGAGCGCATAAACTTGTCTATTAGAAATGATTAATATCCAGCTTTACTGAAGTATTAATATGCGATGGTGAATGAGAACGTTTTAAACAACGCGCATGCGTTCACTAGTGTATATTGAACAGACAGTCAAGTTATTATTTAAAGACACACTGCTTTCCAGAAAATATCATATAAACCATGACGAGGGGAGGTAATTAAATACGTCGATAAAAATATCTCACGTATATAGTGTAGTTTTCTAGTACTCAACTTTCGAATGCTTTATTTTCAGAAGGAAATAAAGAGTCCATGGCGTTCACAGTTTCTCAAAGGTATGTCAGAGATCATGTCAGATAAATGGCAATAGTACGATCTCTACATGTTTAATGAAACAAGGAATTGCTATATAACAGGACATATGATTAGCTGGACAGGTGTTGAAAAACCGCGGTATCTTCTATTGTTTCAAGCCATTTTTTAATTTTTATAATTAGCAAGAAAGACGATACTTTGTTTTCTGATGTTAACTAAAATATTTCTCGTTCATTCTACCTGTTGGCTAATACCCAACAGCATTTTGCAGTATCTTTGTTTTGTTATGGGTTATTTACGCTCACAATGCAAAGATTTTTGCATTTGTATTGAAATCTTTCTTCATAGTTTGACGTGTAGTTGATGTCGTAAAATCGTGTTTTCAAACTGCTTAAAAAAGACCGTAATTTGGATCGTACACTTATATCGTACAGGTATTGCTAGCTCAAGAAAACGTCGATCGAAAAGCAAAACAGAGAGTTATATAGCGTTCGATAACCGCAGCGGTGGCGGTGTTTATGTAGGTGACACATTTTAATATTCCCCAATTTAATCGATTAAATTGACGCGATTAAATGAAAGTAAAAAATTTATGTTACCCATTTGGCATTGTGATTAGTATCATTTTGCTCCTTTGAAAGGCTATTTCATCCAAAACTAAAGCAGGTCTAACATTTAACAAATTTCAAGCGTGTTGAATGAATCTATATTGATTTATGTCATACAATTTCAGTTGTACTATCGAGATAAGACCAGCAAGAACAAAAAATGGAGGTTCTTTCTGGCACTTCGGAAGGACCAGTTCATGGACGTAAATGCGTTCTTCAATGAAAGATGGATGGCCACAGACATAATGAAGAAACGTTTGTACATTAATAGCAGGAAAAAAATTAGAATAGGGCTCCATAAGCTGAAGGCCAGAAAACTTTGCATCATCACAACAAAACGTACGTATTTTTTGACTTTTTTTTGTTAGTAGTTGTGAATTTAGTGCTAAGATAAATAAAATTGCATAAAGTGTTGAATGAATGAATGAATCGATATGATTTTTTCTTTGACGAGTCTACAATATCGTGCGTCAGAGTTACATTGTGCGCTGCTGGGAGACTGGACACAATTCTAATTTTTTTACAGAAAAGATACATGACTTAGACTTCTCAGTTGAAACGTTGGTGGTGGTGGATAAATCAGTTCGTAATCTGTTTGACAGTGATTTTAAAACGCGAACTTACGTTGAAACTATGATGAACTTCGTAAGTACAAACACACTGACAAAAATTTTTAAGCTTTAAACTAATATAAACTGTAATTAACTCCCATGTTTTGTGGTTTTACAGTCTGCAAAAGTTTTCCTTCACGAAAGTCTAACTCGACATCATCTGAGGATTAAATTAGTTATAAGCAGATCGTCATTTAAAGGTAAGTTTGACAAAACAGCTTTTTTAAAGTCAGTTCAAAGCAATGTATTGATTAGGAAAGTGTAATATCATGACAATGTCTGAGATTTTCAACTCAATTTAAAAAATCCTCCTTTAGGAAGAAATATCGTTCGACGCATCGAGAAGTGACAATCTTAACGTGGTCTGCCCAATCATGAATAAAATTGAGAAAAAGGAAAAACGAAGATTCGATCATAAATTGTTCTTAACAAGGTACAAAAAGAAATGGTCATCTAAAACAAAGATCAATTGTATCTAATTCTTATTGAAAGAACAAACAAAAAAACTAATTTAAAATCCTTCATTTTTTTACAGAAAAGAATTCGGATCGGGAGGTAAGATTAGGAAGCTTGCATCTTCACAATATAGCAAAAACAACTTTCCTCCTTGATTTTAGGAATTTGTGAAATAAAAACATCAAATCTTTTATTTTCCAAGGTTTTGCACGATTGGGAGGTATGTGCGATCGTTCTTTCAGTTGTTCCATGGTTAAGGATCGTGGATTTATATCTTCATCAACCGTTGCTCACGAAATAGCGCATGCGTAAGTTTTTACTTTAAAGCGACATTTGTATAGGCCACGACATGGGTCATTCCTACTTTTCAATCAGTTAATTAAAGTAAAAAGAACAATAGTCAGTCAGTTCATTATTAACTCGTTTACAAACAGCAACTCTTTGATTGAATTGGTGTATGGATCTGACGTGCAGACGATTATAAATCCTCCTTTTTAGAAACGTTTTTTTTCAAAATTTGTTTACCCCGTTTAACCACATCAACTAATAAAGCTGTTCTCCTTGAGGTCAGCTATATTTATATATTCATCTCCACTTTCACAACTTTTCACTGCGGGAGGAAACCGAAGCAAACGGAGAAAACCTGCAAGTCGCTTCAGTCGCGCGTCCAAAGCGAATTGATGCGCACGCGTCAGTCGCTTGAACGCTAGAAACGCACATGCAGCGACCATCGCGACTTTTACCGTGGCGTCTATTGCACATGGCGGTGATTTTAGTTTGTTACAGACACAGATATCACTTAAACTTTTTATTTTGGCCTTTATTGGCCTTTATTATAGCTACTAATATATGAATATTTACTCAGTACAAACTACTATGTGGAGAAAAGAGAACAAGCCAGTTAAAACACGCCAATATGATCATAGTCCATTACGCGTATATTATGGATAATCTTATTCTTTGCACTTAGGTTGTGCATTAGGGTTCCAGTTTGTAGCTCCTATTGTCCCTATTTGATAAGTCATATAAAAACTGAAAGATTCCCATAATTCACCATATATTGCCTTCGTTTTCCAAGGTATAATCTATAAATTTCGTATGATGCCTATGACAGGAAATATGATATGCATTTAGGAAGTTAAAATGTATCTATTGGCCAATCAGGGTAAAGCGACTAGCTGACGCGACTACGCTACTAGCTTAGTAACCACGCAAAGCGGTAGTTTTAGACGCGCGACTAAAGCGACTGCCTAGTGTGTTTCAGCCTTTAGTTGAGAGTCGATTAACTCATCTCATATTAAGCTGCCCCCAATCGCAGATCAAGTTTTTACTTGACCAATGATCGAACTCCCCTGGGGAAGGCATTGAGTTTGACCCTTGCGCCACTAAATATCCCTAACATTAAAGCAGCCATTTTGCACGAACAATTTTTCTTCGGAGAAAATTTTAAAACATTCTTCAAAAGCGAGGGAAATACAGAATCAATAATTTGCAACCAAGTGACAAGACAAACGTCTTTGCTGAATACAGCAACGAAGTCACTCGTGTTTCATTGATTGATTTAAAATTAATGAGCAAAATTTTAATTGAAATTGTGATAAAAATTGAAATTGTGTTCTTCGAGTATATTTATTATTAGCGTTAAAAAATGTCGATGTTAGAAATCGCTGTTACATTGACATAATTGTAAAAAAATCTATGTTTAGGTGCTCAAATTATTTTAAATATTTTTTTACTCTTTATTTCACAGATTCGGAGTGAATCACAATGAACCGTTTGTTCAACATTCAAGGAAAATCATGTCAAAATTTGTTGATGCCACAATCAGTGATCATCATTGGTCTGTCATAAGCAGAAATACTCTTATTCAACGTGCAAGGTATGCTTATAAATTTCAAAGCGTTTCTTTCAATAAGCGAATAATTATGGTCCAATATGTGACCGCCATTTTAAATTATTGCTGTAATCATCTAATTTTTGAGGTCGTTTTCGCTCACTTTGCCATTTCAGAAAATGATATTTTCACTTTATTAGCAGTGAAATTAGCAAAGTTTCAAAGGGAAACGACGATCTTAACAAATCACCCAAATAGGACGAATGCTATGTTGTTGAAAAGCATAGAATCTTATCTAGTTTCCGACATTGTTTTATTTTATGAAAATTCTTTAATTAAAATTTAAGAGTTAAAACATTTGGAAGTTTCCCATTAGTTGTGTAGAAAAAGGAATACGACCACAAGAAGCTTAGAAAGATTTTAAAGCTAGAGTTCAACTAAACCGTTAACTAAATTACAGACAATATAGCTGCCTTAAAGAGGAGAAAAAGTTAAGAAATACGGGACGTGGCACAGTTACAAAGAATTTCACATATCCAGGCGAGATTTTCTCCTACGAGGACCAATGTGATTTGGAATACAATCGTAACTATACGGCTTGTCAGCCTGATGAAGATGTAAGTAAACTCAACATAAGTTTGATTCAAGGCAGGAATGAAGGCTAGCGGTAGGGTGGAGGCAGGTTAGAGGTGAAGGCAGTGGCGGAAAGGGAGAAAGGAGGAGGAGAAGAGGGGGAGTGGGGGTGAGACTGAAGCATTAAGATGTTCTGAATGAAATACTTTGAGAAACAGTTGCACCAGTGAACAGCTTAAAAAAACACTGCTATCTCTCAATTATAGATAAAAGATTGCTGTGCAATTTTAACATGCTATCAGCAAGGAGGAATATTCAGAGAAAATACCGGTTCGCCAGCTTTGGATGGAACGTCCTGTGGTGTTAATAAGGTAAGTAGTCGAAACGTTTGAGCATGATGCTATTAACGTAGTTAGAGACAATTAACAAAGAGCCGATATATGTTAAGACTTAACATCAGATCATTCCTGATGAAGACACTAGAGTGGAGTATATCAGGACTTAAGTTTCAACATCAGATCATTCCTCATGAAGACATTAAACTGAAGTAAATATGAGAAGTAAAATTTTTATATTAAATGAAATAAGTGAATGTTCTGAATTTATTTGTATTTTTTAAATTCTAGTGGTGCATAAATGGAAAATGTCAACTAAAACGACAAAAACCAAAGACTTAACTCCTTTAGAGCAAACAATCCTTGCATTAGTTCATAACAATTTGAAAATTTTTAATATAAAAATGGCACGAAGATACTCTAAGTACATATCACGTATAAAAGAAATGTAAATAATTCCTTCATTTATCTGAGACTTTCATGTGAGTGCAAGGTATTTTCATAATAAACAAATGTTGTATCTGTTTCAACAATATTAACAATAAACTTCATACAGTATTTAAATAAGTCATTTGTAAGAAATCATACGACAACGTTCAGTGTTGTTTATGTCACTAAACTGCCATTTTATATGGTAGTTATCAAGGTCGACGTTTTTATAAAATCAATTATCAAACGTTAATGATTGAAATACAGAGATTTATAAGACTAAAAGTAGAGTTTGCACTAAAAGTCCTTTCTTTATCTTTAACCTCTGGCAGCTATGGAGACCTCGTGAAAATATTTTTCCAATACGGACATCCCAGCCGTCAAATAACATATATATTTCTTTTCTATGCTTTTTTGGTCTCCAAATGGCGTTGTTGATTTTAGTACATTTTATCATTTGGTTAATCCCAGAAAGATTAGTTGAAAATTCAGAATTGTTGGAAATTTCACTATTCATGTCGATGTGTCTGATAATTTTGAAGCTGAAAAATTTATGATCTATTTAACTGATATAGGACTTAAAGGATATTTAAAAAACAAAGTTATGAACTCCTTATGCAATAAATTTTTACTTCATGATAATATTGTATAATGTGATTTATATAGTAAAAATTTCTTCCACAAAAATATTCTTTATTTGAATGTATCAACTATAGCATAGGCTTGTTACATAATAATTTGTCATTCATTCGTCAGTTATATCAATACAAATTTCGCAGGCTCTTAGTCCCTTGTATTCGTTTAGTTGTTAAAGTTTCTATGCAGTGAAATTTTTATATTCTTTTTTATAGCCTTAATGAAATTATCAGATGTTTTCAAGCAATTTAATATATTTATGTCCATTTTACATTGAGTGGAAGTTGACTAATTTCAATGTTCTCTTGTGTGAATTTTTTGACGCCATGTTTGCTCATTTGACGTCATAAGTTGTACGGAAGTCGCCAAACTAATAGTAATTTTTATTGCCATGTTGAAAATGTGTACTACTTATGACGTCAAATTAGCAAACATGGCAGCCAAAAAAGTTCGCACAAAAAGAACGAAAAACCGTCACTTTTGACGTCTATAAATTCTGAAAAGACAAAATTTACTCTGCTTCCATAAAAATAATGCTGAGAGCAAGTACTTTTGAATAAGCAAATAAAACAATTTATAAAAATTTCACTGCATAAGCACTTTAAGACCCATCCAGTGAATAGCCATTTTCTCACACCAATGATAATGAAAATTGAACGAGAAATGAACAAAGGGACAATTCGCATTTCCGATCCACTATTCTGGATGTATAATTATTTCATGTGCATAGTTAAATATTCTTATAAATAAGTATGTATCTGAGTATTATTATTTTTGCTATTATTATTCTGGATATATAATTATTTCATGTGCATAGTTAAATATTCTTATACATGAGTATGTATCTGAGTATTATTATTTTTGCTATTATTATTCTGGATATTTAATTATTTCATGTGCATAGTTAAATATTCTTATACATGAGTATGTGTCTGAGTATTATTATTTTTGCCATTAAGTGTGACAATCTTCTCGAGTAACTTCGTTTCGATAATAATAGTCTGCTAATTTTTGCATGAGCAAACAGTTTAAAAAACACTTATATGCTGCTGTGTGGATGGCGGGTGTTGTTTTAATGAGCGACATATGGTCTTTCATTAATAAGCCTTATGGGTAATGACGCCGAAAGGACGAGGCTCGTAGGTCTTAGTAGTCACGCGAACTGTAGTTCTATATGGAACTAGGCTTAAGGCCTTGCTGATCACAAATAGATAAAGAATTATAAACTGTTTTTTTTCAAATAATTAGCGTTTCGAATTTCAAAGGTAGAAATGTCAAAATTCAAATATATTGTATCAAGCGGGCTTAAAAGGCTTTCTCGTGGAAAATACCATGCATTTCAAGCTCTGGTTAGTAAAATGAAGCAGTTTGAATTCGATACAATAATTGGTTAATTAATACACGAATTATTACGTCATATCGTTACACGTATTATGTCAACGTTTCCTATATACTATTGTCATATAACTGTAATAATGGCAACATCTAGCTATAATGATCAGATCAAAATCCTCCGTCATATTGAAGAAAAAAGTTTCACCAATGTGACATACATAGAAGTACGATAATAATTTACCCGATGATTGACAAATAGACTGTCTCGTTGGGCTGAATGGATTGTCGGAATGGCATTAAAATATCTTAAAATAATTCCAAAGGATCGACACAAACACTGAAACGCAAATACAATTAGGGCATTTCTTAATTCGTCTAAAGTGAAGTTAGGAATCGAAAACCACTTTTCCCCCAGTTAGTTTCAAAAGTAGTATAGTTCCTCTAATGGTTCTTCAAACTCTGCGACAGTTGAAACTAGCAACTAAACTGTATATTTATGAATTTTGTGACAACAAGAGTCAACAACAATATGCCGTTATCATAAAATGCCTTTAACCATGACCAGCCGACAATTTAAAGAAATATAGTATAAAGCAAATTCCGGAAAAGCAAGACATCTTGAGATTGCAAAATATGCATCAAAACAAGACGAGAAGTGAACTGTAAATTTTCAACTTTATTTCAAAGTCATCCTCAGACAGAATGATATTTAAAACCAAACATACACATATATATTTACAACGCACGAATTAAGTAAACGGAAGTAAGCAATAAAAATTAAATAGTGTGATATTTACAAAAGCAGAGTCGGAAGAGGTGTAGTATAGGCTTGTCACCGGTATAGCCAGTTTAGAAGGTGAAAGGAAATTATCATTTACACTCACTCGTAAAAGGTTCGATATGAATGTATAAGCCTTGACACATGAGAGAAAACAGCTTTTTCAGGAAAATTTGTTAGATGAATGAACGAGGGTCTGAAAAGGCTGTTTTCGACAATCTAGAGGCCCTGAATTTAAAATTTTCTGAAATGTGTGATTGCGCCATTTTAAGTTACGCCAAGGTACATTAACCTAACAATATGTGTCATTGATGTAAAATGTTATAATCCACATCATTAGGCGTAAAACATAAGTATAGAACAGGAAATTTTGGGATAATTTACATTCATGCTGTGTTTTACATCGAAAGTAAGTACAAGTGAAAGAAGAAGAGATTTCAATAGCAGCAGGATTTTCGGTAAGTGTTGAGCATCGTCTTGACAAAATATAACTTCAATCTCGACGTTTCTGGATGTTTCTAACAAGTGAAACTTGTATCTTCTAGAAAAGACTGTTTGTGTTGACAATTCTTGGTATGTGGCGTCGTGGCGAAGAAAATAATCTTGCACGCTTATAGTAAAGAGCATAAAAAAAGGAAAGAGTCGAATGATTTATAAGAATGCGTTAATCTTGTTGTCAACTGTCTTTAAAAAAATGGTAGACAAGTTTATTTAAGGTGCATGAGACAAATAATTGGTATAACCGATAACAACCCAATACTTTCGTTCTTCGGTTTACAATCTGAATGAATCATATAGGTAGCAAAGAATGTCAACAATAGGTCGGAGAGAGAAGTTACTGTTCATCTTCTTTGCAGATTATGAATTGCCTTTATATAAAAACATGCACTAGCTGTTCCAACATTTACAACAACATCCCCGACATCCCACTTACAGACACTTCACAAAAGCCCTTTTAAAATCCATTTCTCGTTTCACATAAAGAGATTTTACTATGAGTACGCTTCATTGTTGATCTAGAACAGAGTGCTTTTAAATTGCTGTCAAAAAAGAGAAAAACAGAAGAGCAATTGCGTCATGTCGGTGATTGCACTCTGCTTTTGTTGACTGATATATTTCAAAAAAGTTGACAATCTTCTTATGAATACCCTGGAAAAGACTTGCTTATTCACACTTAACCTCTTACATAAGTCATTATGTCATTGACCGCAAACGACTTCCTCTGTCCCAGACCGCCACTATTTCCTCTCGGTATTAACCTTGGTCACTTTGCAACTTCGTTAAAACTCTCTGTCATATTCCAAAAAAAAGTTAATCCATTTGGCGCACATTCAAACACGTTCATTTATTTGATGATTAAAGACGAGGCTTTCTCACAAGACAAAGTTAGCTGCTGAAATGGTATCAAAAAATGGGATTCAATGATTTGTTGATAATGCACACGTGAGTTAATACGTCACATTGTTAAGTACGTGACGTATGCAATGAGTTATTGTCCGAGGTCGGTCATGCAATTGAAACATTGGCAATATCTGAAACGATCAGGTCAAAAATCCTTTGGTAAAATTTGTTTTACAAGTCTTACGCACATACTGGCATAAAGAAAATTTGCCTGATGAATGAAAATAAACTGTCCAATGCAGCTGAATCGACTGTCGCAATGGTACAAGAAGTCCAGAGCAACTTAAATAATTCCGAAGGATATGTACGAATACTGACACGCAACAGTAATAAGTTGAATTTTCGCATTTCATCTAAAGGAAATATTAAGAATCAAACACAATCTTTAACAAATAGGGTTTTGAAACCAGCCTAAGTCATCCAATGGCCCTTCAAAGTTAGTGAGAGTTGAACCAAGCGGCTAAACCATATATGTAAACACTGTAAACATGGAATTGTTAAAATATGATTCAGCTGATAAGCCGTGAAAAGACACACGGACGGCAGTTTTTTTAACATTTTTTTCCCCATAAATCCACAATGAGTCTGATCATGCAGACAGGCAAGATCACTTACAAGACTTAACACACAATCAAAAAATGCACTGTCAATCATAAAAAAAGAATAACGAGATAATGATGTGAAGCACGATTCTCAGATTTTATGATTTCGTGACATTTTTGGGCGTGAATAAACGTGGTTTTGCTCCATTTCCCGTTAATCAAATCAACACAAAGCAATTTTACACAAACAAACATGTACATCAAATTACGAACATCCAAACTAATCAAAACCACGAGTACTAAAAACAAACACGAAACTCTAAGCCAGACAGTAGCTGAACATTTCCAAATATGAACTTTGACATTAACCCTTTGTCTCCCAGCGTTGCCGTGGCAACATGGAAGAAACCATCCAAAATACAAAATACCAAAATACTTTGGAATAAGCCCCATTCACACGACGACGAAAACTACCTGGGTTCAACACATGTTCAAGTTGACCCAGGTTATATTTTCCGAGTAAACACTACTAATCTAGATTTAACCTGGGTTTATTAATTCATCCTAGCTCTTGAGATGCGCGGAGTTTGACACTGGCTAATCCTGGGTTAGTAGTGTTTACACGCAAAAAAATAACCTAGGTTGATTCGAACTTGGGTGAATTAGGCTATACTTCACATTACTTGAAGCAACTATAGATGTATTCAAGATTTGTATATCACAAAGGCAAAGTAACCAGAAGCGAACAACATAGTATTGAGAATATAATACTATCAAAAATAACACCAGCAATACTACTTTTTCATAGTGCAAGACAAAAATATCAAATACTCTTCATAGCTAATTGGCAGTGATATATTCTTTCCCCGTCATGGTTAGCCTCATCCTACAAAATAAATCCTAACTCCACCCTTTAACGTTTCATTGATGGAAATTCTAATGGCCGGAATGAACCAATAACTCTCAGAAAAGTGTTGGCAATCTCTGACTCAGGTAAAAATATCCGCAGACATACCGAAGCCAATTTTTACGACAAAAACAATCGTCGTTGTTAACAAAAACCATGACCAACCGACAATTTTAAGAAGTATAATATAAAACAAATTCCGAAGAAGCAAGGCATCTTGAGATTGCAAAATATGAATCAAAACAAGACGAGAAGTAAACTGTAAATTTTCGACTTTATTTCAAAGTCATCCTCAGACAGAATTCTGTCTTTGAAATAATGTCGAAAATTTACAGTTTACTTCTCGTCTTGTTTTGATTCATATTTTCCAATCTCAAGATGTCTTGCTTCTTCGGAATTTGTTGTTAACGAAGGTCCTTTACTCTAACATTGCTAGCACTCCTTTAATCTTTCAAGCTGTTACGCTTGCAATAGATTAATCCTGTTAGAGCTAGCAAAGAGCACAGTATGTTTTCGTCAATGGGGTGGATCAATACTGAGACCAACTGCTGACTCACTATTAAATGATTTTATAAACAAACAAATGATTTGCAACAGTTGAATGTCAAACCAAAGCTTTCGTTCTTTTATTTATAAATCTGATTGCGTCATATTATACATTTACGCAGTTGAGTTTCGCTCTAAGAAAGACTGTTCTGGAAGTTACTGAAGACGAAAAACAAACCAGCTTCACAAAAAGTACAAGGTGGTTCAAAGCAGTTTAAGAATTTCAATGAATTTTTACAACGGAAAAGGTTTCACACAAATATAGGGATAAATTTTACCCTGTTTCATTTAACAACAATGAAATTTCTTTCCTTGATGGCCTTCAACACCACCATGCAGGGCCTCCTGGAGTCAAGCCCACTTAATTTTTTTTACTTCCTACTTACGGTGTTGCTACGTAATGCCTTAGATGACGACAGCAACAGCGAGGTCGCTATATAAACGTCAACAACCCGCACAATCATTATTTTATAAGCAATTCAATTCAAGAAACAAAGAAGACTTTATTAAACAGCATCGAATTAAAACCAAGAAAGAAAGATGAAATGCATTATGGTTATGGCGCTTTTTATATGGGCAATATTTTGTTTGGCGGACGGACGCAGTATTACAAAACATCTGGAAAAGGTTAATATAATTCACTGGGTATTGACCAACAACCCGCATGGTCTTTACACTGTATCATGTGCGCATAAACGTGTTGATTATAAATGCTTTATATATCGAGTTTCATCAACGTTACTTAATACATTTAGTATGACGAATAAGAACGTACATGCAGTCACTAGTATATTGACTTTTAAACTGGATTGACTACAAGATTATTTAAAAACACAATGCTTACCAGAATATCATACAGGGATGGCACCACGAAATTATATGCAGCGGAGAGGGGGGGGCGGTTGGAGGCTACGACTAATATTTACTAAATTTACTGCGCGTTACTTTGGCCTCAAACCCCCCTTCGGCGCCGTTCGTGTTGTATCCATTTCTATATCAACTAATACGAGGGAGGGCGGGGGAGTGATTAATTATGAGGATATAAAAATCTCACACAGTGCAGAGGTCTCGTACTCAACCTTCGAATGCTTTATTTTTAGAGGGAAGTAAAGAGTTCGTTGCCTTCGAAGTTCTGTACTCCAAGGTATAACATACGAAAGAATTTTAGTATAAGACTGCCATATTTTCAATGAATTAAGAACTGGCCTTGCAGCAGGACAAAAAATTATCCTTAGAAAACGCGGTATTTTTATCGACAAGTAATAAGCGATTTTGGAAAAATATTTCCTAACTCATTTTTATAAGGACCTAGAATGACGATATTTTGTTTGTAAGTTTTTCCAAAACAGACTCTTCTCGTTAATTCTAGATTTAGGCTAATCCCCATCAGCGTTTTTGCAGCATTTCTGTTATCACGACCTTCTTATTCACGTTTTTTTTTACGCTCATTTCTGGCATCATCCCGAAATCTCTTCTCAAAATAATATACGCCACTTAACGGGCAATCAACATTGTAATAACGCATTTGTTTGAATTGCTTTTTGTAATGGATAGTTCACTTGTTGCTAACAGGCATAGCTCGCTCTAGAAAACGTCGATCAACAAACAATATAAGGAGTTATATAGCTTTCGATAACCGTTGCGGTGGTGATGTTAAGGTAAGTGACAATGACTAAGAACTTTGAATATATGATATTTAGACAGGGCATTGATTATTCAATATTCAACAATAATTTATGTCATCGAACAAGTAAATGCAAAGACAACGTGAATAAATCAAAGTAAAAAATATGCTGTGCACTTTGCATTGTGATCAGTTTTATTTTGTTCCTAAAAGAATATCACACAAACAGAAATAAAGCACCTTGCTCTCAAACAAAATCAATAGTTAACAGAAACTTATCCATGAATGCCATTCCATTTCAGTTGTATTATCAAAGTAAGAACAGCAAGAACAAAGAATGGGTGTTCCTTCTGGTGCTAAAGAAGGATGAGTTCATGGATATGAACACATTCATCAGTGACAAATGGAAAGCTTCTGACATCACAGGCAAACCTCTGTTTATTAATGGCAAGAGCGAATTTTACCCAAAGATTAACACGCCAACCACCAGAGATCTTTATATCATCACACGACAAAGTACGTATTTTTATAGTATTTATATTTTTATAAATAATGAGTGCCCGCTATTTTGCGTCAGCGTTAGATTGAGCGCTGCTGGGAGACTGGATACAGTTCTAAATTTTTTTTTTACAGATAAGACACATGACCTAGACTTCTCAGTTGAAACGTTGGTGGTGGTCGATAAATCAGTTCGTAATCTGTTTGACAGCGATTTTAAAACGCGAACTTACGTTGAAACTATGATGAACTTCGTAAGTACAAACACACTGACAAAATTTTTAAACTTCAAACCAAAGTAAACTGTAAATTCTCATGTTTTGTGGTTTTACAGTCTGCAAACGTTTTCCTTCACGAAAGCCTAACTCGACATCATTTGAGGATTAACTTAGTTATAAGTCAGATCGCCATTTTAAAGGTAAGTTTGATAAAAAGAATTTTTTTAAAGGCAGTTCAACGCAATATATTGATTAAAAAATTGCAGGATGATGACAATGTCTGAGATTTTCAACTCAATTTTAAAAAATCCTCCTTTTAGGAAGAAATAGCGTTCGACGCATCGAGAAGTGACAATCTTAACGTGGTCTGCCCAATCATGAATAAAATTGAGAAAATGGAAAAACGAAGATTTGATCATAAATTATTCTTAACAAGGTACAAAATAAACTTGCGATAAATGGTTTTAAACGATTATCCCAAACTAATTCAAAATCCAACATTTTTTCGCAGAAACGAATTCGGATCGGGAGGTAAGATTTGTGTTTTTAAAAGAAATCTCGACATCGCAGAAATAGCTATTTTCAGAAATCACTTTTCCATTTTAAAGTTTGTGGCTAAAAAGACAAAATGTTATCTCTTATTTTTAAAGGTTTTGCAAAACCCAGAAGTATGTGTAGCAACTCTCTCAGTTGTTCTATTGTTAAGGATCGTGGCTTTACTTCTTCAATAACCGTTGCTCATGAAATAGCACACATGTAAGTTTGTATCTTATTGTAAAAAATGCGCAAACATGGTGACAAAATGAGTTAACTCTTGTGCCACCTTGATCCTAAGCTAGAGTCACTTCTTCATTCAAACTTTTTACTCAATTAAATGAACCAAAGAAAACAAAAAAACAGACGGTTCATTATTGACGCTTAAGTTAGCTCACAAAATTACTGAGATTTGTGGATGGATCAAAACATGTAGACAACTATAAACTCTCTCTTTACTAACATGGAAACAGCACATTGACTACAAGAACTTTCGTTTTGAGCACACTGAATTTCCAGGGCTCAAGCAGATAGAATTGTTCAAAAAACATCTTCCAAACTAGAGAGAAAATACAGAATCGATCATGGAAATTGTGATCGACATTGAACCCCCGTTCTTTAGTACAAGTTTTCCGATATCCGGGATACTAAAGATGGGTGGGTGGTGGAAAGTGATAAAAGTTGCTGTTTTCACAATTCTATGATTTGGCACCATTGTATTGCTCCACGCAACTTTTAATATTTTGGTATTTTATGACCTTATTACTTTTCAGATTTGGAGTGGACCATGATTATCCATTTGTCCAACACTCAGGGAGAATCATGTCACAAATTGTTGATGCAACAATCAACAACCACCATTGGTCCATTAAAAGCAGCAATGATTTTGTCCGATACGCAAGGTATAAGCTAGATAATTTAGAAACTTCTCAATTTGGTGGTTGCGACTCGTATCTTTTTCAACCTTTCTTCAACTTTTAAAGATAAAGCAAAAATGTCATTTTCAGAAATAGCATGGTGAACTAAATTGATCACCGCGAATAAAAAATTCACAAAGTCGTTAAAAGCCTTGTTTAAGCTACATTAATATTTCAACATGGCGGCCTCTGAAAAGACCGTCATTTTTTCGCAGCACAAATATTAAATCTCATGGACTAATTATTCACTTTCGAAGAATGCAGTATATTTGAAAAGCTTAGAATCTGCAGAATCTGCATGATTTTGTGTCTGACACTCTTCAGTTCTTCTGTGAAATTTGAGAGTAAAAATATTCGGAAATTTCCTACTACACGTTCAAAGAAAGGGATACGAGCAAAAGAAGCTTGAGCTCTAAGCAAAAGTCAACGAACTAAAACGTTCACTAAATTACAGACAATACAGCTGTCTTAAAGAGGAGACAACGTTAAAGAATGCAGGACAAGACACAGTAGTAAAAAATTTCACATATCCAGGCGAAATTTTCACGTTTGAGGACCAATGCGATTTGGAATACAGCTCTGGCTACACTGCTTTCTTCCCTGATCAATATGACGTAAGTAAACTCAGCATAAGCTTTGATTCAAAGCTTAAGACAGGGCAGAGGAGGGGGTAATACGAATAAACAGCTTTAAAAACGGCTTTTTCCTCTTACCAATAGCACCCGAGTAACGACCGATGTGGAAGGCTAGTATGCAGCATGCCTGGGGAAATGTCTGGGTTCACACAATCCCCCGATTCGCCAGCTTTGGATGGTACGTCGTGTGGTGTTAATAAGGTGAGTGGTCAAACATTTTCACGTCAGATCCTTACTGATGACGACATTAGACTGGAGTATATAAAGACTCAAGTTTCAACATCAGATCACTTCTGATGAAGACACTAGACTGGAGTATATAAAGACTCAAGTTTCAACATCAGATCACTTCTGATGAAGACACTAGACTGGAGTATATAAGAACTCAAGTTTTAACATCAGATCACTTCTGATGAAGACACTAGACTGGAGGATATAAGGACTCAAGTTTCAACATCAGATCACTTCTGATGAAGACATTAGACTGGAGTATATAAGAACTCAAGTTTCAACATCAAATCACTCCAGATGAAGACACTAGACTGGAGGATATAAGAACTCAAGTTTCAACATCAGATCACTTCTGATGAAGACACTAGACTGGAGTATATAAAGACTCAAGTTTCAACATCAGATCACTTCTGATGAAGACACTAGACTGGAGTATATAAGAACTCAAGTTTTAACATCAGATCACTTCTGATGAAGACACTAGACTGGAGGATATAAGGACTCAAGTTTCAACATCAGATCACTCCTGATGAAGACATTAGACTGGAGTATATAAGAACTCAAGTTTCAACATCAAATCACTCCAGATGAAGACACTAGACTGGAGGATATAAGAACTCAAGTTTCAACATCAGATCACTCCTGATGAAGACACTAGACTGGAGTATATAAGGACTCAAGTTTCAACATCAGATCACTCCTGATGATGACACTAGACTGGAGTATATAAGGACTCAAGTTTCAACATCAGATCACTCCAGATGAAGACACTAGACTGGAGTATATAAGGACTCAAGTTTCAACATCAGATCACTCCAGATGAAGACATTAGACTGAAGTATATAAGTACTACTGACTATAGTTATATTTTTCAAATTTCAGTGGTGTATAAAAGGAAAGTGTCAGCAAAAGCAAGAACAAAGAAAACAAAACCTATAGTTATTATTATTCAAAATTGTTAAATTAAAACTTGTACATAAATATACGCGACGTATAAAAGACATGTAAATATTTCATATGTTCATACGACGAGACTTTAGTGTTCTGTATTCGAACACTTAGATCAAATAAACGTCTGATCAGTTTCAAATCAGCCATTGGTCTACAGAAGATATTTGTAAGAATTTTTTTTACAATATTTTTACAATAAAACAACTGCGAGAAAAATAGCAATGTTTTCAAACAGCTATCGTCATGCTTATGTTTCATTAAAAATGCCATTATATAAAGCAGTTTTCAAGGTCAACGTTTTTGTAGAATCAAATATCAAGCTTTAATGCAAGCTTGACATTCTTTGTCGACGAAAACATTATATCTTTCAATTTAAAAGAGGGACTTTGTTAGAAATCATTGAGCCCTTTGCTGTTCGTAAAGAACTTTATGACTGACTAGTAAAATGTCCTTCAGGAAATCAAAAATTCACGCGTCGAATACTTAAATCGATCATAAAACCATTGTTTGTAAGCTCTTGTTCACCATAAGCAAATTAACAAGAAATACAAGCTGTTTTTTTTTAAATAATTAGCGTTTCGAATATAATAGGATTAGAAATATTAAAAACTCGTAAGTAGTTTATCCAAGGCTTAAGGCTTCCTCAAGGAAATAACAAGTGTTAGAAACACTAGTAAATTGTAGCATTTTGATTGCGATACAATGATTGGTTAATTAATGTACAGTTGAATCATTACGTCATATGTTACGCGTATATGTTAACGTTTTGCCATACTACTCTAATAATGGAAACAAATATAATGATCAGATCAAAACCCTCCGTCATATTGAAGAAAAAAGTTTCATCAGTGTGACATAAATAGAAGTACGATAATAATTTACCCGATGATTTACAAATAGACTGTCTCGTTGGGCTAAATGGACTGTCGGAATGGCATTAAAATATCTTAAAATAATTCCAAAGGATCGACACAAACACTGAAACGCAAATGCAATTAGGGCATTTCTTAATTCGTCTAAAGAGAAGTTAGGAATCGAAAACCAATTTTCCCTCAGTTAGTTTCAAACGTAGTATATTTCCTCCAAAGGTTCTTTAAACTCTGCGACAGTTGAAACTAGCAACTAAACTGTATATTTATGAATTTTGTGACAACAAGAGTCAACAACAATATGCCGTTATCATAAAGTACCATGTTTCGTTGTTAGCGTGCTTTTTGTAAAACTTACGCATGAAGGATGAAAATTATATCAATCACTAAGTGTAGTTTCGTCAACAATAACGATAACTTTTCAATCCTTTTTTGAAAAGGTGTAAATATGGCGAGTGTCTAGCGCCTGAAAACTAAGCTGCCCTTTCAGCTTCGCACAAGGTTGTCCATACCGGAATCGTGACCATTTTACATTAATGTCGGTGTTTGAAATTCCACTCAAAGATATGCTAATAATCTTAGAGAAAAAAACTTTACAAGTACTAAATTATAACATACAATCATACCAAACCATTTGCTTTATTTCTTCCACTCACTGTCCTTGACATAGTCAAGTCCCGGGCTTGTGACCGGTATAGCCAGTTTAGAAGGTGAAAGGAAATTATCATTTGTATTCACTCGTAAAAGGTTCGGTATGAATAAGCCTTGACATGTGAGGAAACAGCTTTTTCGGGAAAATTTGTTAGATGAATGAACGAGAGTCTGAAAAGGCTGTTTTGGACAATCCAGAGGCCCTGAATTTAAAAATTTTCTTAAATATATAATTGCGCAATGGGAGAGCTAATTGTTTTTTGAGTTACGTCAAGGAACATTAACCTAACAATATGTGTCATCGATGTAAACTGTTTTAATCCACATTATTAGACATCGAAAGTACGTATACAAGCCAAAGAATAAGAGATTTCAAGAGCAGCAGGATTTTTGGAAAGTGTTTACCATCGCTTTGAGGAATATAATTTTCATCTCAACATTTCTGGATGTTCCAACTAGTGAAATTTGTATCTTCTAGGAAAGAATGTTTGTGTTGAAAATTCTTAGTATGTGACGAAGGAAATAATCTTGCAAGCTGATGGTAGCCAGCATAAAAAAAATCGAAGAGACGAATAACTCTTAAGAGTGTGTTAATCTCGTTATCAACTGTCTTAAAAAAAATGAAACACAAGTTTATTTAATGCAATTACGTAACCACAAGTTTCCAGTTGGTGTGCAATAGTACAGCTTCTAGTTGTTGCTCGAATCTCATGGTGTTTATGTAGTACAGCTTCTAGTTGTTGCTCGCAGCTCATGGTGTTTATGTAGTACAGCTTCTAGTTGTTGCTCGCAGCTCATGGTGTTTATGTAGTACAGCTTCTAGTTGTTGCTCGCAGCTCATGGTGTTTATGTAATACAGCTTCTAGTTGTTGCTCGCAGCTCATGGTGTTTATGTAGTACAGCTTCTAGTTGTTGCTCGCAGCTCATGGTGTTTATGTAGTACAGCTTCTAGTTGTTGCTCGCAGCTCATGGTGTTTATGTAGTACAGCTTCTAGTTGTTGCTCGCAGCTCATGATGTTTATGTAGTACAGCTTCTATGGCAACGTACTCATAAAAGAAAACCGATTTTATTTCAGTTATAATCCTTACAAAATCGTTACGCATTCTTAATTCGTTCTACATCTGTGACAGCTGAAAAGATTAACTTGGCTAATAAGACTTAATGAACTCTCGAGAAAATACACCATTTATCATATTGTGATTTTTCCTCTATAATAAATAACAAAAACTCCAGAGTGACTTGATGCATGATTCTAGGATTTTATGATCTTGTGACATTTTTGCGCGTCATTCAACGTGGTTTCCCTCTGTTTGTTTGACGCTTTGTGTTGATAAAATCAACGTCAAAACAAAGAAACTTTACACGACACAAACAAGTATTTGTGTCCAGTTATACGAACAAATCAAATTAAAATTTTGCAAGCAATCTTCACAAAGACTGAGCGTTCTAACAAACGCGAAACTGTAAATCAGAAATTTGTTCAGCATTTTCTTCTCGATGATTTGTGTGTGTGCGTGTTTATGGGGGGGGACTTATTCATATATTCATATTCCGCATTGTTAAATGCCTTCGAAATGCATTGTTCTCTACCGATTAAGACGTCTATATATGAATTCGTGGTACTCCAATGAAAGAATTTGCTACGCCATAGTTGAAACGTACTTTGATACAATGTAAACTTTATGAAACTAAATACAGTTCGATGTAGACGAAGCTTTAGATGGTATCAACATTCTCAATTTTCCTTTTTAGTAATTCATATTTAAACTATTTATGCTGTCATAAGCATTTACATATAAATAGTGCTATTTTTAATTGTTTGCAATTATTAGCCTGCCCTAAATTATCCTAAAATAACGACTCGTAGGAAACAGGAGTGCCCGGAGTTAGCCCAAACAAAACACAAAACACTTTGTCTTGTGACAAAACACTTTGAGGTTAAAGCGTCAACCACGATACATAAAAAACTCAATATGTCGGTGTTGCGACGCCAAAAGATAACATTTAACGTAGTTGTCTAATTTTCAAGAAGTACCTAGTTGTCTCGCGACCCAATACTTCAAACAAAGAGCCTTTACTAGTAACTTTGAGAAAACTTCTTTCTTCTTTGAGGCTGTTGAATGAAATGTATTCCAGTTCGTGTTTGGGAAATGCCTAGGAATTTTTGTGGCATGAAATTGATGTGTGTTTAGAGAGACTGCATAATGCTGAATCATGCACTATCTTTAATTTGCAACATATTTCGTAACATTTACAAAGCTATGATGTTCGCCCACGTCTGAAGGAACTCGCAATATCATTAATAAATTATTCTTTTGTATAAGACATCACATAGCTACATGGCGAACATCCAAACGTCAATCGAAGAAATTTAAAGTAAAGAAAGAATTTGTAATTGCTAAACAAAGTTTTCGTCCTGTAATTGGCAATGATAAATGTTTGATAATTGAAATGTCATCAACTGTTAGAGGAGAAGGTTTAACGCTGATCGTTTTGTGAAAAATAGCGGAGTTTTAATGAGAAAACAAAAACGGAAAACACTGCAATTTGTTGCATAAGATGCCATTTGTGAAAAAGCACAAAACAGTTTCGCAAAAAGTACAGGATTTTTCGAACCAGTTTATGAATCACAATGAATTTTCTCAACAAAAAGTGTTAGACAACAATACACAACTACAAAGAGTGTATTTTTATATTGTTTCATTTAATTACGGTGAAATTTCTTTCCTGGTGGCTTCCACCCTCGCCATGTAGGGCCTCCTGGAGTCGTACTCATTTTTTTACTTCCTTTCTACGGTGTTGCTACGCAACGCTTCCGATGACGACAGCAACAGCGTGGTGGCTATTTAAACGATTTCAATCCACGGTGGAATTATATTCACAAGCAATTGAGTTAAAGAAACAAGTAAGTGTCGACTTAAAAGCAGGAAAGAAAGATGAATTGCATCATGGTTATGGCGCTTTTTATATGCGCAATATCTTGTTGGGCGAACGGACGCAGTTTTACGGAACATCTGGAAAAGGTTAATATACTTTCTTGCGTATAGATCAGTAAGCCGCAAAATCTTTGCACCAGATAATGTGCGCATAAACGTGTTGATTATAAATGCTTTATGGCGACTAACGCAACTTAATTATACATCTAAGATGGTGCATGCAATCGCTAGTATGTTGACTTCTATACTGGCTAGACAACAAGGTTATGATTGAAAAAACGCAATGCTTTTCATGAAATAGTTCAGAGCTAATATATTGTACAAACAATTCACAGCGAGGGGTAGTAGTTAACTCGAGGAGTGTCAGAATCTCAAACAGTGCAGAGCTCTGGTACTGAACTGTGCTATGAATCTTTTATTTCTAGAGGGAAATAAAGTGCCCGTTGTGTCCGAAGTTACTAAAAGGTATGTCAGAAATCATGTCAGATAACTAAGTAGGACCGTGCGAGATGTACATATGTTATCAATCAAAGATATAAGACGCACGATGTCATTTGAATAATCTGCGTTAACATGCCCTCCAGCTGTAGAAATGATAAACCGGACGGCTATTAGAAAGTGCTGTCTTTTGTATGGACAAAAGATTCTTGTAAAAACATTGTTTATTTATCACCATTTATTATTCAGTGTAGCGTTTCCTAAAAATGTCAACAGCAATTAGATATGACCTATGCAAATCATAAATTTTGTTGAAAAATCCAAATGAAATTAACTTCGTGACGGATACAAGGATGGATTTAGTGTAAGAGCAATGAACACACAAATATATTCGCATTAAGAATACTTAATCGCTTTTTTTTATTAATACGCATCGTGTACGTTGATTTGCCTCCTACCGGACATTTCTCTGTTCATTCCTCGGTTCATAGGCTAATACCCAGCTGCAGTTTTTAGAGCATCATTGTAAATATACTCTTCCTATTCACGCGTTTTTATGCTCACCTATCATGATGCAAACGTATCCAAAATTATCACTTGTCAAAAGAAGAAAGGTCTTTTGACGTATATCGTTATTGTAAAATGGCATTTGTAAACTGCTTAAAAAGCAATTTCTTTATGATGGATAGATTACTTGTATGATTGTATTCCACAGGTGTAGCTCGCTCTAGACAACGTCGATCGACAAGCAAAACAAAGAGTTATATAGCTTTCGACAACCGCAGCGGTGGCGATGTTAAGGTAGGTGACTGTGAAAACTAATAACTTTGAATCTAGCTATGTGTATTCAGACTGGGCATACATTATTCGTCTCATGTAAAATGCGTCGAAGGAAACAAGTCTAACACAATCAAATCAAAGTAAAAAATACATTGCATATTCGGCATTGAGATGATAACATGACTTTCTTACTTCTATCTCAAAGTGAACATTTGTTCACATCATCAAATTTCGTCTGATGTTTATAACTAATTATAAAATAAACACAATGAAACGCATGCGCTGATTGGTCTAGAGCTGTGCTTGCATAAGCCTGTGCAAAACGCATCTGAGCTCAACCAATCAAATCAATCATAACAATCAATCAGTCAAAGAGAATTTGCAAACCGATCATGAATACATTTTAGAGAAAAAATTTAAATGTTTACTTTAAATTTGTCTGTTTCGCATTACTAATATTTTATAAAAGAAATAAAAGATGTTTTTCGTGTTTGCACAGGCTTAGGCAAGCCTCGGAGACGTTTGTGAGAACTCTTGAGCATGTGCAACCTTCTATCTTCGGTCTCGAGCTTGCACTGATCTGCTCTCAAGTTTTCCCAAAGTTCTCCCCGGTTTGCATAAGCCTGTGCAAACACAGGAAACATCTTTTATTTCTCAAGTGATGCAATATTTGGACATGTGAAAAAATGTGTTGAAAAGTCTGCTACTAACGCCTGTTTTCTAACAGCTTACTCACACTGCCACATGATACCAACATATTTCGACACAGAAAATGTTCTCCCACTAATTAATGGAAACCTTACTTCTCCATCGGTGATAAGATTTTTGCTGATATATTTCAAATCAAGCAATCAGCAGCGTAAAAATACCATCATGCAAATAGTTATGAGGTGATTTTAAAGTCCCATGAACTCAGTGAGTGTGAGCGAGCTTTTACAAAACAGATGTTGAAGTTTTTTTGCGGTGACGCACGAAGATTGATAAAAAGACAAAATAAACACTTGATAATATAAAAATAGTGCAAGGGAAACAAGTACGGGATCTTATCTGATTTTGTTAGAATCATTTTTGATGTCGTTGCTGATGCATAATTGTGATGACCTAAGATTGCGATTGCTATCATGTTTATCAAAAAAGATTTTTATAAGCTAATTGCGACGGTACTAAGTTAAGAGCGCAAGTTTTTGCTATTGGATAAATGCTACCGCAAATTTCCAGAATTAAGTCCCTTTCCATAATATATCTCGAACAAAAAACATATGCATGTCTAACATGTCCGAAAGAAGCATCTTGCTGTGCAAGTGTGGGACCTATATTGATGAATGTCATACTATTACAGTTGTACTATAAAGACAAAACGGGCAAGAACAAAAAAAAATGGAGGTTCTTTCTAATACTAAAGAAAGACCAGTTTATGGAAGTGAACACGTTCGTCAATGACAGATGGAAGGCTAGGGATATAAGGAACAAACGCTTGGACATTAACAACAAGAAAAAAATTAGAACCGAGCTAAGTAAGCCGACGGCCAGAGATCTTTACATCATCACAAGAAAAGGTATGCTGTACATGTTTTCTCAGAATAGCTACCTAAATCGCGAATAGTTGAGTCCGCGGTGTTTTGTTTCGGCGAAACTTTGAACGGTGCATAAAGAATGGATACAATTCTTTGTTTGTTTTACAGGAGAGATCTCTACGAAGAATGTATACGTTGAAACGTTGGTGGTAGTCGACAAATCAGTTCGTGATCTGTTTGATAGCGATTTTAAAACGCGAACTTACGTTAAAACAATGATGGACTTCGTAAGTGTAAACACACTGACAAAAATTTTCAGACTTCAAACTGAACTAACGAAAATAAAATTTCTCATTTCTTATGGTTTTAGGCTTCAAAAGCTTTCCTTCACGAAAGTTTAACTCGACATCATCTGAGGATCAACTTACTTACAAGTCAGATCGTCATTTTAAAGGTAAGTTTGATAAAAAGAGTTTTTTTAAAGGTTGTTCACATCAATCTCTGGATTAAGAAAATTGCAGCATGATGACATTGTCAAATAAAACAATTTTAAGATTTAAACAATTTCTAACTCAATTTTTAAAAAAATCCTCGTTTTAGGAAGAAATTTTGTTCAAGGACCCATCAAGAGGAGATAATCTTAACGTTGTTTGTCCAATCATGAATGAAATTGAAAAAAAAAAACGAAAATTCGATAACAAACTATTCTTGACAAGGTACAGAAAGAACTTGTCATGCAGAACAAAGATATGTTTTAATTCTTTTCAAACGACAAAACCAAACCAATTCGAAATTCTCCATCTTTTCTTAGGAATGATTTGGAGCAGGAGGTGAGAATTTTTTTCCGAAAGAAATCTTCATACGACGGGGAATAGCTGTTTTAGAAACTTCAAAACGCTTCTCGATTTGTAGCTAGGAAAACATCATATCTTCTATTTTTCAAGGTTTTGCCCGCTGGAAAGGCATGTGTCGTTCAGTCGGTTGTTCCATCATTAGGGATCGTGGTTTTACATCCTCAATGACGGTTGCTCACGAAATAGCACATTTGTAAGTTTGTATCTTATAGCGAACATTGCGCAAATATGGCGACAAGATGAGCCAACGCTTTTGTTCAGCGTTCCGTATACTTGCATCACTTTTGCAATCCAACTTTTCAGGAAATCAAATCATTTAAAAAGCTTATAAAGTTTGCTTGAGAACAGCAACTAAATGAGTAGAATTTCTCGCTACTTAAGCACCAAAATCACCAATTTGATTTGTGGATGGATCAGAATCTGCGGAATATTATAAACCCTTTTTTGGCCGGCACTGAAGCAGCACTTCAACTTTGAGAGCTTTCTTTGAGCACACTCAAATCTCAAGTCTTATGCAGTTGGAATTCTTCAAAAACATCTTCCGAATAAGGGAAACAACACACAATCAATCGTCTCAAACCAAATTAGAGTTCTTCAAAAACATCTTCCGAATAAGGGAAACAACGCACAAACAATCGTCTCAAACGAAACACTAAATAAGCTGCTAAGCTTATTTCGTATAGCAACAAAACAACTCCTGTTTTATTGAGAGACTCGACACATACAATAGAAATCTTCCTGAAACTGTTATCAAAATTGAAATTGTGTCTTCAAATACGCGTTTTTTGTTATCAGGGATCCTGGGAGGGAGGGAGGAGTTTATCAGGGATCCTGGGAGTGAGGAGGGGTTTCACAGGGATCCTTGGAGGGGGGAGGAGTTTATCAGGGATCCTGGGGGAGAGAGTTTAACAATAATTCTGGGAGAGAGGGAGGAGTTTAACAGCAATAAAATATGTCCAAACTCGTATTCACAATTTCAACGACCATTTTTTCAGATTCGGAGCTGATCATGATGAATTTGTTCAACATTCAAAGGAAATTATGTCCCCTATCGTTGATGCTACGATCAGCAACCACCATTGGTCGGCAAAAAGCAGAAACGATCTTGTTCGATATACAACGTAAGTATTATTTATTTATGTTAATATCCATCGTTATCATTCTTACCACATGGATGGTTACGTACTAGCATGAGCAACCAGGAACACGTTTTGGGTCACTTGGAGTTCAGGTGGTTCAGGTCCCAACTATAACTCGCATTCTGGGTCTGATCACCACATACTTCCACACGACCACCACATACTTCCACATGACCACCACATACTTCCACATGACCACCACATACTTCCACATGACCACCACATACTTTCACATGACCACCACATACTTCCACATGACCACCACATACTTCCACATGACCACCACATACTTCCACAAGACCACCACATACTTCCACATGACCACCACATACTTCCACATGACCACCACATACTTCCACATGACCACCACATACTTCCACAGGACCACCACATACTTCCACATGACCACCACATACTTCCACATGACCACCACATACTTCCACATGACCACCACGTACTTCCACATGACCACCACATACTTCCACCTTATCACATCGAATATTTCGATAGAAATGTCGAGAAAAATATTTTCCACGCTCTGCTTTCGTATACTTTGGACAGTACCCACTTTCCTCAAACATAGTAACTTATATACCTTTTTACCTTACTCGGTCCCAGGCCGTAACTGGTTCCACTAATATCCACCTTGGTTACTGTGTAATCTCATTAAGAAACTGTCCTTCTAAAAGTCGTCGTTTTTTAAATTTAAAGTTCATAAAACCATTTTTTGAAAGGCTAACGTGAAATGAAACCATCTATACAGAATGATTTGCACAAAGATTCCAATTACATTATTTGATCAACATGGCAGCCGCTATGATATTCTTAATTGTTTTTCAAAATTTCTTAAATAAAAATTAAAGCAAGAGGTTTAGGAACAGCTTAAGGCAAGAGGTCTGGGAAGAGCCTAAAGCTAGAGTTAATGTACTAAAATTTACTTACAGAGAATTTGGATGCCTTAAAGAGACAACGTTAAAGAATATAACAAGAGACACAGAAGCAAAAAATTTCACATATCCAGGCGAAATTTTCACGTTCGAGGACCAATGTGATTTGGAATACAACTCTGGCTACACTGCTTTCATCCCTGATGAATACGAGGTAAGTAACCTCAACATAAGCTTTAATTTAAAGCGGGAGACAGGTCAGAGGAGGGGGCAGATTTCATAAACAGTTTACAAACAATCAGCTATAAAACACTCTTTCCTTTTGTTAATAGAACCCGAGTAACGACCGATGTGGAAGGCTAGTATGCAACATGCCTGGGGAAATGTCTGGGTTCACACAATCCCCCGATTCGCCAGCTTTGGATGGTACGTCCTGTGGTATTAATAAGGTGAGTGGTCAAACATTTGCACATCAGATCACTCCTGATGAAGACATTAGACTGGAGTATATAAGAACTAAAATTTTAACATCAGATCACTCCTGATGAAGATATTAGACTGGAGTATATAAGGACTCAAGTTTAAACATCAGATCACTTCTGATGAAGACACTAGACTGGAGTATATAAGAACTCAAGTTTCAACATCAGGTTACTCCTGATGAAGACACTAGACTGGAGTATATAAAGACTCAAGTTTCAACATCAGGTTACTCCTGATGAAGACACTAGACTGGAGTATATAAAGACTCAAGTTTCAACATCAGATCACTCCTGATGAAGACACTAGACTGGAGTATATAAAGACTCAAGTTTCAACATCAGATCACTCCTGATGAAGACACTAGACTGGAGTATATAAGGACTCAAGTTTCAACATCAGATCACTTCTGATGAAGACACTAGACTGGAGTATATAAGGACTCAAGTTTCAACATCAGATCACTCCTGATGAAGACATTAGAGTGAAGTATAAAAGGACTCAAGTTTCAACATTAGATCACACATAAAGAAGACACTATGTTGGAATATGTAAGGAATGAAGTTTCCACAACAGATCATTATTAATGAAGACATTAGAGCAGCATAGTAAGATAAATCTTTAAATAGTATAAAGTTTCTATAAAGTGCGTGTAGTGAATAGTTGATAGAGTTTGCACATTATATGAAATCAGTGATTATACTGAATTTATTTGTACTTTCAAATTTCAGTGGTGCATAAAAGGAAGATGTGAAAGAAAGCAAGAACAGAGACAACAAATCCTATAGTTAATAATACTCAAAATTGTTAAGTTAAAACTTGTACAAAGATACTTTGAGAATATACCACGTATAAAAGACTTGTAAATATTTCTATCTTTCATTCATATAAGAGTTGGGTATGCAAAGAATACCGCAAGTATTGCAGATATTTGCAAAACGTATTAAATTAATTATACATGTAAAACCTAAAGTTTCATGTTTTGTGTTTATTCAGTACAGATGTGTTTTCGTGTGATGTCAAAGCAGCCATATTTGTACGTTACTCCGAGAACTAGAGGTGAACTGAACATAAATAATCATAAATGCTTTTAAATCCAAGGAATTTTTTCCTATAAACATGGTGAACAGTCAATCAAATGACATAATTGCGACGATAAAATAATATAAACTAATAAAATAAAATAAAACAAATTAAAATGTTTACTTTATACGGATTGTCAATTGTTTTGCTGTGTTTTATTGAAATACTTTCTGCCAGTCGTTATATTTATAAATCTATTGTTTTCCAAGATACACTTCGCGCTTTTGTTTATGGTTATATCTTGAGTTCCTGAGCCTGCGGCATACTGGATTAAAGGAACATCGCGCCGCAATGCATCATGGTTGACACACACTCATCAAAGGTAAGAATATGACTATGTTCACGCTCACTTTGATTGTTTGAGGTGCAAAAATTCATTTTTCATGTTATGAAAATTTGCCACCCCCCGAAAATTATCATAGCTACGTTTCTGATGCTAAATTACATGATTTTAATCTAAAAGCACGAGAAGAGATTCATGACAAGACGTCACACATAATCCGCTGACCATTGTTGCTCGCACGCTCACAGGATGCGAAATGAGACGAGTTTGACGATATGACGTCACACAAGTTTCGTTGATAATTTCTTCTCTCACTATCAGGATGTTAAAGAAACCTCTTTTGTCAGCATTTTTTTGAACAAGAATAAACGAAATGCAATAAAATGCAACGGAATCATACTTTATGATAAGCAAACTAAGTTTCAAAACAAACTAAGCTAAAAGTATGAGATGAAGTTCAAATGATCTAACAATAGATGATTTGCAACCATTTCGCAAGGAGTCATTTGATTGTTTGTGGCGCAAAATCACTTTTGCACCACAAAAGATTTTGCACCACAAGGTGATAAAGAGATTTTGGCAATTTTGGTTGAAATTTGAATCATAAACGTGAAAAATCTTTTGTTCACTTCAACCAACATGGCGCCAGTGACGTAAAAGGAAACCAATCTATGACACATGTCTTTATATTATAAGTAAAAACAAAAAATAAGTTCAGGATCTTCAAGCGCAGGAAATAGATATGTCACATGAAAATGACGTGTCTAAGCAGCGCGAAACTAATGTATGACTGAACGTCATAGGCTTGCAGCTAAATCACCATAAAAAGCCTTCGAAGCTCACAATAAACAAACCATCATTTTGTTAAAGCCTGTTTCAACCGTCACATTTTATATGCGTCGAATGCATTAAAGACAAAAAAAAATGAGATAAAATTCCTCATTATCTTTTGTTTTAATTGCACTCGGCTCATGTAAAATGCGACGTTTGACACAGGCCTAACTCGTAATAAAAAAGACGTCAAAGTTAACAAGTGACGTAACAAGCACCTTAATTTAATCCTGCTATGCAAAATTTTTCATTGTTCACTTACAGTAGAAACAACGGGAATTCTAAAGAAAATCGCGATGTTCTAAAATTTACATAACAGCTGGGACTGAAATTTGCGAGCTGATTATTTACTGCTATCAAAACGCGCTTAAGAACAAAGCAGTTCGCATTTTTTACACGTGAAAGATTATACACGTAAAAGATTAAGGTGAAAATTATTTTATAATAAAATAGCCCGGGCCGTAGCTAGAACTATAATTGAGGGGGAGGGGTGGGTGGGGGTGGGAGGTAATTCATATATTCAATTGTGTCCGAATGACTTCCTTTCAAAGTGATTTCCGAACAAATGAGGCGTTAAATAGATAAAAGTCATTATTTGATCAAAACACCATCTTTTCGAATGCGCGCACTTTTCAGTCGGTCATGTCTAGAGGACTTGGCTTTCTAAAGAAATCACTTAAGTACAACTAAATGTATGATTATACACCCCCAATTAATGTTCTAGGTACGACCCTGAAAGTAGTAAGCTTCATTACGATTCTCCTCATAATATAAGAAAGCATACAAACTTTACTGACTGTATTGTATAGTATTATATTTTTTATTATATTGTATTGTATAATTTACTGTATTGTATATTCCATTGCATATGTTGTATTGTCTATTCTATTGTACTGTAGATTCTATTGCAGTGTCTATTTTATTATATTGTCTATTTTACTGTAGTGTACACTATGCTAATCCTATTGGTACATTACTATGCATGTTTTGCTATTAGAAGTTTTGTAAAATTCATAAAAAGCAGAAAAGATTTTGCACAAAATAACAGAGATGTGTCCGAGATTATTGAAATTATCTCAGCACAAAATTTGGATATACCCTCCATAGTAATCTATCGAATTTAACAATATGGTATTGTATTTAATGTATTGTATTTACAGGATATTACCAAACCCTCGACCTTGATGGGCTTAGTTTGTTGCGTTTAGCTTAAAGAACAATCGATAAATTTACCGGTCTGTTCGAAAATAGAATTTAAAGATAGCAACATTTAAGTGACCTCTCGCAGAGCTTGTGTCGGACAAGTCTCTCAAAAACAGTGGTGCGAACAAATTGGGCGTTAAATTGACTAAAGTAACTATTTGATAAACGAAACAATATTTCCAAATGCGCGCACTTCCAGTCGGCCATTTCCCAAAGACAAAAAAAAGCTACCATTTTACTCTGTTCGGATCGCATTTCACCGACATTTATCATTTCAGCGGAAGTATTTTCCACCACAGTATAAACATTCGTGGCATTAACGAGGTTGTGCTGACTGATTTTGATGACAGGTGATCACATCTTCACGCGTAAATTAATCCATCAAAAGACACAATATACACAAACGGCGGTGTTCGTTGATAACGTCATTATGTACAACCACCTCCGTTCTACATAAGAGTTCGGACGGTAACCTCAAGTATTCGTTGGCAAACGACAATCATGGCGAGATTGTTTGTGTTCCTACTCGTCAGAGTTTCTCTTGTTCTCACACTTGAAAAAATTTCAGCTTCAAAGGTAAATGTAGAGTATGACACGAGTACAATGGTATGAGTGAGGGCACATTGAGAATTCGAGAAGCGCTGAAAAAAAAATTTGTGAAACAGTTCTTTCTTAAACGCATTCTCGTGCGACTTAAATTTAACTGGTATATTTTTTAGGCGATAAGAAGAGTCGAAATGGAAACGGTCGAGCAATGTAAGTGAACAGCAAACTCAAGCGACTGTTAAATGCTTATGAACTTTCTTCACTTCCATAGGGCAATTTAATTAGCATAAGATGCGCACGTCTGCAATAAATGATTGGCACAAGTCTATGTAATTAGATCAGCATTTTAAGAATGCGAGTTCAACCGTTGTCAAATACCTGAAAACAGAGATGAGTGATTGAAGAGCCATAGACAGGCCGTTTTTAAAGTGGTTTCAACAATATGGCCTTTTTGTATAATATCCATACTCAAATTTGGAAGTATGAGAGATCAACTTCCATGTATTTCAGTTCAAGCTATATGTGTCGGTATTGCCGGTCAGTTATCACAACTCGCAAAATCTTCTAGGATGTGTTTCAGGCATCTTCTAAGATTTTTGCAACCGAAGATAGAATACGCGATTATTAAGCATTTAAGTGTGTCAGTGACTGAGCGATTTTGTAATTATTTCCAAAAATAACCAATTATAATCTACTGTCTGTATTGACATCCTGGCATTCTACCCGGATAATCTTTTGTTTATAAAGCCAGGAAACAAAAACTGATTAGTTTAGGCTGCACAATTTTCTTCGATTATTTTCGCCAAAGAGACAGGAAGGATTATCATTCGTTGACCTTGCACTAGCACACAAGCATAAACCTAAGCCAAACTAACTTTATTTATTCTGGATAGTTCTGTTGGTTTACAATTGTATTTCATAAAGATCCAGCATAGATCAGCTTTATTGGCCTTGTGTTACAACATAACAAACCTAAACCAAACTAGCTTTTTAAAGTTGAGTAACCTTATCATTTCTAAAACAGTTCTTCCTAAAAACCGCTGAAGATCATCCCTTATTGAGTCTGTCTTTCTACAGCTAAAATAAGCTAGCTCTTTCAAGTTGGATAACAGTTAACAACTGTTAACTGTTCTTCCTAAAGATCCAGTAAGATTATCTCTTATTGAGCCTGTGTTACAGAAGAATAAAACCCAAACTAAACTAAGTTTTCTATTTTTAATGACTTTGTTAGTTCTAAACGGTTCTTCCTAAATATCCAGTAAAGATCATCTCTTATCCAGTCTTTGTTACAGCAAGATATCCCTGTATATCCAGTAGATCATCTCTTATCGAGCCTGTATTACTGCAAGATGTCCAAGAAAGCTTTTCATCGATTTTTTACTGTTTGCAGTCTAGAGATGTAATGTAGACGAACCCGAGTTGTGCCCATTAGCCAATCACAAACAGTTATTACCACAATTACTTTTAGCGCAAGAATCCATCTCAAGGACGAAAAGATCGACAAACAGAAAGAAAAGTTACATTTTCTTTGATAACAGAAGTGGAAAGACAGCCAAGGTGGGTTTGAAAACAATTAAACTATCTTTCAAAGCGGGAAATTAACAATGGATCCACTTGCCAAAGTGGTCAGAGACTTGGCTCTCTAGCTGCAGTAAATAGCCTGCGTGTGGACCTGTTTTATTTAAAACACGGCTTTAAAATGGTGTCTTTTCTCTTCTCCATCAAAATAAAACAAACAAACAAAGCAAACAGCAAATGTAAGGGTCTGTGAAATTAAATGTCCTCTAGTATAATTTTCTGAGAAGGTACAGGAAGTATAAGAGTCTGTAAGGTGCAGTTAGATTTGCCTCGATTTGTCATTTTGCCAATTAAATTTAGCCAATATCGTCAAAATGAACCGGAAACCTTGGCAAACGAGGGAAGGTCAACAAAGATGCATATAACAGCAAGGTCAAACACAATGCAGGAAAAAAAATACAAAGCAGAACACGTGATTTAAAAAAATTAACGAGAACCAAATGATTGATTAAATTCTCGAATAAAATCATCGGTATTTACATGTCACTTTACACCTATGTTTTTACTGGAATGTTCTCTCTCACTTTGAACGTTCGGTAAGGGCTTTAAGGTTAAGAATTTTAAAGACTTTAGGGTTCCTCTTGGATGGGAAAAGCAATAACTGTCTTTCCTATTTTTCGCAAATATAATACAAAATATTTAAGGCAAGCGTAGGGCATTGCATTGCATATCAATTAAGAACATCAATAGAGAGAAATCGGATGTGTTTTTTTGAAAGCATGATTGAATTTCAAAGTCACACATAGGAGGTCTTTTCTAAAAATATGATTGAATTTCAAAGTCACACATAGGAGCTCTTTTCTAAAAATATGATTGAATTTCAAAGTCACACATAGGAGGTCTTTTCTAAAAATATGATTGAATTTCAAAGTCTTTTCTAATAAGCTTTTCAAACATATTATTGAACAAAACAATTGTAAATATAATCACAGCACGAAAAATCCAACAAAAACGACAACATCCGTCATTATCTTACTGTGGCACTGTCGGTTTCATTTGCCATAAAAACCCCGTAGTTTATAACTGTCTTTGCAATTATATTAGAAAAATAATGCACCATAGGGGGGGAAAATGTGACAATTCACGTCAAACTAAAATCAATATATTCAGTCCTTGTATTATTTCAACAGCGACTGAAGCTTCACGTAAATTTTTCTGGAAATTTAAAGAAAGAGAAAGGCCTTATCACATTTTAACACTGTTCTTGAAGTAAAAGTTCTTTTCATCAAGGCACACATGGTCACAACCGCCCGCAAGAACCCTTTTTGACATTAAAAGCGTAAACCATCTAAACAAAGACATGACCAGCATTCATTGCCATTTTATTATTCTCCTGCACTAAAATGTACTATCAAATAGGCAAAAATGTTCATTTCCATAATTTCATAATTTATCTTACATTCCTGTACACAGCGTGACTGTAAAAAACCTCGCTTACCGCTGTCACACTCCAGTTAACACACTGAGATAATATGGCTCACACCATTGAACGCGATAATTGGCTTTACGCAAGTTAGAGCATGTTTACCACAAGGTAGCCATACAGCCAGGGCCAGATTGAGGTATTTTGGGCCCCTGAGCACTTACAGAGTTTGGGCCCCCCATATCATTATTTTACACTACGCTAGCGGATTTCATTTTTGCTTCACATTTTCTCGACAGTTGCATTTGTATTAATCTATGACTGAGAAGGCTCAAAGCATGTAACTTTAAGCTTTCAATCAATTGAAGCGTGTAAGTGATATAACAACAATGACTTTTCAATAATGAAACATTATCAAGTTGCATTGGCTGGCGTAAAGATTCTCCCCTCAAACAATAAATTCTTTGCGATGGCAATTAAATACAGTAAACTGCATTGGTTTTCGTATCTTATTATTGTTCTTTAAATTCAATCTCGTTGTCAAAATAAAAACTTTAGGCACAGTGAGCCCATTGGTCGATGCGACAAAATATACTGTTGTATATTTAGTTCAATGGTTCACACTCCAGTCAACACATTGAGGCCAACGCAATATTTACCGTTATGCAAGCTCGGGCATGTTTAACACAACTGTCCACAATGTACCCATCCAGTACACAAATAGTTCAATGGTTCACACTCTAGTTATCTTACAGTTGTACTGGAGAGACGTAAGTTCTTCTGGGAGACCGACGTACTTTACGAAAATCCTTCCGAAGCAAGCGGTCACGATCACAAGCCGAACAGTACATGAATGGACTGCGAGGGATAATCAAGGAAGAAGTATGATCATTGGGAATGGCACTCGCATGGTTCCTGTAGCGAATACAGAAACGACAAAAAGTATATTCTTTATCAAAAACCAAGGTTGGTTGAAATTGAACAGAGTAAGAAATGTTAGCTTAGTTTAGGTTTCCTCCAGTTGTGACACTTAATAAATAACAGACGATTCTAACAGGATTTCCGGAAACCACAGTTCAAAACTGAAAAAGCTATCCTGGATATAAATAAAGTTAGCTTAGTATAGGTTTTCTCCGAAGTAACACTCGATTTACAAAAGACGATTCTCACTGTGATTTCAGCAGAACAAATAGGGTCATCCATAGTCTTAATAAAGATAGCTTAGTACATTTTTGCAGTCCTTTCTACCAAATAAAACGACTATTTAGGCCAGAAGACAATTGAAGACGAGCATCTCTACGTCGAGGTATTTGTAGTAATGGACAAAAGCGCGGCAGCAATGCACAGGACTGAAAGAGAAGCTCAGAAATACGTCACAACTTTGTTTAGATTGGTGAGTAAAAACACTCCATATTGGATCGAACACGCAGAATCGACATTGTGATTGGTAGCATAGGTAGTTGGCAAGTTTTGGCCGGCTGTTTTAATTTCGGAAAATCTTCATAAAAAATCAGTTAAGCTCCATGTTAAGAAGTTGCATTTCTTGCGTATCAGGGTTAGCTATTGGTGATTCAACACGTGACCTAAATCCCCCTAAGTTAACTATTGGTGATTACGTAATAAAGTGATTACCGGGTTAAAATCAACACGTGACCTAAATCCCCCTAGGTTAACTGTTGGTGATTACCTAATAAAGTGATTACCAAGTCAAAACCAACAAATGACCCGAATCCTCTAGAAAAGCATAGGAAACTTCAAAATTGAAAACATAAATTTCCGTTTGATTTGTTTGATTTTGTATCCAAGGTCTTGTCTCCGAACTCGACCTTTTTTAAAACAACCAACTATGAAATGCCACTATACTTCATTCATTGTGCTGTCATTCTAACATTTTAGGCTACAGAGATCTACCAACACAAAGATCTGAGTCAGCACGGAATAAAAATACATTTGGCCCTCGCAAAGTTGCTCGTGCTACGCAGGGATGTGGTAAGAATACCTTATTCATGTATCTGTCAACACCATTTAATATAGGAAGGTGAAGTTCGCATGCAAAATTTATCGAAGTCGTAGATAATACTTGCTCGAAAGCTTTGGCCCTAATCCAATGGCAATTTTTCAAACATCAGGCGTTAGCGTGTAATAAAACCTTTAAATATTGTTTTGAACAGTGTATTTATCGCGGTGAATGACAATTAAATTGTCTTTAAAGGGACTGTCGAAAACCAAAACAAAGATGGCTATATAATTAAATGACAAAATGCATTTATTTACAATATGGTTTTCATCAAAGCAGACGTGAGACCTGATGATAAGTTTGCCAAAATGCATCGCATCATTTAATTTTATAGCTATTTTTATTTTGCTTTTCAACATTTCTGTAAAGAACTGCTCAATCGTCATTTACCACGACAAATACGCTGTTCACAGCAATATCTACATTTGTTTTTCAATATTACTTTTGGTTCATTCATCAGACAATATTTACTATCGCTTTTCTATCAAAGTGACTGAAAAATAGTAGTAAATTATGATAATCAAAATCTGTCCAATAAATCTCTGTTTACGAGTGCCAAGAAACACACCGGCACTTGTCACCTTCGAGAAAGTTATATTTCAGCAAAAGGAAAGTTAACCCGGAAGCAAATTTGACCTTTTCGACCAATCGCGAAGGAACCATTATGAAACACTTTCTATCGGCTTAAGACTTTCTTTCACATTGTCGCCATGTGGCGACAATCATGAAAAAAACCCAGATTCGATTGACGAAAAAAAAAAATAGGAAGGAAAGGGTTTAGTAGTTAGAAAAAAACGGCAACAGTAGGTTTGTGCTTATAAACAACGATTGTTCGTTTAAGGAAAAAGTTCAATCAAACATTTCCAAATTTATAGAAATGTGAATGTTTTTATTCTAGAACGAAGTGAAATTACAACCAAGAGATGAAAAGAACGCGTTATTGAAAGCCTGTAGATACATGAACAACATTGGCAACTCAGATGGAAGAAGATATGACCATAAACTTTTTATAACGAGGTAAGTGATTAGTTCTTACGCCAAGGATGAATAATAATAGAAATGAGATAACCCTGCACCTGTGACATTTTCGTACAATGTACCCCGTGACTTAACATCGCTGAGATTAGCGTTGGGACTTTGAAGGGCATTCAAGTTAAGACTTACGTAACGATGACGTCATAAAATCGAAATTGAATTATCATTGACGAAATACAATTGATAATAGTATAATAATTTATCTGGTTAAGACGTAAGACATTGCTACCTCCATGTTTTCGAAATTCATCCCGTCCGGTGAACTGGGGACTACAAGATAGATTCATGCAACTTCATCCCCCCCCAACAAGTTCCGTTTCGTAACTAAATGGAGATCTACTTTTGGTTAATTACAGGGAATTAAACTATATGCACAACAGTCAAACAAAACGTCCATCGCTGTATCGCCATCCCTTAAAGAAATCAATTACAAAATTATTACATCGTATAAAGTATATTCACGTCAGTTGAAAAAAGCGCTCAAAGTATTCATGACACGAAATTTTTACACGAAATTAATTTGATTGTATTGCAAAGTATATACAAAATGACTTAATAATCTCTGCAGGAGAATTCACTTATTTTTTATTTTTTATTTCAAGAGGTACTTAACTTTATTCATTACGTAAATGAAATCGCTATGACATCACGGAAACTAATAAAAATTTAAAGATCATCAATTTTCCACATTGTTAGAAGACTTTATGCACAAATACGACAGTTTAAAGAACACGTGCGTAGATGAATATTTGTCAAGATGGAAAAGTTAGATATTTCTCGACTAAGGGTCTGTTCACATGAGCCCAGCTAACCGGGATTCGGCGAGGCGTGAAATGATTTTGAGATATTGAAAGGAGTAAAAACTTTAAACGCAAAACTTACAATCTTTCTTATAAGTCACGAGTCATTTTAGTTGTAATTTTCAAATCTGGCCTAATTATTTGTTTTCATTTTAAAGGTTTTGTGAATTTGCAAATTCGGAACATAGGGAAATTGCTTAAATAACTTTTTTGTTGTGAAGGAATTAATCTTTTCCATTGGCTAAAATGATTAAGCGCTTCGCTAAATCCCGGCTACCCGGGCTCATATGAACAGGCCCTAACTGTCGACAAAAACTGCCATTTACCGATGCTAATTATGTGATGTGATGTCATAACGATGTCATTTACAAAAAGTAATAAAACAATTCCATTGAAGAAGTCATTAAGTCATTTTTTAAACTGCCTTTATAATACGATAAAAAAACACAATCCTTATAAAATAAACAAACTACACAGAACGCATTTTTTGTTACAGGCAAAAGTTTGGCCGCGCAGGTAAAAAAAAGTTTGAAGAATTTCATAGGATTTTTAACTGAAACTCATTAAACTTTTCATCCTGAATTTTTAGGTTATGCTCATTTGAGAGGAATGTGCAGTCAAAACTACAGTTGTTCAATCGTCAATGATTACGGTTTTAAAGGCTCGTTCATTATTGCTCATGAAATCGCCCACGGGTAAGAATTAGGATTTTTTGTACTTGCAGAGACCGCTGACTAATTTCTGGATTCACGGGAGCTCGCAGCAAACAAATGCGTTTGTTTGAGCTAGTGAATTTTAATAAAGAGTTATTTTATTAGAGTTGCATCGTCAACATAAACTTTGAAACGAGAAGCCTTTCATAAAACGTAATTTTTTATGGAATTTGTTGAAGTTTACGTGAAGATCTATCAAACTTTTCGCTTTAAACAAAAACAATTATTAAAACACGCGATTTGGCCCTGCGAAACTAAGAAAAGAAACCGAATCACTTTTCCCGTCGTCAACAAATATGACAAATATTGAATATTCTAATGAAGCCTTTTTTTGTCTAGTTTCTGAGGGAGAAATGACGTAAATAAACATATGACTGTATCGTTGTTTTGACAGTTTCGCTTTGACAGACAAACCATTCGGCAGAAACTCTGGCTTTGTCATGTCGGAAATTGTCGACTGCGGTTTGGGCAGATGTGGTTGGTCTCAACAAAGTCAAGTGGAACTTTTGACATATTTCAGGTAATTATCGAAATGATATCATAGAAATACAACGCATGCGCTGATTGGTCTATAGCTGAGTTTGCACTAAACATCCTTTGTTTCTTAACTTCTTCTAAATTGGTATGGTATGTTTTGAAAACCCTGCAGCCTATAAGGTAACCAAACACACAAAAGCGATAATAGCCAGGAAAAACCGTAAACATACACGTAATAACGTTTGATCGTAGTATACCGGCATCATTTCGTTTCTTTTGAGGACGCGAGGCATGTTTTGGATACGGAGAATCTTACAAAGTGCCGCTATAGATCATTCATTAAAAAGTAAACTTTGCGAGAAGAGACTTTGCTCATCTCTTTGTTATCTTAATCAAAATTTTCAGGTCTTTTGGCTGTGTGAGGAACAAACCGAGGCTTATGCCAAATCTCCCATTTGTACACAAGTATCCTGGCGTGGATTACTCCCTTTCACGACAATGTCAACTGCACTTCGATGAAGACTACATAGTAAAGATCAGAAGAGACAGGGTAAGATGACTGAATTATTTACTGCGTCTTTAAAAAAAAACTTCGGAAAGAACGAGAAAAGAAATGCATAAGCATTATCAACATGTTTCTTGTCCTTCCAAGGATCCATGTGCGAACCTTGAATGCAGAATGCCACCGCCAAAAACGGAATTCTCAAGACCAATAAAATCACAACCGCTGGACGGCACAGAATGTGGGCACAACAAAGTAGGTTTTCATTGAGATAGCACATCCGTACGTTTCCGTCAAGTAAGCGAAAAACAGCCGCAATAATCTTAAACCTTCATGACTTTTTCTTTACTTTTCTCCAAATGGTGCATGTCGGGAAATTGCAGGGTAAAAACCATCATGACTTTTTCTTTAGTTTTCTCCTAGTGGTGCATGTCGGGAAATTGCAGTGTAAAAAACACCATGACTTTTTCTTTACTTTTCTCCAAGTGGTGCATGTCGAGAAATTGCAGGGTAAAACCATCATGACTCTTTCTTTAGTTTTCTCCTAGTGGTGCATGTCGGGAAATTGCAGGGTAAAAACATCATGACTCTTTCTTTAGTTTTCTCCTAGTGGTGCATGTCGGGAAATTGCAGGGTAAAACCATCATGACTCTTTCTTTAGTTTTCTCCGAGTGGTGCATGTCGGGAAATTGCAGGGTAAAAACCATCATGACATTTTCTTTACTTTTCTCCTAGTGGTGCATGTCGGGAAATTGCAGGGTGAAACCCATCAGCCACACCACACAAACAAAATATAATCCGGAAGTTGTAACTCGCCGGAAGAGAGAGGGTTGGGGAGACTGGGGAAAATGGTCCCAATGTTCACGAACGTGCAATAGAGGAGTCCAGATTCGCAGAAGACTGTGTACAACGAGAAGGTAATATTGTCAATTATTAATAGTTAATAGTAAGGGTGTACTACCATACTACTAAAGTTTTTATGTAAAATAGTGATTAGGCGTACTATTACAGTTTTTAGTAGTATAGTTGTTGGATGTACTATTATTCTAATACAGCTTCTGAGTAGTATAGTAGTTGGGTATACTAATATACTACTAGAGTTTTTCAGTAATATAGTAGTTGGGTATACTACTATATTACTAGAGTTTTTCAGTAATATAGTAGTTGGGTATACTACTATACTACTAGAGTTTTTCAGTAATATAGTAGTTGTGTACTACTATACTACTAGAGTTTTTCAGTAGTATAGTAGTTGGGTATGCTACTATATTACTACAGTTTTTCAGTAGCATAGTAGTTGGGCGTAACACGAAACTTCTAAACATTTCTTTACCAGAGCATAATATGGACACTATCTCCGGTGGTAGACTTTATAATATGGACACTATCTCCGGTGGTAGACTTTACTCCTCTTATACAAATATTTCTGTATTGTTCATTCACAACAACACGTGAAGTCATTAAAGAAACGAATAATACTCTTGCAGGAAAATTTGCACATCAGAAGTACTAGTTTGTCCCTTGTTGTACCTCAGAGAACATATCTATACTTTTTACCTTTCTGTAGTCTGAAAAATATGAATAAAGTTTGCGTGGGATCCAGTTGGGAAGTAAAGACATGTGATACGAGTCGGGTAAATTTGTAATTACATGAAACACGAACGTGGATACGGATTTTAGTAATTTCATTTCATCGTTTGTTACAGGCGTGTCCAATTGGAGACAAAGATGGCGCATGCGCACAAGTCGGCGCACGGTCCCACCCAGGCCGTAAATGGAAACATAATGATAACTTAAATAGTAAGAAAAGAAATCTTTGAATGATGTAAAATTCATGCGAAAGGGTTTTCAGCACTCCCGTGTTCTCAGCACACACATAAGTACAAGTTATCTCAAATATAGTCTAAGAAGGAAGTAATTTCTTTCAGGACTTGACTGCTCGTTTGAAAAAGACAAATGCTCTTGGACAGACGTCGTCCGGTCAGGTTTCAAACAATGGACGTTACGGAAGGGCAGGACACCGTCACGTGGTACCGGACCTTCCGTAGATTACACGTTGAAGACGAACAAAGGTCAGTAAAAAGTTTTGGGATATGTGCACAACATTTCATAGAAATACGCTGAGTCATTACTTTAGGACAGTACGTCTACTTCGAGTCGTCAACACGAAGTACAGCACAAGCTGAATTGAGAAGTCCGCTGATCAAGTATCGTGAAATGTGTTTTTCCTTTTCCTACCACATGTGGGGTGACGGTAACATGGGTCAGCTGAAACTCGTCAAGGAGAGTGGTAGAGTTAAGACAACATTGTGGAGGATGTTAGGTAACCGAAGAAACCGCTGGCATCGTCACACAATGAACATACGCACCACAACTGCATATCGAGTAGGTTTTTTTAAGTATTTCATACATTGAAAGTAACATTACATAGTTTTAATGACGACGATAAAGGTGACAATAAGCACCAAATATAAGGCAGAAGAGACCCACTCCCTATTTTACAAAACGCAGATCGCACCACAAGATTGCCAATTAACGGCATTTGTTCAATTGTATCATTTACGTCAGTAATTACTTGCTATAGCCGTAATCGCCATTACAAATATGATGAATTTTCGCGTCCATTCCCTGGTGGGTAACGATACGTCATTGAGATAGGAAATAACGATTCGCTGACAGTTAAACACAATGATGGCTTTGATTCATATTAACGTTAGTTGGTCAAAAGGTATCCTAACAACTAATCATTTAGAGGCAAAGTTCACGGTTACACACCAGAAATATCGTTCAAACTTTGAGCAAAGAATCAAACTCCTTCGCTTTCCGTTAATTTTTCAACCACTTTGTTGAGTAAATATGCACATTCTCCATCTAACACGTAGGCCAAACAAACAAAACGCTTAAAAAGTAGTACAACAACTGCTTAAAAATGTGCACATTCTCCATCTAACACGTAGGCCAAACAAACAAAACGCTTAAAAAGTAGTACAATAACTGCTTAAAAATGTGCACATTCTCCATCTAACACGTAGGCCAAACAAACAAAACGCTTAAAAAGTAGTACAATAACTGCTTAAAAATGTGCACATTCTCCATCTAACACGTAGGCCAAACAAACAAAACGCTTAAAAAGTAGTACTATAACTGCTTAAAACCATCATCGAAAAGACAAAAATTTGCCTCAACAAAATTATTTTGTAGCATTTTATCAGATTGTCTGATTAGAGTTTCTTTGTAGCAATTTATCCGAAATGAAAGCCACGCTTATAGTTTGTCAAATTTTCAGCTCTCGTTTCACGCAAAGAAAGAAGGTTCTTCATATAAAAGCGACATCGCCATAGATGACATCGATGTCAAACTAGGAGCCTGCTCCAGACCCGGACAGCGGAAAAATACCAAGTCCATATCAACGTCATGTCAGCTATCGTGTAAGACAGTAGACAATCAAAGACCGGCAAAGGTTATGACAGGAGTAAAGGCGTTTGATGGAGCCGCTTGTTCCAGCAAGACTATCCCAAAAGGTGTTTGCTACAAAGGAGTGTGTAAGGTAATGAGTTCAAAGATGGTTGGACGGAAGGGGATCGTAGAGTACAAGGAACGGTTCCTTTATGGATTATCAACTTCACCCAAGAAGTGTGCTACAGGGGATTGGTAGGGTAATGGATAAGAGAAGTATGTATAGTACGGAATTGTGTAAGGTGATGGATAAAACGAATGATAGGTGGTGAAGGATTGTGTATGTTAATGGATACAACGAGAGTTGAGTGGTAGGGGATTGTGCATGTTAATGGATACAACGAGAGTTGAGTGGTAGGGGATTGTGTATGTTAATGGATACAACAAGAGTTGAGTGGTAGGGGATTGGGCATGTTAATGGATACAATAGCTATAGTTTTATCTGTTTTCAACCATTTACTTTCAATACATGAAGAACAATTTTACGGCTTAGTACATTTAAAAAAGACAGTGATCCCAAGGCCATTGTCTTGTCAATAAGGACGATAAAGTCAGCTTCAAAAAATTCTAAAAACTCCGAAAAAGTCTTCGAAAGAGAAACAAGCTTTCAAACTGAGTTTAAAGATGAATAGTTGATACCGCTAAAGATCTCAAAATGTCACCAATACCAACACTGTCATTGTTTCCACTTAACAGAATATTGGCTGTGGGAGCGTTCTCACGAACGGTGCAAGCAAGAGATGCACGCAAACGAAAACGCAACAACAGAACGTAAACACCCAAAGCGGCACACGGACATCCAACGACAACAGGCGAGTCAGAACAACTGCAAGAGTAACGCTCCAAAGGCCGAGAACAACGGCATCGACAATGAACTATGATCGAATAAACTGCAACTTCAATCGAAATTTTTGTAACTGGAGAAACATGGCGCCCAAAAGCCGACAAAATGTATATGGTAATGAACTTAACTGGTTTAGACAGAGACAAAAACGAAAAGGTAAAAATTTTGGGTTTTTCAACACCATATAAACAAGTAACTCGACCTCACATGAATAAGTTACTCGGCACCACGTAAGCCAGTAACTTGAGACCATTTAAGCAAATAGCTCCTAATCACATGAACCACAGGAGCAAATAACTTATAACCATACAAACCTTAAACTGAGCACCATACAAACCTTAAACTGAGCACCATACAAACCTTAAACTGAGCACCATACAAACCTTAAACTGAGCACCATACAAACCTTAAACTGAGCACCATACAAACCTTAAACTGAGCACCATACAAACCTTAAACTGAGCACCATACAAACCTTAAACTGAGCACCATACAAACCTTAAACTGAGCACCATACAAACCTTAAACTGAGCACCATACAAACCTTAAACTGAGCACCATACAAACCTTAAACTACAAACCTTAAACTGAGCACCATACAAACCTTAAACTGAGCACAATACAAACCTTAAATTGAGCACAATACAAACCTTACACTTATAACCATACAAACCTCAAATTGAACACTACACAAACCTCAAACTGAGCACCATACAAGCCTTAAACTGAGCACTATACAAACCCTAAACTGAGCACCATACAAACCTTAAACTGAGCACCATACAAACCTCAAACTGAGCACCATACAAACCTTAAACTGAGCACCACACAAACCTCAAACTGAGCACCATAGAAACCATAAACTGAGCACCATACAAACCTTAAACTGAGCACCATACAAACCTTAAACTGAGCACCACACAAACCTTAAACTGAGCACCATATAAACCTTAAACTGAGCACCATACAAACCTTACACTTATAACAATACAAACCTCAAATTGAACACTACACAAACCTCAAACTGAGCACCATACAAGCCTCAACTGAGCACAATACAAACCCTAAACTGAGCATCATACAAGCCTTAAACTGAGCACCATACAAACCTTAAACTGAGCACCATACAAACCTTAAACTGAGCACCATACAAACCTTAAACTGAGCACCACACAAACCTCAAACTGAGCACCATACAAACCTTAAACTGAGCACCATACAAACCATCAATTCAAAACGACAATGACCGGTAACTGCGTACCACATAAACCGGTAAGTTGGCCCCCAAATAAGCTAGCAACTTGAAAAAATATTTACCGCAAATTCAGCACCACATAAACATGTCACTAAGTACCGTATAGACAAGAACTACATACAAACAGACCCTTCGACCTCCATTTTGTTCCCCCCAGGATACTATTTACGACTACGTCACAATGGTAAAGGTGGCATTAAGATTGGATCTATAATAAGCCCAGAGATAACAGAGCCCACGGCGTGCCTAATGTTTGACTACAGATTAAATCGCAAGGGAGGCTATGGTAGAATGCGAGTAAAATTAGCGAAAAAGTTCAGCAAGATGTTCCATGCTAGTACCAAAAAATTCCTGACGAGAAGCCCAAAATGGAAAAAGGAAAGGATTGAAATAAGAAGCGAAAGAACTTATAAGGTAATAAGTTTTGTTTTAAATGTGCTTTTGTTCATTCAAACATTACTTATATGCTATCACTATATGTTGAAAACGAAACTGGGCGGTCTGTACCTTTTCGACACAAAACATTTTGATATACAAGCAAGTCCTTTTGCCACAAATAAAAGACATTTATAATTTCTCAAGTAGAAGACTGAGTAGAATCACGCCGTATTAATTTAAGGGTTTTTTGGCGTGAACACTTCTTAGATGAAGTACACTATCCAATGGACGGTGTTACCTGAGCCTTTGGCAAAACACCCTGAACGTAGCCTGCACGCAGGCTGAATTTCTTTACCCAGAAACAGTAAATTCAGTGTGTTGAAATTCAAGCCGTTGCTGACTAAGGAAATTCAGGCTGCACACAGGCCACGGTTAGCGTTACAAAATGCATATTTTTCATTCTAATAAGTTACGTTGATACAATTTGTTTCCATGTTGCTGCCGATAGCTGTATACACTACTCTGTCGATCTGCTGGCAGAGATTTCTCTGGAGTTTCAAAATTACTCGGTCTATCTGCTTGCAGAGATTTCTCTGGAATTTCAAAATTACTCTGTTTATCTGCTTGCAGAGATTTCTCTTGAGTTTCAAAATTACTCTGTCTATCTGCTTGCAGAGATTTCTCTGGAGTTTCAAAATTACTCTGTCTATCTGCTTGCAGAGATTTCTCTGGAGTTTCAAAATTACTCTGTCTATCTGCTTGCAGAGATTTCTCTGGAGTTTCAAAATTACTCTGTCTATCTGCTTGCAGAGATTTCTCTTGAGTTTCAAAATTACTCTGTCTATCTGCTTGCAGAGATTTCTCTGGAGTTTAAAAATTACTCTGTCTATCTGCTGGCAGAGATTTCTCTGGGTTTCAAAATTACTCTGTCTATCTGCTGGCAGAGATTTCTCTGGAGTTTCAAAATTACTCTGTCTATCTGCTTGCAGAGATTTCTCTGGAGTTTCAAAATTACTCTGTCTATCTGCTGGCAGAGATTTCTCTGGAGTTTCAAAATTACTCTGTCTATCTGCTGGCAGAGATTTCTCTGAGTTTCAAAATTACTCTGTCTATCTGTTTGCAGAGATTTCTCTGGAGTTTCAAAATTACTCTGTCTATCTGCTGGCAGAGATTTCTCTGGAGTTTCAAAATTACTCTGTCTATCTGCTGGCAGAGATTTCTCTGGAGTTTCAAAATTACTCTGTCTATCTGCTGGCAGAGATTTCTCTGGAGTTTCAAAATTACTCTGTCTATCTGCTGGCAGAGATTTCTCTGGAGTTTCGAAATTACTCTGTCTATCTGCTGGCAGAGATTTTTCTGGAGTTTCAATATTACTCTGTCTATCTGTTTGCAGAGATCTCTCTGGAATTTCAAAATTACTCTGTTTATCTGCTTGCAGAGATTTATCTGGAGTTTCAAAATTACTCTGTCTATCTGCTTGCAGAGATTTCTCTGGAGTTTCAAAATTACTCTGTCTATCTGCTGGCAGAGATTTCTCTGGAGTTTCAAAATTACTCGGTCTATCTGCTTGCAGAGATTTCTCTGGAATTTCAAAATTACTCTGTTTATCTGCTTGCAGAGATTTCTCTTGAGTTTCAAAATTACTCTGTCTATCTGCTTGCAGAGATTTCTCTGGAGTTTCAAAATTACTCTGTCTATCTGCTTGCAGAGATTTCTCTGGAGTTTCAAAATTACTCTGTCTATCTGCTTGCAGAGATTTCTCTGGAGTTTCAAAATTACTCTGTCTATCTGCTTGCAGAGATTTCTCTTGAGTTTCAAAATTACTCTGTCTATCGCTTGCAGAGATTTCTCTGGAGTTTAAAATTACTCTGTCTATCTGCTGGCAGAGATTTCTCTTTTCAAAATTACTCTGTCTATCTGCTGGCAGAGATTTCTCTGGAGTTTCAAAATTACTCTGTCTATCTGCTTGCAGAGATTTCTCTGGAGTTTAAAATTACTCTGTCTATCTGCTGGCAGAGATTTCTCTGAGTTTCAAAATTACTCTGTCTATCTGCTGGCAGAGATTTCTCTGGAGTTTCAAAATTACTCTGTCTATCTGTTTGCAGAGATTTCTCTGGAGTTTCAAAATTACTCTGTCTATCTGCTGGCAGAGATTTCTCTGAGTTTCAAAATTACTCTGTCTATCTGCTGGCAGAGATTTCTCTGGAGTTTCAAAATTACTCTGTCTATCTGCTGGCAGAGATTTCTCTGGAGTTTCAAAATTACTCTGTCTATCTGCTGGCAGAGATTTCTCTGGAGTTTCAAATTACTCTGTCTATCTGCTGGCAGAGATTTTTCTGGAGTTTCAATATTACTCTGTCTATCTGTTTGCAGAGATCTCTCTGGAATTTCAAAATTACTCTGTTTATCTGCTTGCAGAGATTTATCTGGAGTTTCAAAATTACTCTGTCTATCTGCTTGCAGAGATTTCTCTGGAGTTTCAAAATTACTCTGTCTATCTGCTGGCAGAGATTTCTCTGGAGTTTCAAAATTACTCTGTCTATCTGCTGGCAGAGATTGCTCTGGAGTTTCAAAATTACTCTGTCTATCTGTTTGCAGAGATTTCTCTGGAGTTTCAAAATTACTCTGTCTATCTGCTGGCAGAGATTTCTCTGGAGTTTCAAATTACTCTGTCTATCTGCTGGCAGAGATTTTTCTGGAGTTTCAATATTACTCTGTCTATCTGTTTGCAGAGATCTCTCTGGAATTTCAAAATTACTCTGTTTATCTGCTTGCAGAGATTTCTCTGGAGTTTCAAAATTACTCTGTCTATCTGCTTGCAGAGATTTCTCTGGAGTTTCAAAATTACTCTGTCTATCTGCTGGCAGAGATTTCTCTGGAGTTTCAAAATTACTCTGTCTATCTGCTGGCAGAGATTTCTCTGGAGTTTCAAAATTACTCTGTCTATCTGCTGGCAGAGATTTCTCTGGAGTTTCAATAAGAATCTCCAACTACTGATCCATTTATATTGAATAAGATCCATTCATATAAGACGGTAAAAATCCCTGAACATACGCGCCTTTTCCGTTTTTATATAGATTATTTTCGAGGCAACTCTATCACGAAGTTACACAGGCAAAATTGCTGTCGACAATATACGTTTTCAGAGGGGGAAATGTGCACAAATTGTGGTGAGTTTGAGATAGACAACAAGGTAGTCTAACATGAAGTATCAGTATTATTCAGCGGTGTGTTATTTTCGGATTCACATTGAATGTTGTAACTCAAGTTATACTTCATTTTATACAGGGATGAAAATCGAGAAAACGAAGCATCATATGAATGCAAGAGAAATATACACACACACTTGGGACATGGAAGAGCACGAAGGAATTAAATCTGATACTAACATATAACCCAGAATCCATAATCATTGATACGAAAGTTTATGGTTGAAAATGGCGGGAAAGGATTAATTATTCGACATATTAATTAATCTATTCGTCATCAATATAAATATACTTTGAAATATATAAATTATATCTATCTTAATTTATGTACAACTGACGTTTGCGAACAGGTAAAGATGGAAATTTTGCAAATGCTGCGTTTCTCAAAAACATCGAAAATTTTATAAATTCCATGAAACAAACGCAAAAAGTTAGTGGAATGAAGAAACTAGAGTCGCTTCACGGAGCTAAAATATCTGAGTCAGCGTAAAATGCAGCAAAACTCCCAAACGATCATAAAAAAACGCGCGCAAAGCATGATGGTTGACTCCCACTCTTTAAGACATGCGTGTTTAGTTCCCATTTTTGGCGTATTGGCTGTTCAACAGCTATGAATAAATTATGAACAAAAACCAAAAACATGACTCAAAACAAACCAAACTAATAACAGCTCTATAGCTAAAGATTACTACAATTTCTTAAACCAATGTACGACGTACGATGAACGTTAAATTACAGGACAAAGAATATTAAATTTCGATCAATTACTGTTTTTGTTTCATGTATTAATTATGCAACGATTGTCTTTTGCTAAAATAGCAAAAATTACAGGTGTATGCGAGATGAATTTGTATTATTTAAATAATTGTTTGAGACTGTTTGCCGTCAGAAACATTATACGAGTCCACTTGTCTAGAAGCGACGACGACGATTAGCAGATTAAATTCTTTCAATAAACGAATTCCGACTTTATGTTTGCACTTTGAAGTGCTTAAAATCAAGGTAAGTTATGTTTTTAACATTCCAAACTTCTAACTGCGAGCGATTTTTTATTGAGACGGTATAAATATAATGAAAACACACAATGCCACAGTGTCGGACTTAATTTTTTATCGCCTGAGCTGTGATACGAAAGTGAACATCCATTTTTATTGCTAGTGTTTTTCACATTAGGAAATAAACATTTCATTTTCATCAAACATATAAATTTTGTACATGGTCACGACAAAACGCTTTCAAACTATCAAAACTCTCAAAGCAGGTGTTTAAACTGAATTTTTTATAGCTTCATGTGTATTTGATGACCTGAGACAAATTTCATACATTCACAGCAAGGATGTAGCTATTCGTGTGGCTTTGATAAAATTAACTCAGCAAGTGGCAAAGCTAGAAGATAATTAAATTGTGAAAATGTCTTTTGATGTATTCACAACACAAAATGTTCAAATGTATATAATAATACGTGAATATTTATAATAGTATGTAATGTTCGTGAAATGTGATGCATCATGGGATGTTATAATAAATTATCTCTTTAAGAAATCCGAAGAAAAACTATGGCCAGTGAAACACTTATACAAAAGAGAGCAGTAACAACAGCTAAAAGATTGAAACCAATTGAAAAACCTGAGTTGAAAAACGCAAAGAGTGAAACACACTATCCCTTCGTAACAAAAGTACAAATAAGGAGAGTCACACGAAGCGAGTTACTGCCAATGGAGAAGGAAGAAGACAAAAGACGAAGTGGGGAAATACGCTGCGTGAAACCAGCAAACTTCGATTATAAAAATCCGCCAGTTTCAAGAGCAAGCAGTTTAAACAATCAAAATGTCAATGAGAAAATATCAAAAAACAGAGAAGAGATGGACGAATTACGAAAACAACGTTGTAAAAAACTCGGAGATCAAGTTTTAGAAACTTTGTCCAAAAATGAACATCTGTGTTTGTACAGGCCGATATTGACGACGAAAGATGGCGAAGTTCAACTACGGCTCGTACGCGAATTGAAGGGACATTTGAAAGAAGTGAGCCCACAAACCTTAAGCGGTCAGCGGATAAAAAGTAAGCCCACTTTACATAGCCGTTTGACAAAAGGCGAGCTGGTTTTTGGAGTGAAAAATTGGAAGTCGCTCAATCATTCACGAGCAAGCTTACTGAACGTCGGTAATTGACAAATACAGAATTGATTTTTAGGAAATTCTGAAAGGCAAGAACCTTTAGACGATCATTGATTCCACTCTGATACAGACTGAGAAGATCCGTCGAACAAACTTCCTTTGATAATAAATTTGGAATTGAAATCGACCGAAAAGAACCACGCATTGCATCAAGGTAAAATCAAGGTAAAAGCGGCCGATATTCAAAAAATGTCGGGGAATAAGAAACGAGAACTTAAACATTGCGATTTTACCACAGTGTATTGGAAATTGCCGCATTTTAAACACCGTTACTGTGGATTACAGACTGAAAACTCGTAACCCTTTGCATTACAGGTTTTTAGCCCCAGCACAGAGATTATAATATCGTCAAGAACTAACCTCGACTCCTGCTATCGCTCATCCCCGCTGAAATGTCTTTCTGCACTGAGTTTCGCTTCGGCGTAAACATTTTGAACTGTTACCGCTGCCCTTGATGCGAACGTCATCGCATGTTCGTACGCAACAAGAAAGGCGCAATCTGTAGGGAAAAATAATAAACACAACTGATATGTAGTGGTGAAAATATTCATTTCTTTTTATTCTTGGACTTGGTAGTTCTGAGGAAGTAAGTGTTCTTGACCTTTTAGCATATTTGAAGAAGCTAAAACTCTCAGGAACGAAACAGTTCTAAATAGATCCCTTTCAAAAAAACATCCTTTAATGTTTCAACCGAAAGTTCACTCCAGCCACTTGCAAAACAATGTAGGCGGAAACAATTAAATCGTACACAATTTAAGTCGGCAAAATAAAATATAAACATACCAGTGCGTACGATGCAAGAAGTTGCCTCGTTGGAACAACCTTCTTCTACACTCTTTGATAACTACATTCAAAGACAACGATTAATTTTTCAGGCAATAATCTTTTTAACAATGCGACTGGACTTTGCCAAAACGATTTTATTTTTTAAGTTAATTTCAATATCTTAAAGGCTGAAGCTTATTCTATTGCTAGTTCACACGACGAAATAGCTGTAAAGCTAAACCTAAAATGGTCTACGGATTACAGGTTTAACATCTTCTTTGAAAACAACCTGCGTTACAGATTGAAAACAGCCTAGCGACGTTTCATTTCTTGAAATGAAATTCAAAAAAATCCAGACATCCTTCATTCCCACAACATATACCGTCATGCTCTACACCCACCTGATCTCTATAATGATTTGTGAGATGCTTGATGACGTTTTTTTCATGTGATTTCAAGGTACTAGCAATCATTTCTATATCTTCCGTCTCGATTAAAGTTGTTATGTGACAAAGAGTTAAACATATCTATAAGAACGATTAACATGTTGAATGAAGATGAAGGCTTTCAAAATATATAGTGCGTCTCAAAAAAACCGGAACACACAGAATTATGCAGAAGATATTAAACAGTATTTTTGATACAGACAAGTTTAATAGGCCTTATTCCTTTCCCACGGGAGAAGATGACTTTGTAAACGTATGAAAGTGGTTTACGTTTCATGAAAATACGATTTAATTTAAGCAGCAAACAAATTCAACATGCATTCGTGAATTGGTGTGTTCCGTTTTATCAAACACCCTGTATAACAAGTCTATCCGTGATCAGCTAAACTAGTTTATGTGTTCAGGAAAAGATTATTTCAAAATTAAATGTATCAATTCTTTTGAAGAAGACAGTAGTAGTAAAGGTGCTCTTTGTGACATTGTTTCTTTGATGACCAGATTATAGACTGAGATCCATTAAAGTAACATAAAATCCGTGCCAAGACCTACCTGATGTCTTAAGTTATCACGATAACGAAATTCTGAGAAATCCGAAATGGTTTCAGTTGCCGATAGACTTTCGAGAAGGCAACACCAGACTTTCTGGAACTGCTCTTCGCTGCCATAGCAATCACGTGACCTAGGTACAGCTATGGCGTTGACGGCGTTAATCCGTACCTGGCAACGAGAATGACCGGCGTTGTGCAGCCATTAGCAAAATGAAAGTCGTTTACCATAACAACAAGACCATACCTTGAAATTTTTGCACGTCGATATACTGGTAAGTAGCGAATCCAGTAGCTGGATTGAGCCCGCGGTCTGTCCGTTAGGTAAACATATATTACTGTATAAATTACCAGCGGCATAGCAAGCATTCCACCGTGTCTTCATTTGAGAATTCGAGATGCACTTAGACAAGACAGTGTACATTTTTTCCAATGCCTCTTTCATGATCTTCTCCTTCATGTGTTCCACAGTAAAATATCTCCCAAGATTCCCCAACGTGCGCACGAGGTTACAGCGCACCTTCTCGCTATCCTCGCTCGCTTTTAAAGAACCGTCAACCAAACGAAAAAACAACGATTCCGAAAAACCATAAACAAACGTCGAGTCCTCGGAGTTTCTAAAAAAAGGAAAGAAGTTTTTCTAACTCATCAAGTAAAGATTATCTCTTATTATTATATGGCAAGCGTCACTTCTGGCAAAATGGCGCGCTTTTATTGGATTGGAAACATTTTTGCCGGTCCATTATTTTCTCGCGTAATTTTACAGTCAAATGTAAACAAACTTCGTAATGCAAACAGCAAAACGAGAAAAAAAACGAAACAAAAAACAATTTACGAATGTGATTCTAAGGAAAAACACTTGGAAAACAGTTTAACTATCCAAACGATACAATTTGAAACGATTTATTTTTTACTGACAAAAACTAGAAAAGTGAAAGTCAACCCGCACAAAACAGCAAAGACGAGAAAGAAAGCAAGCTTCGTTTTTCAGGTCAAATAATGCTCTATAATAAACCTTTTAATAACCTCGCTTTCTGGGTCTTTACTGAGAAATATTGGACCTCTATCTTTTTGTACATACCTCATTCTATGGGCTCGGTCTGTACAAAAAAACTTCAGTCCGATATTTCTCCGTAAAGACCTCGCGCTCGGTTATTAAGGGCTAGTACCCATACTAATACAAAAATTGACTAAAGTCAACAATAGCCTAAGCATTTCAAAAATGTCTACTTTCTTTAATACATCTTGTTTAGTAAATCCAAAACTTCTACAATGTTTCCATAGTTACAACAAGATAAGAAGCTACGTTCCCTCCCCTCCCTCACATACCTATTTAGGACCAATACATCGCTGATATTTGCCAGAGCCCATGCTGCTCGCATTCTGACTAACAACACAGAATCATTCAAGCCGTTCAAAGCAACGCTGGCTGCATCGGTAACAAAAACCACATCATCCCGTAGCAGTGGGTACGAAACAAACACTCCAAGACAACGAATTGACGCCGCCTAAAATACAGAATGGTTTTCGAAACAATCCACTCGTGTGTGTGGCCATTACAGAATTTTTTTGTGAGTAAATAGGAAGACATTTTATGAAACAGAAAGGAACATTGATCAAACTGATCCCTTCTCTTATATAATTATATCGACACCAAACTACCAATTTCAATAATTCATACCTATACTAAATTATCTATACATTATCTTCAACTCAATAATAAATTATCCACTTCATTATTTACATCTGTACTAAATTATCCACTTCAATTAAACATATCTATACTGCATTATCCACTTCAATACACATATATACTACATTATCCACTTCATCATATAGATCTCTACATATTTATCTATACTATATCTATTCATCCACTTCAATTAATACATATCCATATACTATACATATCCACTTCATATATATCTATACATATCCACTTCAATACACATATGTATACTACATTATCCACTTCAGCACATAGATCTATACATATTTATCCTCTTCTATACTCATATCTATACAGAATCATCCACTTCAATACACATATGTATACTACATTATCCACTTCAGCACATAGATCTATACATATTTATCCTCTTCTATACTCATATCTATACAGAATCATCCACTTCAATACACATATGTATACTAAAATATTCATTTCAATACACACATCCACCACACATACCGATACTATCGTACGCACTCTCAAAAACGATGTCAAAATTAAAAAACCAACTACACATAAAAGAAATAAATTTTCGAAACAATTTCATTCGTACCCTTACATATCCATCATCGTCATGGACAATCCCAAGCAAGATGGTAATGATCAAAATTCTCTTATCCAAAGCAATCCCTTCGAGTACCGTCGAACCAATATCAGATAAACAATCGCAAGCTGCAGACTTCGCCTTCTTTTCTAAAGGATCTTGTGATTGCAAGATTTCTAAAAGCTCTCCTTCAAGAAGATTGGACCAAAACTCAAAAATCTCAGTCGCCATTGTTTCCACGCCATCTGTCGTCAATGTTTTGTACATAATTCGTGCCACTTCCTGTAGTAACTTGATAGCATTAACCTTGAGTGTAGAACTGGATGATTGGATACATTGCCGACTTGCCATCGTTATAGGGGCAATAAATGATCTGCATGTAAATAGAAAGGTCGCACTAAGTTACATAAATACGTAAAGAAAAATTATTAAGGGTTAGGATTTGTGCGATTTGAAGTAAAAATCTGAGTTCTTACATACTCTGGGGGTCTTCATCAGGAGTGATCTGATGTTAAAACTTGAGTCCTTATATACTCCAGTCTAATGTCTTCATCAGGAGTGATCTGATGTTGAAACTTGAGTCCTTATATACTCCAGTCTAATGTCTTCATCAGGAGTGATCTGATGTTGAAACTTGAGTCCTTATATACTCCAGTCTAATGTCTTCATCAGGAGTGATCTGATGTTGAAACTTGAGTTCTTATAAACACCAGTCTTGTGTCTTCATCAGGAGTGATCTGATGTTGAAACTTGAGTTCTTATACACCCCAGTCTTATGTCGTCAGTTTGATTATTCTGAAATTCTTAAGGCCGCGTCGCGACATGGAAGATATCATAAACACAAACCTTAGCAACATGAAATAATTTCGCACGAACACAGTCAACAAGAGCAGAACCTCAGAACGAATGCTCATAATTGACTCTTCATCGTCGATCTTACGCTCTTCAAAACTGTCTTCAAGCACAACAAAACATTCCACTAAAAGCCAGGGCAAAGAACTTTCGGAGCACGGCGGTGTCCTTTCGACATGTTTCGACAAAAGTTCGGAATCTCTTTTACAAGTTGCTGAAACATTATACGTCGATTTACATGTTTCGTTTAAAATTTGCATGTCAACAGTGGGTTTTCCTGATGTGTCACCCGAATTTGACCGACATCATCTTTTTGCATGTTTCGTATGACCTCTTCAAGTGGAGCGTCGACAGTTAGGACGGCACTGAGACACACAAAACACGATTGTTTTTGCGCCAAGTCTAGGAAGGAGAGTACAACGAACCATTAAAGCTCAACTCTCTGAAATAGAGCCAGCATGAAAACAATTTTAAACTACGATGTTGATTAATTTTAAAACTACGATGTTAATTAATTTTAAAACTACGATGTTAATTAATTTTAAAACTACGATGAATTATTTTAAAACCAATGCTTTGCAACTTGTTCAGTGAGTAGTCAAAAGTGATGTCAGTTTTGTGAGTCACAAAAGTGATGCAGCACATTTGCCGTTGTAACACCGAGCAGAACAATGAAAAACTTTGACAGCAAAAGCTTTTAGAAAAAATCACCCTAAGACACAACAAAATATCCTATACAATGTAAGGCCTTAACTATTGTCTAAGCTTGTAGCCATGAACAACAACAGAACAACGTTATAATTACCACACATATGATTTGGTGAATCGTTATAAAACAACATTCAATACGATGAATTGAAGAATCCACACCCTAGGAGCTAGAACCACAGTATAGAAACATACAGTAGTCTCACTACACTGTGCAACTTGGTGCTGTATACTTAATTAGATTACTAGCTGCGGTTAGCCATCTCAGCGCTCCTACTGGCCGAAAAAAGCAATTGACTAGCTGCCACTATGGTAATCACATGCGTAATAAGATATGCGCTACACAAAAAATTTCTACAGAGTGGGACTTCTGTTTGTTTCTATACTGTGGCTAGAACCCTAAGTTTTAGAGTCCGGAATCCATAGATCCAGACAGCCAAGCGCTAAATTTTACAAAGTAAACACGCTTCAGTCTTTACCGTTTTCCTTCAAAATTGGTCGGATTGTGGTAACTATTTTTGTCAACATGCCATTTTGTAGTTTATGATAGGGAGAATTCAGAATGAGCAAAGCCAAACACTGGATAAAGAACAAACAAACACGAAAATGAATAAATTGTAGGAATCGTGTAACTATACGTATAATTGGTGTCATAGAATTATAGCAGGAATCATTCAACTATAAAAGGAATTGTACGACTAAAACTGGAATCGTGTAACCACGTATAAATGAAATCATGTACCAATAATCGGAATCATGAAATTAGAATGGGAAATTATAGTTAAAGATAGCTTAGAAATTTTATATATATACGTATATATTAGGAAAATCAAAAAACAAAACTTTCACTGCGCGTGCGTAGTTTGAGCACTGTCGGATTGTGTAGAGAGTCTCATACGGAGACGTTCACCGTGTTCGCGATATGCAAAGCTCACCTTTATAGGTTTGAGCACTGTGGTGACTCTACAATACAATCCATACAATGTGTAACCGTACGTCCTATGTCCCAAGTGCAGGAGTCACCATTTTACTATGGTGATAGCCGGGAGGGCACATTGTAATACACTTTGTATATATATATATATATATTAAAGATAAATAAAGATTCTTGGTTTGTTTTGATTTTCATTGAGCTTTTGAATCGTTGCTTCGAGACTTCATCAGAATAAACATGTGAAGTTTCGAGCTGCTCATTCTCGAAGCAACGAGTCAAGCTCAATAAAATCAATTAAAATCAGAGAAACTTTTATCTTTATGTATTCAATGCCTGGATTACAAATTTTCAAACTTATATATATATATATATTGATGATCCCCTGAGGGACTGTACCATTATAGTCATCTTCAGAGTTAGTCATCCTTAAGATGATACTTTGTTCAAAATTTTTAAAACGATCGGAGAAACCATTTTTTATATATATATATATTTTGTTTAAAATAAAATAATTAAACGATCCGAAGAAACTTTCATTTTTTATGTATTAAATGCCTGGATTACCAATTTTCAAACTTATACATATATGTAGTGATGTTGAAAAAATCACCAAAACTACAGATTCATTCCGACAAGCCTTTTTCGTGATTGCTCGCTCTTCAGGGGATTTTTATATATGTATATATATATTCATGTAACTAGAATTGGAAAAATTTGCGGCAAGTTTGTGGTGTATGGTTGTAAATATGTAAAATACGCGTTCTACTTGCGTAAATAATCATGACGTAAATCATGACGTAAATCATGACGTCATCTGGGAAAGGAAAAGCGTACCTTGACAAGCAGACATCTCACAGCGTCTGATTGTTCCACGGTGATGAAATCAACAAGTCTGTGAAGTTCGTGTATCATGGAACCAAGACGCGAAGAGAAAGATGTAAATGGACGGGATGACGACTGTTTATAGTCACTGAAACGTGAATGAAAATATATTAAAATGAAATAGCCATTGAATTACTAACAAAGGCTTTGATTGGTGTATATATTTTGAAAATATGGGGGCTCACCTTCTAACCAGTACAAATCAGGGGCCGTTTGTACAAAGCCTGGATAGCGTTATCCGTTGTTAAAATTTCAAACTTGTAAAAAAGATGTTTACACTGTATGCTATCCTTGTGACAAAAAATTTTTAAATCACAGATGAAATATTTTCTTTCAGTGATTGCTCACTTCAAATCGTATATTTTTTCCTTTTAAGAGGTCTTTGAACGTTCAAAAACATTTTCTATCCAATGGATAGCTCTGTTCTACCTTTGCGCAACCGGCCCTATGGTTTTTTTTCATAAAATATCACGCTTTATAAATTTAAATATCCTATCCCCACTGATTTCCCCCCAATAGCAATCATTTCCGGAGGTTTACAAACAACTATAACATTTTCAACGTTTCATACTCGGGATAGTCGTTTCGTTAATGAATCATGATACTTGATGTAAGTACGTACCTATCATCCGCGGCGCTCAAGAATGGTTTACATCCATCAAGAAGATCCATGACGACTGAAATCGCTGCCATACGATTCTTAAATAAAAAAAGAAACAAACGGTAAACAATGGTTCTATGATAAGCCATTAATAACCGAGCGCGAGGTCTTTTTGTAGAGACCGAGCCCGTAGGAGGAGGTTTGTAAACGTCGATATGATACGAACCTTCGTAATGGCATCGCATTGAATGATGGTAAATAATGACCACGATCGAGAATTGTCGTAAAATGTCGATATGATACGAACCTTTGTAATGGCATCGCATTGAATGATGGTAAATAATGACCAAGATCGAGAATTGTCGGAATCCGGAAAAAAACACGACCAAAAGCCAAAAAGATCTTTTTTCTCTGAATTCTGAAATAAAAGATTTCTGCCATTAGCAACATCCATTTAAGCAACGCAAAACAAGTTTTCACCACAGTTAAGGCAATTTTATTGAACTAAAATACATGGAACGCTTCCTGTAATACAAAATTCCAATAATGTTTTGAAGCCGTGATTTTACCCCAGACACGCGTTTGTAGTCAATCAATTTTTACTCCGCGAGAGAATCTCGAAACACTAAACACGCGTGTCTGGGTAAAATCTCGCGTGTCTGATGTAAGATTTGGCTTCAATTATTTGCTTCAGGTAGCGTTCCATGTATTTTAGTTCAATGGGCAATTTAGAGAAACTATTGAACTAAATATATAACTGGAGCGCTACATTTTGCGAGTGAGCAGTGAACAAATGACACGCGCTTAGAGAGTAAATGGAAAAGTTTGTCAATTTCAAATACTGGAGAAAGAAATTTTTGCGAGTTATTTTATTCACTCGCAAACAGCGAGTCACTTATTCACTCGCAAACTTCTCGCAACAATCGCTCAATCGCAACACGTCACTCTCGAGTGACTCGCAATTTACACGCGAGTCGTTCGCCCACTCGCCACTCGATACTCGCGAGTCATGTCATGTTACTCGAGGTCGGTACTGTACTAACCTTTATAATAGCTTGTAAACACATCAGAGATAAACATCTCACACGAGCTGAAGAAGACCTAAAGAACAGTTAAAAACTGCAACCAAAACTAGACAATAATTTAGTATATTTTCGTCATTGCGTACCTTAAACGTCGAATTTGGCCGTATTCCGCATCGGAGCAGTCGGACTCTGAGCTCGATGCAGCTGGATTGACCAGAGTTGAATTCATAGAATTATCAAGTCGCCAGCTCAGCTCAGCATTCCTGAGAGTTTCATTGGCTTGTATGTTCACTGTAAGAGCGTCATTTTTGTCGGCGTTTTTCTGTCGTCGTTTTTGCCGCGTTTTTTTCTTCAAAGCTGCACGAGCGGGAAAAGCTCTTTCTTTCACAGGATTTAGAGATACTTGGAGTAAGGAAAGATCATCCGATTCAATATCCGACGAAGATTCCCGAGGAGATGACGACAGGAAATCCGAGGAGGTTTCATGATCAGGAAAACCGTAAAACATGAAATTCTGAAATGGAAATATCAAGTTTTAAAATGGAAGCGATCAAAGCAACGGGGACTGGAGACGAGTCAAATTTCTTGTTAAATGTAAGTGTTGACGACACTTTCTCTACACGACTGGCTGCGATAAATCTTCACGCAGAATTGTTCTGATACACTGTGCCAAGCCTTCAGGCCAATGCACCAAGAATACAGTTTAAATAGCATCAACTACCTTAATTGCGAAGATTAACTGACCCAGATGACGTTTTAATTTCGTCTTTATGCAAGGAAGAATATCTTGAATCGCTTTTAAACAAACTTCAATCAACTACATAAGAGAAAATAATCATTTCAACATCGCTTTTAATTTATTTTCGATCATTTAAATACGTATACCAATTATAGTTTACAGACAAAGAAGCACACGAGCACGAAGGGTGTCCCCTCTATGCAAATTCTTTGAAGCAGAAAATTTTGATAAAATAACATTCGACGCAATCATGACACCATTTTGCAAACACAACATTTAATAAAGTAAAGTTGCTGATATATTTGTAATTATACAATATTGACACATCTGGGGCCGGTAGCACGAAGTCTGGATAGCGTTATCCATTGGATAGCAAAAATCTCCAAACTTGTAAAGAAGGGGTTTATGTTTTTCTTAAGACAATGAAATTTCGTAATCTTCGAAACAATATTTTATTTCGGCGATTGTTCAGTTCGAATCTTACACTTTTTGCTTTTTAAAAAGTTTTATAAAAGCTTTAAAAAACTTGCTATCAAATGGATAACACTATCCAGGCTTCGCAACCTGCCCTTGAGTTTGTACAAACTCAGATAAGTTTATATTGTATAATTAGTCAAATCAATTTTCGAGGAAAATTAAAACGTTTTTCAAATTTATTAATGCTGTTTTATAAAAGATATAAAGATGTTTTTCGTGTTCGCACAGGCTTAGACAAACCTCGGAGACGTTTTTGAGAACCCTCGACCTTCGGTCTGGAGATTGCACTGATCTGCTCTAGAGTTCTCCCAAATGTCTCCTTGGTTCGCATAAGCATGTGCAAACACAGTAACCATCTTTTATTTCTTCTATTGGTCCAAAACAAACGTAAAGGGCAATGAAAATAAAAGCATACATTAAACAACAGCCATATTTTTTGTTGTTTTAATAACTCGAATCTTCCGTTTGCACGATGATTCATTCACAATAACATAACATTAAAATGCAAATCCTACTTTGCAATGGTCGTCTCTTGTCATATCTTTGCTCCGGGGAGTCTGCATAATGCGAAGAACGGTTGACAACGCAATGAGTCCATATTCTTCTGGAATACAGGAACCGTTTGAATCCCTTAAATTGGGATAGAATAAAAATCTTAAAACAGTGCAGTGTCGTAACTCAAAAGTCTTTCCCCCAGGAGGAGTTGACTGCAGCAAATGAACAATTTAAATAAGTTGAAGATCAACGGTAAATGTTGACAAATAAAATATTAATTTCAGGTTTTTGTGGCTCACAATTTTGGTCCTACAAGGAGTCATAACTCAATGGTCTTTCTATGTGACACACTATCAGAGTGACCATATTTTCATTTTTTTTTAACAGATATGGTCGGATGAAGTCAAAAACCCTCCCTCCCTGTTCTGAACTTTGCAAATAGTTAAAGCCAGGGGGGTGAGTCTATGCTCATCAAACAAATCCAGTTAAGATTTGCACATAGGTATGGTAACACTGCACAAAACCCTTCACTTCACTTATCAGGTTGAAATGTTTGCAATATACATGCTATGATGCAGTTTGATTTTATGGTCAACTACATCAAACAATAATTCAAGTTGATGGAACAAAGTTCAGCATTTTTTCATAGTTGGACGTTGAAAATTGTACAACACATTGAACACAATGAAAAGCTACACGATACTAGCAAAAAGCTATACAATGCAGAATTATAATCCATAATCTTACGTACTTCATACAGATATTACTAATGCAGTTCAGTGCCATCTTTTTTGTCTCAACATCAAAATTTCTTGATTCTGCGCATTTTAAAAGAAATCCTTGCTCGCTGAGAAGTGCATCATAATTCTACAAAAAAAATGATGCATATTTCGTGAAAATAATTTGAAAGAGGATTAACCCAAGTTCAATGTAATGTACCAAAAATACTTGTTTTAGCACCGCAGTACTTATGAAATTTTCCCACCTAAACAAGAGAGGTCTTGATCCCTTATATGTTCTCAAAAATATTTTTATTGCCCAAACAATAACAAACTAACAATAGCTGTTGACATTCATGATAAAATAGTGTTATGTCCCTATTATGTTGCAAAGAACAACAACCACAGGTCCATTAAGCCTCAAACTTAGTAACTCATTATTACTTCGAACTAAGCACCACACTAACCTTTCCCAGGTGTGGGAACTTTAGCAGGAAAATTCAAAATCTGAGCTTACTACATTATCCCGAGTGCTGCAGTTAAATGGGAGAAATGTTAAAACAAGCATTTATGGTACCAAGGCTTCTACTAATGGATTAATCAACATGACTATACAGAAACCTGTCTGCATTTGACCCCGTTTCCATGCAACAGTGAGCTGAGTAACTTCAAATATTCGTACAAATCAAGAGTTGAGCAGTTTGCTGCGGAAGTGAGAACACGTTCAACCAATAAGTTCAGGGTTCTTTCCTCTAGAACGGTCTCTTGTTTCGATAATATTCTGCCAACGATGCGAAAAAACTTCACTAACAAATGCTGGTTTGAAAATTCACCATTGATAATGTTGCATCCTTTGATAACCAACGCTGATATATCCTGAAAAGGTTGTCACACAAATACAAGCACGAACTGAGAAATACGGCTTCGTAAAAGGATAATTAAAATACCATTAAACGTACGGAAGGATTTGAAATTAATTTTTCCAAGTTATCGGATGCGTTCAGCTGATCCAAAACGAAGTTGATTTTCGTTCGAGTTTCTTCATTGGAAAGCTGACTAAACGCCAAGAACTTTGACAGGTAATCGCGTACGGCTTTCTTTTCAAATTTAGCCATAGCAGCAGTGAAATATTTGAAGAAACATCGCTAAAAAGAAGACAAAACTGACGAAAGCCTAATGATCTGCAAGCACGAGTCCACCATGTTGAATCATTTGTTTCCATCCATCAAAATCATGCATTGTTCAAAAGTGAAGGGTCTACCCCCCTTCCTCAACTAAATTCTTAAACAATAAAACAATTCAAACTTCAAACTTTTTAATCACTTCCATCGAAAGTTAAAATTACAACATTGAATTGATAAATAAAAAACTGTCTTCTTTTGCTTTGCATAAAAAAGTTATAACTGGCTAACTGCTTGAAAACATGTTGGTCTCAAAAACCCCTTGTCTCTCTGAACAAATAATCAATAAGTTGATTGATTAATTACATAATTCATTTCAAAACTGTGAAAACTGAAACATTTTAGAGTAAGTAAAAACTATTCATCTCCAGTATGAAGAGTCAGCAATGCTTGGGCCGCATCCATAGACAACGGATAGCCTTTCCTAATTCCAGGCAAAACATCCAAAGGCGAATAGCCATTTTCATTAGAGTACGGAGAAAGCTGGTTGCTTTGTTGCAGACCATAGGCATAACTGGATGGCGTGTAATACACAGGCTGCGTTTGGATGTGGTTCAGAGACAGTATCTCACTATCGGACATTGGTGATGGCATGTAATTTGTTGCCATGGTGATTGATGGAGACATCGACTGGAGAAAAGATGACACAGGTTGAAGTTGTAATGGATGGATGTGTGAAAACTGCATGGGACTGATGGGGCACCATTGATGATTGTTACTTGGGCATTTTGCATTTTCCTCATGAAATGGAGATCCAGAAGCAGTTGTCCAACCATTTATCTCGTCAAAAGTTGGCATTTTTGAGCACACATCATGTTCATCTTTCTCATCTTCATTAATAAAGCGAAAAAAAATGAAGAAATGTAGAAACACATCCGAATGTAAAAGGTGTCACCAAAGTTGCTTATTAAAAAACAACAACAAATCTATTCGTGAGAAAAACGCTTTTTGTCGCTATATTGAAGCACACGTGTCTCAAATCATGAAAAACTCTTACGAAATCTAACTACTTACACATATCAACATGAACATCATAAGGAAGTTCTTCGGCTTCTCTTGCTTTCGGCACCTGAATCGTTTGACTTCGTGTGGAGTCTCGTCTCCTCTTGGTGCGTCGTATGCCGTGTTTTCGCTCCTGTAATCGTTTCATTCTCACTTGTTGCGCCATTATCCTTCGCTTGGTGATCACCAACATGCAAGGAACGCAAGTGCAATCTTTGTAAGGACATATTTTCTTGTGCCCTTTCAGGGGAGCGATTTTACCATGAGCCGTGCATTGGGCACAATGCTGTGCTGTTCTGACATCACTTCGCGGGAACTCAATCGAATCCTTCATGACAGATTCTTTGTGTGCCATAAAAACTATGAAAGTTTACCAAACAACAAAGACTGCCAACGCTTTTTGATAAAGATGAAGGCCAAGTGATCGAGACTCACGACAAAAAGTCTGTTTTACCCGCCAATTGTCAAATTGCGGACCCGCCAACCAATCATTATCGTTCACCTTGACCTTGTTTTTGACAATGTTATCCGGTGAAATCATTCCTAAAAATGACCTTTCTGTCATGTTTGCGAGGAAAATAATTTCAAAACAGCAAAACTATTCAGGAGTAGTGATATTTTTCGTGCTGTTGCCTTATTTTCGAACGCTTTGTGAAGTCCGAAAAAAATATACTCATAAGAATGTTTGTCAAGGTGAACTTGACATTGAATTGTCATAACTCTGTTACATATTTTGTTGCACAAAAACATCAAGGTGAAATAATGACTTTTAATTCTATAAAAAAACCGAATGTTTGCTAAAAAATGGAAAATTCCTACAACAGTGGGCTTTAGTTGTTATCCAAAAATAGCGAGCGATTAGGAAAGAAAAAATGTAAAAAAGCAAATGCTATTTTAAACGCCAGACCTAACGACGCCTGCTTGTGTTGTCATAGGCAGACCACAACGAGTTTATCATTAAAATTACTAAATCAAACTCGGCAGACACGTCAGACGAACGTCACGCGAGAGATTGACGTCAAATTCCTACAACAGTGGGCTTTAGTTGTTATTCAAAAATAGCGAGCGATTAGGAAAGAAAAAATGTAAAAAAGCAAAAGCTATTTTAAACGCAAGACTTAACGACGCCTGCCTGTGTTGTCATAGGCAGACCACAACGAGTTTATTATAAACATTCTTAAATCAAACTCGCCAGACAAGTCAGACAAACCTCACGCGAGAGATTGACGTGTGAGATTGATGTGTTTGTAATTTTGTTTTTATCAGTGGCAGGTTATCTTACTGACATTATTGAGAAAGCAAAAGATTTTTTGACATTTTAGTGTTGTTTATATCTCGAGCCATTGCGTAGACGCGCCTCTTCATTCTTGGTTTTTGAAAGTTCTAGCTAGAAAATCTCGAAATAAACGTTTACCATTGACAAAGGCAGCATACTATACGTATAAAGTAAAGTTCAGAAAAATAGTTTCCATTTCATCAAGTTCAATTCACCGTGTAACACTTCTGTAGTGTACAACAGTTTTTACTAATAGCTACTTAAAGAGGAAATTTGTTGGAAAACTAGCCTGAAAAGTGAAATACACTAGCTTTCACAAGCAGCATGATAAAGCAATGATATTTCTAACTGTTTCAAACGCAGGCGACATTGACCTTTATGCAAGCAAAGCGTTTTGACAACAAGGTTGCAAATAAAGTCCACTAAAGTCCACATGGAACATTCAAGAATTCTTAAATTGCCAACAGTTGTAATGTATGAAATATAACTAAAATACGAAGTTACGAACTAACTTCAATGGCAAATATTTCAATCAATAAATGATTATGAATAGGCTTGTGAATTCGCCTCGTGAAAACAATTATACAAAACGCTTTTGTTATTATGAACATTGATTCTTCGAGGGTGTCTTTGAAGCCAGACAAGCCACTTAAATTTACATTGTTGCATTACTTGCATGCTTGCCGAAAAGGCGTTCCATTTAATGACCACTTTTACGTTTAAGATGGCATCGTGCTGTGTGCAGACATTATTGATGCTTTCTTAAGATATTACACTGAGTTGTAAACCAATGCCCATAAAAATAACCTTTAAAATCAAATCGGTGTAAATTGTCGAAAGAAATCAACACCATTTACGTGTTATAGGTACATGTTTGTTCTTATGGGAAGCAGAGATGTTTTCACTTGACAAAAACATATGAACGAAATCGTTACTTCTTTGTATTGCTATGAAACTTTGGATATCTGCCAGTTTGGATTATGTATAGCTGGACGTTAAATAATTTAAGATACAAATCATCGATGTTTAACGTTTAGATGTGAAATGAATTACATTGTAAACAGCAGACAACAGTATTTGATAATAAAAACAGCATTTAACTAAATCAGTTCACTGCGTGTAGAAATTTAAAGCGTCGAAAAAAAAGATTGTCATGTTATCCTCACAAAAAAGGTAACTTAAAGCTCTCTTTTAACGAATCAACATTTTCGTCAATCAATTCTCCAGTTTAAATCATGGCTTTTTGCTTTGGGGAGGTCGTTAAAACATTTAAGAAATGCACTAACAAAGCCAAGAATCCATAGAGGCATCTGGAAAATATTCATAACAAATACTCTCACACGGACATTCACGAGACACGTGCAAAAAACGTGATGATCATTTTTTTTAACCAAAAGGAAAAATGGACATGCTGTTATATTAATTTGGGGAATTCCACGGCCTTCAAAAATTCTATTGGTTTTTTTTTAGTTGCCTTAAATTCGCTCGCTAATTGTTCCTGTTCACAATGAGCCCCGATTGCTGTAGTTACTAGTTCCACCCCCCACCCCCACTCGTCATGCAAGGAAAACTGTGATACATACTTTTAAAGTTCGAAGAAGCAACGAGACACCACACGTGAGAGAGAGAAGTTCTCATTTGCTCAGTTTGTCGCGTGAGTACTTTCAGATCACGGGACACAAACTTTCAAGTCTCTGGCTTTACTAGGCTTTACACAGTAATCGAGTTATACAAAAAGTTCAACCCTCCCCTCCCTCCCTGAAAAGCTGACATTCGTGTAGGCATTCATGAAATGTGTTCGGTCCCAACAAAAGCCCAACATTCCATTGGCCAAACGTAAATGTAGTTTGAACCGGGAACGACTGGATCTTAAAATGAACATAATTATCGATGTTGCAAAAAGTTCTCCTGCTGTTCAATTGACAGTAAAAGCGAGGGAGGCAAGTTGAAAGAGTGCTGTTTTACAAGCATTTATTTTGTTTAAAGCGTTAGGGTTCCATAAAAAAATCTCTCATAGCACAGTTATAAATAAAACACCTTGAGAGCGGACCAAACCATTAGTTACATTTCTCTCCGTGGACTGCAAACAACTCGACAATTCGAAGCTAGCAAAAGGTGTTGATAACAAAATGTTTAGTAAGTTCTCGAAACTAACACAGGCCATGAACCGCTTCGCTAGGACGGATTTCCGAAGGAAGGCGAGTTCGATGCAACAAATCTTGGATCAGTCAGCAAAGGCCAGACAAATTCCACGAGAAATCAGTCTTCAGATCCTGGACGAACGACACTGTTTGAAGCAAATCAGAAAACTACTCGCTCGGGCTTTCGTCGTGAACAATGAGCCAATTATCAACGTCCTGGGCGATATTTTCTACCCATCTTTCCCAACTTCGATGCGTCTTCCCTTGATGGAAAAGAGTTTCAGTGCTCTCTTCCCCCACGAAACCCTGCACAGGAAGATGGAGCAAGGCTATAGTTTGGTCGCTGTTAAAGACAACGACCCACAGCAAGTAGTGAGCGTTATGTTTACAGAAGAATACAAAAGCAAGGTTTACGAAGAAGACAAAATTCATGATGGGGATGCAATGTGTCAGTTGGGATTAGACTTGATGCAGTCCGTTCATAAGAAAGCGAAACCATTGCTAGACGAATATGCAAAAACAAACTCTATTTTCTTCGTCTCACATACGGCTACAAATCCAGATTATCGTTCTTTAGGCATCGTGGAAAACCTCACGGACCTCTTACGTGCGGGCTTAGAAGAAAATACAGCGGTTTACTGTCAGGTGACGGCGAACAGGTGGGCAAATCATTTGATCAGAAGGCACGGTATGCATGTTATGGAAGAAGTTTTTTATGACGAGTATGAATACGAAGGCGTCAAAGTATTCGAGGGACTCTCAAAAAAGGAAGTTTCCGCAAAAGCTTTGTTCATTTTGCTTTGAATAGAAATTCATTGTAGCTTATTGGCGTTTGGTTGTACATATAGAAAAATAGATTTTGAAACTAATCAGCTTATTTCAGAATATTACTGACAAAAAACTCTTCAAGTTGTAGAATCGTACAATACCACAATTTATCAATCATGTACATATATCAACATACCTATACATTTTTATATACATACTTATACATACTTGTACATGCATGTACAAAGAACGATGTATAATGTCGAATAATACTTGGCGCGAATAAAGAATCATTAATTTAGAATTATACTTAGCTAAAGAAATTTCATTGCTTGTTGTTGTACATAGTTGAAAAGTTACTTTGAGAATATAAAACAATCACTGCAAACATTTGAATTATGAAAGTGTATGGAGAAACATCTCAACAATTATTGCCTCATGTATCAAAGATATCTTTAAACAAAAAGATGCGAATGACAAATCTTTAAACGCAAACATATTTCCGCATATTAAAAGAGCATTTATCGCTTGTTTAAGATGTCATACCTCGGTCATGCTGTGAAATAGCCAGCGACGAGTAAACAACACAAAACCATACCACAATCACGTGCAATACCGCACATCAGCGCGAAAAATCTTCAATGTCTTAAGTCGAACAAGGCAGAGAAGTGTATCATCCAAGAAATGTTACAAGGTGAATTGAACTCGATTACATGGAAATCCATCAAAATACAGTCCTAGCTCATTTTTTCATCGAATTTAATTCTTACATAAATAAATACATGCAATGCCTTAGGACTGTTTATAAAATGTAAAACTTACCCAGTTATGTAACGTCTTCAGTTGCGCAATTTTAATTAATATAATACGTAAGATGATTACATGCACAGTACATACTGCATATTCCCTATTTTGTGATTACATGCACGATTTACTAAGTTGCACAACGTCTTTAGATGCACGATTAAGATAGCGCGTCTCTTTATATGCCTTCCATTTGCTTGACGTCGTCCAGTGATGCAGTTAACTCGTCCAGAACATCGAGACCCATCGAGCCCTCGACTTCGCGGGCCGCTTCGCATATCACTAAAATGAAACAGAAAATAACTTCATGTAAGATTTTTTAATGATCAAAAGCAGAGCTTTCAAAGCGACTAATGATTATATATAGGTAACAATCATTGTCCCCACTGTCCTACCAACTGAACTACAAGATCAACTGTGGACTTTAATGATATTTTAAAACACAGTTCTAGTTTCTTTCACATCTTAATATCATAGATAATAACATCACGTTGTTGTGATGTACTCATGTATAGTAACAAGATAATCAATGTCTTCAATGTTCTACAAACTAAACTACAAGATCAGTTGTAGAATATGATGATACTTCAAAACACAGTTCTAGTTTCTTTCATATCTTAATATCATAGATAATAACATCACGTTGTTGTGATATACTCAGGTATAGTAACAAGATAATCATTGTCTTCAATGTTCTACCAACTAAACTACAAGATCAACTGTAGACTATGATGATATTTCAAAACACAGTTCCAGTTTCTTTCATATCTTAATATCATAGAAAATAACATCACGTTGTTGTGATGTAATCAGATATCTGTAGTAACAAGATAATTATACAGCTTTGTTCTACCTTTATCTAAATCTTCCATTGTTGCGTCATTAAAAACAGTTTCAATAGCTTCAGCAGCCAGTTGTACTTCCATTTCAGATTGCTCTTTTCCTTTCCGGACAATTTCAGATATATCTCCAATGCCGGTTGCCTTGCGCAGACATTCAGCGTTCACGACATCTTTAGGGTAAACCTACAAGGTACATCGATTTCTTTAAGATTGGAGAAAGGAACGGAAACTATTGCCATTTTTGGCAGCAAACCGCAAGCTAATAAACAAGCTAATTATAATTTGGATAAAATACTTTGTCCAGGTATGGAGATTTTATATAGAGGTCAGTGACATGGCACAGTTCAATATTTTATTTGAGTACCACGAGTACTCTGGTAATAAGAGTTACTTCGTCCAGGTAGTTATATACAGGTCAGTGACAAGGCACAACTGAGCAAAGTAAACAAACCTTTGATGTTAAATCTGTTAGCTCTTGCGTCACTTCTTCGGCTAATAATGCAAAATATTCATCATATGAAAATTTCATCTCAACCCAACAAAAATAAATTATATTTCCAAACAAAATGGCCGATAAACTTTTTCGGGGACGCGTGGAAAGACTGGGATCGACCAGACATTGTTCCTTTTACTTTATAGACTTCATCACACTAACTTCCCGAGACAAAAAACACATGATCCCTAACTTGTTCCCAGACCCCGACTCCTACAAACTTTCTCGGGAAGTCTGGGTCTGCACGCAAGCTAAAGAAGCCCCAGTTATCCTCAAATGTACCATACCTATTTTCTGCTCATTTTCTGAAGGCTTGAGCGCAGATTTAGGTGTCACACCGTCTTTGCTCACTTGGCTTAATCTCTCCGATTGAACTGCATCCAGTTTGGCAATGAGATCAGCTGCCCGGTCAAGATTGTCTTGAAGAGAACTAATAAAGATGTTAGTTGTTTTTATGTGTAAAATATTGAGGAACTGGCGACGCACAAGAACTATTGTGATTTGATAAACTAAGACAAATATTTTTCAGAAATTTCTTTCCCGTCTTTAAAATAAAAACTATTAATCTACTGCTCTGGCGGCAGACACCCGGGGTGGTCACACGAAGCCCAGATAGCGTTATCCATTGGATGGTAAAATTTTCAACTTTATAAAGAAGGTGTTTATATTTTTCTTATGACAAAGAAATTTTGTAATCTTAGAAGCAATATTTTCTTTAAGTGATTGCTCAGTCCAAGTCGTATATTTTTCACTTTTGGGAGGTTTTAAAACGTTCAATAAAACTTACTGTCCAATGGATAGCGCTATTCGATTTTCGTGCACCTGGCCCCTGCTTGACATGACAGACGATGTAGGAAGCCAGTTAAGCAGCTATACTTACTGGTTAGCTGATGTCTTATGTTTCTGTTTCAAAAATGAAACATCAATTCCTTCCTTCTCTAAAGACAGAAGGGCTTCGACATCAACCGCTGAAAAGAAACGGAAAACTCATTAGAAAACATTTGATTGTCAAGTGCGTTAAGTGCATTTGAATCTTCATTCGCTCAAAAAACTTTAAATTCAGGCCTGGTTAAACAGTTTGCGATTTATAACTTCGAAGAACAAGAGTCACAAAATTGTCCTCAACATATTGCGTTTCCTTTTTGATTGAACGAGGTAAAGTCGTTGTCTCAAAAGGCAAATAAAACATTGAAAAGTCGCTATACACTGGTAAATTGACTTTTTCTACAAGTACATTCCTTTGTGCAGTTATAAACATTTGTGTCATCACATGCTGGTTAGCAAGAGAGCTGTAGACACAGAAGAAATTTAAGTAAAGACGGATAAACTCACTTGACAATTCTTTTAATTCATTTTCTTTTGCGTTTCTCTAAATAAATTGTAAATTGAATAAGTCATTGAAACAATTAAATACTCCTTGAATGTATTTCCTTTTATGGGCATCTGTGTAAATTATAACATTGAATATATTATTAACATAATTAAATACATCCTTAAATTTAATTCCTTGTATGGTCATATGAATGAATCATAAATTTAATACATTATTAACAAATTCATTATCCTTTAAAATTTCTCTTTCTTAAACCTAATATAACATCATAAGATGGTCCGCAAAAGAAGAGAAACACAAGACTATAATTCCGATTGTAACATGGAACTTTACGACTTCAGTCACTCTTTGAAATAAGTAATACTCAAACGACTGAATTCCATCAATCTGAATACCTTACCACCCCCCCCATGATATGAAAAATGGTCGGTAAACACTCGGTCATTTTTAAATATATAAACATCGAGAAAAGCATTTCATCAATTCACTTACGATCGATGTTATCGTTCTTTTACCTTCACTTCCGAAAGTAAAAGTCTGTCAGTAAACCAGTGAGATCGCCCGTATAATAATTGACCCCCCCCCGTTCTATTATAAGAATGTACAATACGTTTAACGTTACAACATTACCTCGTTTTTCTCTTTCTCTTCTTTCGTCTTCGCCTCGTTTATACGCTCTTTTTCTTTTTCTTCTTCGTCTTCAAGTTGCTAAACATTAAAGTTTGTTTTCAGCATACCACAAAAGCACAAAAACAAACGGAAATGACGAAAGCAAACACTACAAGTGCGCATGTGCATGGATGCAACTGATCGCAATGTTTACAGTCATTTCACACTAACGCGCAAAAATTAACTTAGACGGGAAGACTTCTATATATATAAAAAAATTCATCTGAATTTTTCTCAACACAAGAAACCTTTTCATGAAAACTGTACCAATGACTAGATATTTATGAAATATGAATACTATAATTATTTTAGTGAAATGTTCCTCAAAAAGTTAATCAATTATATCGATTACTCTGATATTCTACTGCAAAAAAGAAGAACCAGACCTTTTTAAGTTTCTCCATCAATTTTGAATGAGCACCATCCGTCAATCCGTCCAAAACGCAATCGACATAGTTTTTTGCAAACACGTTATCTTTCACGAAAGCTTGAAGGCTAAACACACATCAACACAGACGTTTTAGGTTAACATAACACTTCTTTGGGATTCGATGAAAGTAATTTGATGTTGAAACTAGAGTCATTATATACTCCAGTCTATTGTCTATCAGAAGTGATCTGATGTTGAAACGTGAGTCCTTATATACTCCAGTCTAATGTCTTCATCAGGAGTAATCTGATGTTGAAACTTGAGTTTTATATACTCCAGTCTAGTGTCTTCATTAGGAGTGATCTGATGTTGAAACGTGAGTCCTTATATACTCCAGTCTAATGTCTTCATCAGGAGTAATCTGATGTTAAAACTTGAGTCCTTATATACTCCAGTCTAATGTCTTCATCAGGAGTAATCTGATGATGAAACTTGAGTCCTTATATACTCCAGTCTAGTGTCTTCATCAGAAGTGATCTGATGTTGAAACTTGAGTCCTTATATACTCCAGTTTTGTGTCTTCATCAGGAGTGATCTGATGTTGAAACTTGAGTTCTTAAATACTCCAGTCTAATGTCGTCATCAGGAATGATCTGATGTTGAAACTTGAGTTCTTATAAACACCAGTCTTGTGTCTTCATCAGGAGTGATCTGATGTTGAAACTTGAGTCCTTATATACTCCAGTCTAGTGTCTTAGTCAGGAGTGATCTGATGTTGAAACTTGAGTTCCAATATACTCCAGTCTAGTGCTTATATACCTCTATCTAGTGCCTTCAAAAGGAGTGATCTGATGTAGAAATCTTACCTCTGCGCATAATATACCCCAGTGCTATCCCCATATACACTAAAAAGTAGATCTGAATCCTCTTTTGTTATGGTTGCCATTGATGAATCAAACGTTGGTGAAAATGAGCTGAATGGTCCATACTTCAAATAAGTCACTACGCAAGAAATATACAATTGATAAAACACAGGCCTCAATTATCTTTAGAGGTTGAAGACGGGGAATCACACAAAATACTTTATGTAATAGCAATAACAATGAAGATAGTCTACAATATGAAGTTTCATTGCAACAAACATGAAGTACCTGGGGACATCTTGTTTTTCTTGTCCTCCTTAAAGACGTTCGTTGAGAAAGTTCCGGTGGTCAGCTTTCCGGTGAGCGAAGCCAGATTTACTGGTATTGAATAACTTCCGGTCTCTGTGTAAAGACAAATGTGTCTACAAAAATCCTTTCGTTACAGATATCTCTTGCACTTTATGAGAGCCACGCGATGCATATTGGAGATATTTTCCTACAATGCATCCAGGGGCGGATTATCCAGTTGGCTGATTAGGCTTTGGCCTACAGACCCGGGCTTTCGACTACAGACCCGGGCTTAGGCCTACAGACCCGGGCTTTCGAAAGGCCCTTTGTATCTGGACACAATTAGGATTTGAAGTTTTTACTTTCCTGGCTAGGCTGCTAGCTAAATGTGCTTAACTAAGATAATTTACGCTGTTGAAACCTTACGAGCAATTGAATGCAGAGGAAAATGGCTTTCGTATTATCTACTTTTCAAATGTTAAATGCTCAGAACTCGTGAATTATTGCCTTTTCCTATTTCCCTGACCATGTCAATGATTTTTGAAATTTTTTTAACTTTAAAAAGAATTTTTCCCATTTTCTACATTATGAGTTACTAACAGGAAATGCAAAGCAAAGAAAAACTGAACTCAGTGAGAGGAATAGATACCACTTAAAGGCCCTTAACTTTGTCTTAGCTTACAGACCCCTCTAATTAGTAATCCGCCACAGAATGCATCGGAACCACTTCAAGGCCCTTAACTTTGTCTTAGCTTACAGGTCCCCCCTAATTAGTAATCCGCCACAGAATGCATCGGAACCACTTAAAGGCCCTTAACTTTGTCTTAGCTTACAGCCCCTAATTAGTAATCAGCTACAGAATGCATTGGAACCACTTAAACTTCTTACCTTTGGCGCATGGATTACAGCTCCCAATTAGTAATCCGCCACAGAATGCATCGGAACCACTTCAAGGCCCTTAACTTTGTCTTAGCTTACAGCCCCTAATTAGTAATCCGCCACAGAATGCATCGGAACCACTTAACTTTGAAGACCCTTAACTTTGTCTTAGCTTACAGCCCCCCCTAATTAGTAATCCGCCACAGAATGCATCGGAACCACTTAAAGGCCCTTAACTTTGTCTTAGCTTACAGCCCCATTAGTAATCCGCCACAGAATGCATCGGAACCACTTAACTTGGAAGGCCCTTAACTTGTCTTAGCTTACCAATTAGTAATCCGCCACAGAATGCATCGGAACCACTTAACTTGGAAGGCCCTTAACTTTGTCTTAGCTTACAGCCCCCTAATTAGTAATCCGCCATGGAACCACTTCAAGGCCCTTAACTTTGTCTTAGCTTACAGCCCCTATTAGTAATCCGCCACAGAATGCATCGGAACCACTTAACTTTGAAGACCCTTAACTTTGTCTTAGCTTACAGCCCCTAATTAGTAAACCGCCACAGAATGCATCGGAACCACTTAAAGGCCCTTAACTTTGTCTTAGCTTACAGCCCCCAATTAGTAATCCGCCACAGAATGCATCGGAGCATCTGAAACTTACCTAAATCGGCGCATGGATTCAAAATAGCCAGACTTGTGTTGCCTTCCGAGTCTGTACGAAGGAATCCGATCTATAATTGTGTGAGACGATCAATAAAATATGATTGCGTAACACACCAAGGGTTGTCAGTAGTATATTTTAAAAAAATTCACATTTCAATCTTAATCTCAATACTATAATTTCCCAAGCAACATTTGCACTTTATTTTCCTTGAACATTAAGTAGAAGATAGACTTTTTACATGTTTGTAAATGTAGATCGTCCAGGTTGGTATAGTCCTGAGAAAGACTGTTTTTGTTGTTGTTGACTGAGGTTTCGACAACCTTAGCGGTAGTCATCTTCAGTGTCAAATGAGGAGTAAACATCAGGTTAGCCGTATTTGTTATCTGGTTCTTACGTCAATACACAATTGACACCCAAACATTTCCTGTAGTGGCGCTAAGGTTTCATTTGACTCTGAAGATGACTACCGCTAAGGTTGTCGAAACGTTAGTCAACAACAACAAAAACAGTCCTTCTCAGAACTATACCAACCTGGACGATCTACATTTACCAACATGTAATTTTAGCAAAATAACATTGTCAATATACTAACGTTGCTGTTTGAATATTTCTTTGCCAATTTCTCGGCAGCTTTTCGCGCGGCTTCCTCTGCCTTTGCTTGTATTCTTTGACCGGCAGTTGCCCGTTTCCTGCAAGCAGAGAAGAAAAAATTCAACAACAAATCAGTGTTTCAGTACAAGCAAGATTATTCAACGAGTTTTTCATATTGAATTTTGACTTCAATGCTACCAAATATCATTCGTAAGTTTTTTCCATCACTTAAAAAACAAAACATGCGATGAATCGTCAATTTTTCCTTCGATTAAGAAATAACCACTCTTTGTGCTTTAGTATATATAAGATAAGCAAAGAACCGCCATAGTTGAGTAATTTATGCTACATGACACAACGTCACTGAACACGATAATATATGCAGTCAAGCAAAGCCCGAACTTTCCCAATCATCTGTCAGGGTCTGCAAACTGACTTCCACAAAAGGGAAGTTTCATAGGAGGCCTGAACACTCTTCGAAAACAAAGAATATTTAGCAGGAAGTTGGCAAACCATTTTATATGAAATGCAATCAGCGCAATCAATAACGCAAACTTCGTAAATTGGCTATGCACTGTTTCCTCCTAATCAATCCCGGTGGTAAACACTGAAAAGCTCCAAACTCCTAGCACTTCATCTTACTTTGACTTGATATGATCCTTCCTCTTGCTCGCGGTCAGCAATGGTGTCCCTATACCATCCACCGTATCCACATCTATCACCGCATCTTCCTCGATTCGCTTGAAGCTTATCGATTCAGCTGGCGGATCCAATCCAATCGCACGATACAGACTACGAAACTTCTCCTGTTGTCGATAAACAAAGTACATGTGAAGTCTAAATTCTACGAAACTTCTCCTGTTGTCGATAAACAAAGTACATGTGAAGTCTAAATTCGTTGTCGATAAACAAAGTACATGTGAAGTCTACGAAACTTCTCCTGTTGTCGATAAACAAAGTCTAAATTCGTTGTCGATAAACAAAGTACATGTGAAGTCTAAATTCTACGAAACTTCTCCTGTTGTCGATAAACAAAGTACATGTGAAGTCTAAATTCTACGAAACTTCTCCTGTTGTCGATAAACAAAGTACATGTCAAGTCTAAATTCTACGAAACTTCTCCTGTAGTCGATAAACAAAGTTCATGTCAATTCTAAATTCTCATCCGCAAAAATGGAAGTTTACAACGTCTTCTAAACAAGTATTACACGAACTTTGCAAAGGAAAAATAATGAAAAATACATGAAGTAAAACCTCGAATAGTCCATATTTAAATTGAAATAGATATATCTACATATTAGACTTAATTCCAGCAATTGCCCAACATCATAATGAACAGCAAGTTTACGAAAACTGATCAACAACTGGCAAAGTAATGCTAAAAAATTCAAAAATTTCAGTTTTTGCTAAAAAAACTTGGCACAGACAGCATCCACATATCAATGTTCATATTTCTAGATAAGATGAAGTATTACACAATACGCACCGGCTCATCATTTTCGCACCAATTTGGAGCAATTTTTTTGCAGCTTTGTAGTAAACTGTTTCTGCTGTGTTGTAAATCATAGCATTGTTACACATCAGGTTGAAATCATCCTAAAGAGACAAAATAATTTCATCCCTACACAAAGTGGCTGTATTGTATTTGAAAAAACTGATCTGTTGAATATTTCGTTCGCAAGTTAAGAAATAAAAGATGTTTACTGTGTTTGCACAGGCTAGATGCAAACCGAGGACAATTTTGGGTGAACTTGAGAGCAGATCAGTGCAAGCCCGAGACCAAATTATTTTATTATTTCTTAGAGTTTTTATCATTTACTTTATTCTCATTGTTTTTAAAAAGATACATTAGACATTCAGTTGATTTTATGCATACACTAATGGAACAATATATAATATATATTTCATAACCATGCATGCTTATTTACGATTAACATCTACAAACCTATACAGATAAATGAGAAGACACACGATAAAAAAGATAAAAGATATTTGGTAATAAGCAAAGCAACACAGCACAGATACGAACCCGAAATTCCTCAAGTGACGTATATGCGTGAGTATCAATCTTGTATTTCATCATACTAAAATCCATTGGTCTCGATATGATACTGGAGTATCCTGGTGCCATGACGTCATTCACAGGATAAGCAAAGAAACCATTCACATCTTTCCTGCAAAAACGCATACACCTTAAGATTTTTGGGAGCAGACAAGAACAACGGTACAGAAGAAAACCTGCAAGAATAAATTAAACAGGAAAAATCCGTCAAAACTGGAATCTGTGATAAAAATTTACCTTTGCAATGATTGATGAAGGTTTCCAAGACATAACAACACAGAAGTTGGTTCCACATCGTAAAAATCTACAAAAGAACACAATTAAAGTAGCTTTACAGTAGCAGTAGATTTTAAACAGGTAAATTTAAAAATAGGTACTAAGGGGTATAAGCAGGCAAAAGCAGGTGGGCTATCCCCAGTTCGGGCCTGCAGGCTAGGACAAGTTGTGGACCTTTAACTTGTAAGTCATATTTCTTTTTCCCACTAAGTTTAGTCCCTTGATGACGTTTGCCTTCCTTGTATTTGTAACTCATAATATAAAAACTAGTTCATTTTAAAGTTAAAAGTTTCGAAAATCATGGAAATGATTGGCGGAACTGGGAAAACCCACTACTTCAATTAAACAGGACATAGTACAAAAGCCATTTTTCATCAATATTCAATAACTCGTACAGTTTCGACAGCATATAAACGGTCTGAAATAGCAAAAACTAAAACAAATTATGTCTAGATACTACGCCACAGACTCTCGAATGCCCGGGCCTGCAGGTACCTAAGTCTACTTAGCCTTCTGGGAACCCGCTACTGGCTACCCTGAAGAGAAGCCTACTTAGCCTTCTGGGAACACGCTACTGGCTATTCCGAAGAGAAGCCTACTAGGCCTTCTGGGAACCTGCTACTGGCTACCCCGAAGAGAAGCCTACTTAGCCTTTGGGAACCCGCTACTGGTTTCCCGAAGAGAAGCCTACTAAGCCTTCTGCGAACCTGCTACTGGCTACCCTGAAGAGAAGCCTACTGCCGATACAAACAGATTATTTAAAACAAATAAGCACAAGCATAAATGCTTATTTTACTGCTCACTGATTATAAAAAGAGAGTAATCAGCAGGCTTCTTATCCTGCCGTTGATATACATGAGAAATCTTAGAATCGCTTGCGAAAAATGTATTTGCACAGATTACATGCCGAACAAACACCATGCGTTTCAGTTTCTTCATTTTCCAGTTCAGCGCATTTGTTTACCTTGCGGTCTTGGCTTTTGATTTCTTTAAATCTAAAAACAAAACAATGCACTTATTGTAAACTTCCAAAATTGTAATCGAACTCGAAAAGCTCGTAATTAAAAGAAATCCTTCGATGAAACATTACAAAACAGTTATTTGCACTTACAAAATAACTACGGATCGATGGACGGTGCAAAGTTTCAAAAACGCAATTTGAATCAACCGTAAAGATTTCATAGATTTATTTCATTTCTCATTAACACACCTGGCCATGTTTGACTTGGTAAAATTCTCCTGGTAATTCTAGCAACAAGTTATCAATTATATAAAACTGCCCCACTGGATGAATAAATTTTGATGGTGGCCACGATTTATCACGATAAAATTCTCACTACGTATAATTCTGACTGCCAGTTACCATTGCAAAAATTAACCAACTAACTATTATATTTTAACATTATTTTATCGTTATAATTCTAGCCATGAGTTACTGTTACAAAACTACATCACCAACTATTAAATTTTGACGTTGACTACAAGTTGCCTTGACAAAATTCTAACCACGAATTACCACAGTAAAACACGGCGAAAATTATTACCTTTCGGTATTGACTACGAGTTACTTTGGGAAAAGTCTCATTAAAGTTGTGCGTTTAACAGAAAAATATGCGTTGCCATGACTACTTTGTCAGAAAGCAATCAGTACAGAGTATAGTAAAATCACGGGTCTGCTAAAATACATACAAATAAGCGTACGCTGGCTTACGGTGAAGTGTCCAAGTTTATATTGTCATGTCGTCCAGGTTAGTGGAGCTGGAGAAGGGCTGTTGGTGATGGTATTGGCAGGCGTTTTGACAACCTTACGGTAGTCCTCTTCAGAGTCAAGCGAGGAGTAACTTGTACTTGTATTCCCAGCTTGCCTCTAAAGATGACTATCTCTAAGGTTGTCAAAACGTCAGTCAACAACAACAAAAACAGTCCTTCTCATGACTATACCAACCTGGACGATCTACATCTATAAACATGTAACCATACTTTTAGCTTCAAACAATCATTGAATTTTCTTTTTCTCTACAATGTAATATCAATGGTTGTGTAAAAGCTACTTACAGTGGCGTAGCCAGTGTGCAAGCGTAAGCAGCCCGCAAGTTTTGGTCGTGCTAAGTGTTGCCCGCAAGTGTTGAACGACTAATGATGCAAACCTGTAAATAATTGTCTTTCTCGTTTTTTAAACAAACTCTGGGTTTCTATCCGTACCGTAGCAGCATGCAAATTTGTTCTGCTATGTAAATTTTAGAAGAGTAACATTATTCATTTCTTTAGAAATCTGTTGTTTCTACAATGAGTGAACACAGAAAAATGAACATAGCAGGACCAAATTTGCAGGCTGGCTATACACCACTGGTTATTTTGTTTGTAGAGGGCACACAAGCAGATAATAATCAGTGATGTAACGAGTTTGAAAATACATTTGTTGAGACAAACAGAAGACGACAACATGAAAGTATTATATTACGGGAAAAGTTAGCAATTTACTTTTGAGGAACCATTTCATAATCATGTTGATAAAAAAAACTGGATGAAACCGCAAAACTTTCAGAGGTTCAATTCACTTTCATTTTATCATGACACAAATTCTTATAAATCAATTTTTCTGTCATGTTTCCTTTGAAACCAAAATACCATATTATAAAATCTAAATAATCACAAATAATCTATAATGGATAAAAAAACTTACTTGGGAGGCTCAATGGGTTTAATGTGTATTTTTGGAATGGTTGGTTTGTTTTCATCAAGTCTTTGTCCGTCTAGTTTGGCTTTTTTCTTTGGTTTGTCAAGATTACTTTCAACCGTGGATGATGAATCAAATCCCTAGCAAAGTTAATCATGGCAAAACTATTAGAACAATACATAATTTTAACGAATCAAATCCCTAGCAAAGTTAATCATGGCAAAACTATTACAACAATACATAATTTTAACAAATCAAATCCCTAGCAAAGTTAATCATGGCAAAACTATTACAACAATACACAATTTTAATGAATCAAATCTCTAGCAAAGTTAATCATGGCAAAATTATTACAACAATACATAATTTTAACGAATCAAATCCCTAGCAAAGTTAATCATGGCAAAACTATTACAACAATACATAATTTTAATGAATCAAATCCCTAGCAAAGTTAATCATGGCAACAGGCAAAACTATTACAACAATGCATATTTTGAAAAACTTTTCATATTCATTAAACACACATCAGCAATAGTGTTTTTATACAGTTATAACACATAATCCAACATCACAGTTGATTCGCATAACTTTGTATGAAGAAACAGCTATATGAACATACAAGAAATTATAAAAATACTCTCGTTCTCCAAGCAGAATACAAAATTTTGGTCTCTATTGACCACCAGATTGGAAAGTTTTTAAACTGCACACCCAGATTTGATATTTAGATGGTCAAGAGCCCACATAGATAAAAATTGCACAGCTAGATCAGAGAATACAACACAAGCTTTACACTCCGGTTCATTTAAGTATTTACAATATATTGCAAGTACATTTTGAACATCCCCCAAACAGCAAGATAAAAATACCATAAACTACCTGTTCATCAATGGATTCAGCATGCTTTCTTTTTTTGCGCTCTTTAGAAGATGATCTCTTCTTCTTTTTCTTCTTTGTGGAATGATCTTTACCTTTCAGCACGTCAACTCTCTGGAAATTCTTTTCTTTTGATAATTTTGATTCACTGGGAGTCTTTTCCGGTGCTCCAACTTTCAAGACCAGTTTTATTGGTGGTTCGTCACTTTTACTTGATGCTAAACGAATTGGAAGGCTGAAATTAAGTAAATGAAGCAGAACAACCATTTCTTAACACGATGAATCCATGACCATGCAGTAAAGTTATAGTCAAGCCATTTCATCCAAAGTGATCATTCCAGCCATCTAGTTAATAAATAAACACACCTTTCCCAATATCAGATGTCTTCTTATGATGCTTCTTATGTTTCTTGCCCATTTCAATTCATGGTAAAAATAAAAAAGATGATTGGACCGAAGCTTTTGCAAATGTAGTTACATTTTATAATTCAAACAATACATCACGATATATGAGCCTGCAGTTTTATGTAGAACAAAATTTAGACGTCATGTAACTGCTCATAAAATGCAGTCACGTGAAAAATCTCTTAGATTACATGCAGTGCACACGAGGTCAAAATGTTTGGACATGTGCAAACTGTTTGCTCTTCACGTGAAATAAGATCATAAATATCAACAAAAGCAACTAGAGAATCATTAGATGAAACTTTTCACGACGAAGGTATTAAAATGCAGACTGCAAGCGCCACGAACAGTATCAATATAACATGGCCTTTTCCATTCGTCGAACAAACTCATTCAACATCATCTATGGGCGTCCGAAAACGAGATAAACGAACACAGCAGGCAAGAACTGAGCCAAAACCGATGAAAAATAACGTCCAAAAGAGCTTTGACATTAAAAGGTTAGACCAATACGTCTTTTTAATGAAAGGACTAACTAAGAAGGGGTTGATAGATAAAATAAAGACACAGATATCTGATACTACATTTGTTAAAACCTCTGTACCATTCTTCCCACCCCTTGCGCATACCAAGATATTGAGACAACTTTACAATTCACACAAGTGAAACACCTACACAGTGCTACACACAACTTCAGAAAACCTTAAATATTTGAGGTAAAAAGATTCACCAGTGTGCAGTTGAAACTCGGAACCCTAGATGTAAACGTAGCTATAACAATAGAAAAACAAATTTTCTAATTTCAAGCTCAGAGAAAACCCATCTCTCGCGAGCGTGTACACGTGAAGTGCACGTGTACATCGGTCAAATCGTTTCCGGTAAAAATAAATCGAATATTGACATATTCGCTTGCTAAGTAAGATAAATGCTCGGTTTATCGATGAAAAGAAAATAGTTTCAGAGGACATTGTTTCACGCTCAGCCTTCGGGGTACTGTTGAAATGTCGAAAACTGATAAAACCACTCGCAAAAGAAATGTAAATATTGCAACTAAACCTCATGATGTGACGACGACCACCAACAATGTACAAGCACAAAAAGCTGACTACGATAAAAGGTGACAAAATGTGTTTACAATGCACTCTTCGAGCCTGTGTTTGACCAAATACATGTCTGCCAATTTCTCATGTGTCAGCTACTTTCTTCTATTATGAGTAATACTTCTCTAATTTTTATATTTACCTAGAATCCATTCTATGACGGAGTCCTTACTGAGTTTCAGCAGTGGATTTCAAAACTATAGAGGCCTTTTGAATAATTGTATCGTTCTATTGGTAAGAGATAGAATAGTAGTGTTGTTAGCTAGGTCATACGAGAGATGTCAGTTTTCAGCTCGTGGAAAATTTTCGTCTGAATATTTGTTACGTAAGGTTCGTCAATTAAATATATTGCAAATATAAATAATTGCGACAATTGTCAATGCTATTTATTCTAATTGCTTCCATTAATTGCTAGAATTGTCTCAAATCTATAATGTTGTTTTTCTGTTTTGTATTTTTGCTTCAGCCATAGGATTTTTGCTGCTTTTTGAATCATTGACTTGACCATCAATATCAATGATGCAGATTTGCTAGGTAGAAGCTATATCTTCCCCAGTTTGTAATCGCGTTCATCAACGCATTCGCGTCAAATAAGGAAAAAAATTCGCTAAGTTAATGTAGCTAATTGGAGGTGAATTGGAAGGTAACAATTTACCTGGAACTTCCCTTTAAGTGAAGAGAGCTCCCTCCTGCTTTACTGAGTGGGGTGGAATGTATTTACACCTTAGGGATTACATCAAGCATGGTCAAACAGTCAGGAATTTACTTTTTTTAAGAGCTTTCATGCAAAATTTCAGGTGTTATCAAGTTTCCGATTGGCTTTGGATAATTTATTAAAGTAAGATGCAGATTAATTTCGTAAAGCTTTTCTTATATACATTCATATTGAAACACATTCATTGATATATATGACAAATTGATTTTATAGATATGGAATACTCTTTGATCCAATGCCTGGCATAGTAATCTTTCTCGCTCACCCACAAAAGTGGCCCTCGGCTTGCTTAGTTTTGGGTATGGTATATGATATTGAACTTACATACATACTATCATGCTTGCTTCAAATTGACATGAGGTTCCCTTTCTTAGCATCAAACATTAACATCCAAGTAATGTTCCTTGTGGAGAAATTAATGTCAAAGGTCGGTAACTATGTAGATAATTATGCCTTGATAATGAATGACAGTTGTCGGCAGTTGATAATTCAAAAAATCATAAAGTCAAATTTTATTAACTGCCTTTGCATGTAAATCAAATTTATTTAAAGAAAATCCAAAACACTTTGAACTCTCTGCTTACAAATACAAGGCATGATTAAACAAAGATTTGTGACGTCACAAGGCTTCACTTTCGAACGGCGCAAGAGAGAATACGTCAGCGAATGCAAAAAATTTGGTTATTTTCATTTTTTCTAACCTTGTCAACGAGGGATTTTGATCGTTTTAAAGTGCTATTTGTCAAAAATAGAAACTGGGATAGTGTATTAAGTTGTGCAATTTAATAATGCGTAGCTTGTGATGAAAATCCTAGAAATGTATACAAAATACTTAGAATACTTAGAAATATATACAAAATACCAGAGAATCTACAAAATACTTAGAAATATATACAAAGTACCAGAGAATCCTTAATATTATCATAATATGCCTGGGTTACCAATTTTCAAATATACAAAATACTAAATATGTTTACGAAGGAAAGCGTCTGAAATGTTTTGCTAAAAGTCTTTGATTTAAACATTATTATCATATAATTCTACAGGGTAAACTTACGTATCTTGGAAGCATCATTCACACAGCGAATCTTGCTTGTTTATTGATCGTACCAGCTACTATTGTCCTGTTATTTCAACCTCCGCCATGTAAGCAAGACGTTTGTAAACTTTCTAATATATAAATGGTTCTTATTACAATAGTCATAGAAATGTCAGAGGAAAGATAATGTTTAATCCGAAAGGAATAATTTTCGTTACATTTAAATTACTAAAATTCGAGGATGTTTAAAAGTACAATTTAATTTTCATGTATTTAGTTTTAAGAAGTTCTTCATTGTTCTACTTGAACGATTAAAAATCTAAAAAAGCCAAACTTTTAGGGTACTCCAGTATCGCGCTAATCTGGTACACAATTCTATGGTTAAAATACATTTCATATATATCTGTGAATAAATGGTTAAGAGAAGGGAGTATGACAAATCCGCCGCCATTGCGTTCTTCGGTTGAGGATAGTCCAACTGAAGGTATCTTATTTGACGATGATAATTTAATTCTTTTCACAGTGTTTCGCTGAACATTTTTTGTTAATTTTAATGATAATTAAAGATATGGAATATCCAATGAGTGTTAAGTCGATAAAGTTCTTTTGTAATGGTTTTCGATATAGAAAAGGCAAAGAATGGAAGGACGCACACGTTAAATCTTGTTAAGTATCCTGAAAATTTAACTCAAAAAGGTATTGTAGGCATTTTTCACGAAACCTTTACACGCAGGCTTCTTTTATTTGTAAAAGACTAGCATGTTTATCTTTGACAAATTCTATTCGCGTGTATGTACTCCAAGAATATCGACCATTTTTTTTTGTCCCCGAGCTTTGTCGAAAAGTCATCCCAGCTTTTCGACAAGAAACCTTGTACTTTGTGTTAGAAGAACAAAGGGGGAGGTGTTTGTTGCAAACACAAGACCATAGGAAGTATCCAAAAACATTTCTTCGAAATCTTTCTTAGTAAATAGTTTAAACTCGTGAAGAAGTGTTAGTAATTTGACTTTGAAGATGGCTACAGCTAAGGATATTGAAACGTTCGACAACATAAAGTAGAAATGAAAGAACACGTTTAGTTAAAGAAACTTGTCTTCTTAAATTAATCGTCTATCCCAAGCACGACAATAAATCAAACCTAAACACTCTTCGACAGATTTGTATTATTTTTTGGCCGCTCCTACGCTGTGCTACGAATTAAACTTTCCAAGAACCAAAAGAATACGAATACGTTTTCTTTTGCGAAGAACAGCAGAATTTGTAAGTTTTATGTGAATTAAAATGAAGAAAGCTATTGTTTATAACACATACACACTTAGGGATTATGTCAGTTTCTCACTGAAGAGGTCTCGTTAGATGAAATAACTGATTGGCTTCAAACTGTTTTCCACGGTTCTCCATAATGGTTTAAAAATTAAATGTTGGGCTGTCATATTTGTAGATTGTAAAACTAGAATTCTTCAACGCCTGATTTCTGTTGTATTTTTGAATTGGTGTTAGATTGACTGTTGACGGTATAGTTTACAAAGTGAGCCTGTTTTCCACAGCTTCTAACGTATGTTATGCACTTTTTTCGTTCATTGCTTCTAGCTGTTCCTCATCGGAGTTATTTTGGCAATTATTCAACAGGTATATGAACACAACAAATTTCAGCTTATATATGAACTAAAACCGTGTTTTGACTACATCAATTTACCGATGTTGGTGTTTTTTTAGTGGATGATTCCAACGATCACCAACTCTTTGAAACCATTTCGAGTAAGTGGAAAGTTGCAATTCATTGATTTTTGAGTTGGAAGAAGTGACTTCATCAATATTAATTCTACATTCTGAGAGACCTGACCTCCAACGCAAACCTTGAGAGTTAACGGTCACAGAGACAACCAACGCGAAACATGAGAGTACACAATCTCAGGAACCTAGATAGTGAACGGTGGTAGATACCTAGTCTGCAACATAAACCTAGATAGTGAACGGTGTTAGAAACCTAGTCTGCAACATAAACCTACAGAGTGAACGGTGTTAGATACCTAGTCTGCAACATAAACGTAGATAGTGAACGGTGTTAGATACCTAGTCTGCAACATAAACCTACAGAGTGAACGGTGTTAGAAACATAGTCTGCAACATAAACCTACAGAGTGAACGGTGTTAGATACCTAGTCTGCAACATAAACCTAGATAGTGAACGGTGTTAGATACCTAGTCTGCAACATAAACCTACAGAGTGAACAGTGTTAGATACCTAGTCTGCAACATAAACCTACAGAGTGAACGGTGTTAGAAACGCAGTGACGAAAATACAAATCTAGAGATTGCAAGATCTCGGAGACTTAAATTACCAAAACACACATAAAGAGTGCACAGCCTCGTAGACATAATCTCTCACACAATTTCCAAGAAAAACCTAGAGAGTGAACGATCTCAATGACCTTGTCTCCAACACTAACTTTGAGAGTACACAGTCTCGGAGATCTCATCTCCAAACTAAAACCACGTGTTGTATTTAGAGGCTTTGCTTCAAAATGGAGCATTGTTCCACACAAAGTCAATTTGAGTGTTTATTGAGTAGATATATGTTCATTTGTCGTTTTAGGAAATGGATTATCCACGAGTAGTTGAACGTATAATGAAATTAGCGGTATGACTCGTTTAACTATTATACAAAGAAAACAATTTGAAGGGCGCGGGAGAGGATAAGTTGTATTTAGACAGATCACGAATAGCGATTTCGACCATTGAGTAACTTTTTCCACTATAGATTATTTTTCCACTTTAGGGTAATTTTTCCACCAAAGGGTAACATTTTCCACCATAGGGTAACTTTTTCTACCAAAGGGTAACTTTTTCCACCATAGGGTAACTTTTCTACCAAAGGGTAACTTTTTCTACCAAAGGGTAACTTTTTCTACCATAGGGTCACTTTTTCCACCATAGGGTAACTTTTTCTACCAAAGGGTAACTTTTCCTACTAAAGGGTAACTTTTTCCACCATAGGGTAACTTTCCACCAAAGGGTAACTTTTTCCACCAAAGGGTAACTTTTTCACCAAAGGGTAACTTTTCTACCAAAGGGTAACTTTTTCCACCATAGGGTAACTTTCCACCAAAGGGTAACTTTTTCCACCAAAGGGTAACTTTTTCCACCAAAGGGTAACTTTTTCCACCAAAGGGTAATTTTTCCATCATAGGGTCACTTTTTCGTGCGTATATAAAAAAGTAGTTAAATTTTTTCACAGAAATGAAACTTAGGTTTCCTTGAATGGGAAGTTTTAATCGAACGCTTGTCCAATTTCAATCGTAATTTTAATCCTTTAAAGAGAGTTTTTGAACGATCAAAAACATTGCCATCCGTTGAATTGCCCTTATCCATGCTTCCTACAATCAACTCAAGCAGCACGTAAAGTTATAAGTTAATTTTTTTCTTTACTTATTTTAGGTTCCCAACCACATGATGTGGCTTATATTCTTTTACTGTTTCTTTCATTCATTTCTGAATATTCTCGCTGAAATTTTGAAATTTGGCGACAGAACATTTTATAAAGATTGGTGGTAAGATGAACGACAAAGACGTAGTAAACGTTGCATTTCTATCTTGCCCTTTTTTTGGCTGTTACGTCGAGCATGCGCAGTGTAGTCTATCTTTGAGAGTGCGCAGTGTTACCTATTTTTCAGCATGTACAATGTTACCTGTCTTTGAGCATGTGCAGTGTTAGTATCCTACAGCATGCGCAGTGTTAGCTATCTTTGAGCATGTGCAGTGTTACCTATCTTTGAGCATGTGCAGTGTTACGTATCCTAGAGCATGCGCAGTGTTACCTATCTTTGAGAGTGCGCAGTGTTACCTATTTTTCAGCATGTACAATGTTACCTGTCTTTGAGCATGTGCAGTGTTAAGTATCCTACAGCATGCGCAGTGTTAGCTATCTTTGAGCATGTGCAGTGTTACCTATCTTTGAGCATGTGCAGTGTTACGTATCCTAGAGCATGCGCAGTGTTACCTATCTTTGAGCATGCGCAGTGTTACCTTTCTTTGAGCATGTGCAGTGTTAAGTATCCTACAGCATGCGCGGTGTTAGCTATCTTTGAGCATGCGCAGTGTTACCTATCTTTGAGCATGTGCAGTGTTATGTATCCTAGAGCATGCGCAGTGTTACCTATCTTTGAGCATGTGCAGTGTTACGTATCCTAGAGCATGCGCAGTGTTACCTATCTTTGAGCATGTGCAGTGTTACGTATCCTAGAGCATGCGCAGTTAAGAATATGAAAATAGATAGATCGATTCAGTTTTCCGGTGAAATGGATAAACCAAGAAGCTCTAGCTGAATTTTTTATTTATTTCGAGTTTATATTTTTGTTTTAAGGAACGCCAGTACGATTCAACAATTTTGGAAAACGTGGAACATCCCGGTACATCGATGGGCACAACGGTATACAAGACTACATTCGTTTAGAGAATTCTCGACCACGTATATGAATAATCACTAATTTTTGCAGGCATTTTTACTTCCCGTTAAGACGACGTGGTTATAACCCACTGACCTCAAGTGTTCTCGTGTTTTTACTATCCGCGTTTTTCCACGAGGTAATGTATTTCACAAAGCTGTCCAACTTCCACTTGACATTGCAAATTTTCATGTTTCGTGAAAATTGTTTACGAACAAAACTTTCATTTGAATGGCAAAATTTTGAAGTGGAAACACAAAAGTATAGCGAGCTTTGGTATCACCCAATCCGAACGTTGTAGCCATTATTTTTTTGTAATCAACAACTTATTGAAATTGGGTTTGGCCAAGAGGTTAGGGTTTGGGTCGAGTTCATTACATTTGCATTCAAGGGTAACTTTATTAAGATTTACAGAACGTGACAATAATCTGACTCAGTAGCGTCGCCAGGTTGGGAACTGGGGGGGAGGCGTGTACCCCCTCAGTTATTCGAAACACCAATTATGAGGTTTAAAAAATATGAAAAGAAATGTAGGGGAGTATGCATTGAATCCAATTTCAAACAGCATAAAAACAATCTGTAATCGGTCATACAGCAAAGTCGGTATAATAAACAGCAATCCTCAAGCGTCGTCGTCTATAAGATTGCCTTGAATACACTTGTTGACATGTTTAGCAGAAAGCTGTTCTTCAAAAAGCGTTTGTCTTTCAGATTATTTTAAAACTTGCCCGAGAGAAACAGCGTTTTAGGAAACATACGATCGTACATTTTTTTAAGGGGGGCATGCCTGCGAACCTTCATTTTAGTCCCACACCTTTGACGGGTGCATCGCCCCCCCCCAGTCTGAACAACATGGTGACGTCACTGTTCTGATAGACAGTAAAAAGTAACCAAAAATGACCGTGCAAAATTCGACCAACTTTCTCTTCATAGTTCCTGGTTAGTATTCCTTTACAGATGTTCAGACCGTGGGCATTCATTGGTATTACTGCTCAGGTAATTAATACCAGAATTTTTAACTGGTCGTGCGCATGCCTGAACCTTATGACGTCATTTGCAGATACCATTGGCAACCTTAACTGGTCTGCTACCAAAGAACACTGTATATGGTAATTTTGTTGTGTGGCTATCCCTCATTATGGGCCAACCAATCGCATTCATGATGTACGGACATGATTATTACGTCATTAATTCAAGTCCTCATTAGTCAGGTAACGTGGCAATCAGTGAAATTGCTCAAATTCTTCTGGTCATTATATATTATAGTATGGTATATTATAGTATGGTGTATTATTGTATTGTATGGCATAGTGTGGTATATTACGGTATGGTATATTATGGTATGGTATGGTATGGTATGGAATGGTAAGGTATATTATGGTAAGGTATGGTATGGTTAAGGTATGGTTAGGTAATTATGGTAAGGTATATTTTGGTAAGGTATGGTGTGGTGTGGTATGGTATGGTATGGTATGGTATGGTTAAGGTATGGTTAGGTAATTATGGTAAGGTATATTTTCGTAAGGTATGGTATGGTATGGTATGGTATATTATGGTATGGTATATTATGGTATATTATGGTATGGTATGGTATATTATGGTATGGTATGGTAAGGTATGGTATGGTATGGTATGGTATTATGGTATGGTATGGTATGGTATGGCAAATGGTATGGTATGGTATGGTATGGTATATTATGGTATATTATGGTATGGTATGGTATATTATGGTATGGTATGGTAAGGTAAAGTAAGGTATGGTAAGGTATGGTATAGTAAGGTATATTATGGTATGGTATGGTATGGTATATTATGGTATATTGTGGTATGGTATGGTACATTATGGTATGGTATTGTATTGTATTATGTTGTATTCTTTTCAATTGTAATTTTTGTACTGTATTGTATTCTAATGTATTGTTAACAAAGTTCATATATCAGAAAATTTTATTTGTTAGTGCCTCGGAGTTCAGATCTGCTCAAGTTGTGTTCAAGAAAATATACAAAAGTTGGTTATTGTGAAGCTGAAAGGTGTAACAATATTCACACTTTAAGAAGATTATGCACCTAGGGATGTTACAAAATAATTTTTATTGTAATTTATACAAACAAGATCATATGTGTCTATAGCATGAGTGAATTTAAAATTATGGTGTGAAATAAAGATAAAGAAAATTTTTACACGCCTTCTCAATGTTTACTTATGCAGTTATATATGCATTTCAATTTAAAACCTTCCCAGTTCCTACATCCACGACTACTTTTTTCACACAATCCAGCCTTCTTGCTGACTACATTTTACATAAATACATATAACATAAAAAATGTTGAGCGCCTACTTTAATATCAGGTCATTTTTCTGGCTCATCAACACCGGCTTGTGACATAAGCTCACCAATATTCTTTTCAAGATCATCTATTCTTGATCCCATTTCATCAACTGAGACATAAATTAAGGATTCATAAACTATATAGAACATTGCCTTTAGTTGCAATCATATGTTTTGTTTATGAACAGTATGTATGTTTTACATGTTTTCGTTGATCGTCCAGGTTAGTTGAGTCCTGAGAAGGAGAGTGAATTGTTACATTTTTACAACAACACCAACAGTCCTTCTCAGTACTCAACTAACCTGAAGGATCTATGTCTGCATACATTTAACAAAACTCATGGATTCAAAGTATTCATTTTATCAACAATATATATTCACATAAAGATTGTATAGCTTAATTTGAAATAATTTGCCTGCAAGAAATGCATTTGCAACATTTTAAAAAATATAATGATGTAATCCAGGGTCTCCAATATAATCTCAATCCGCCCAGAGACACTTAAGAAAGCCAATTTCACCACTCACATTGAGAAAACTGACCAGACTAATTGTGATTTAGTTATGATATTACTCTTCATTGAAATTTAACCTTTAAATTTTAAATAAATATTTTCTTAACTAATGAAGCTTGTGTAATGTACTTCGTTTTGTTAAAATATTCGTTCTTTGACCAGCATTATACGGTTCGTCGGCCCTCAACATGCTGGATGAAAGCTCATGTGGCCCTTTGGCTGTAAAGTTTGGAGACCCCTGATGTAATCCAATGTCACTGGACAATGCATGCAAGCTAAAGCACTTTGCCAACAATTGCCCTCCATTATGTACTTATTTTATTTACCGATCCATTCAAGGGAAACCAAAATCTCTCAAAACATAGCTATATGTTTTGAATTTTATGCCCCACACAGAAACTATGTTCCTCATCCTGTGAAAAGTCAAAATTTGTGCATTGGCCAAAGCAGTTTAACACCTCCCTCTTACAGATTGTTTTAAAAAGATACTTCTGTTAATGATTTGATCAGACATGTTCTGGAACTTCTCTTGCTGAAAAGATTGAAAAGGAGAATGAAGGAAGTGGTAGCTATGTAGTATTTGACTGTCTGACAACGAAATGAGTTTTATGTGTCTGTTTTGTACAACCGAGAAATGTACTTGAATCTTTGAGCTATAAAATAAGAAATTCCGCCCAATAATTCAATACTTACCATTTGTTGCAACAGCGTTTCCACCTGAAATAAAAACGAATCAAATCGTAATGATGTTAAGAATCAACAAAAATTTTCACATCATCTGGAAACGAAACTACTGTATGACAAGTACTTACGAATACTGTCAAGTCTTTAACATCATTAGGTTCGCCAGTTTCATTGGGTACGATCATCTCTTGCGCTTTTTCCTGATCGGGTGGATTTACATTTACCTTAGACATTTCAAATGTACAAGAGTTCCACAAATTTCTACCTTTTTTGGCGAGAAATGGAGTTTAAAATCATATATTGTTGAATGTTTACTTCTCACGCGGCCTGGTAGACTAGGTTCTAACTATCCAAAAGGCTGATATGGATCTTTTACAGTGATCCTTCAAAGGATTTTATATGACAATTGAATTCAAACTTCCTTCTAACAAGTATTACGACAATATGAAAAGGAAAAAGTTCAGTAAGCCATAAAAATGATTTCAGAACTTTGAACACACCATATTAGACTCAACCTCATTTACCCGTTGAAAAATAAAGACTTGAAATGGTTATTCCTGTTTTTCTTGTTTTCCGTTGTGCCCATGGTTTCGCCATTTGGTGAATGAGAATGAGATCTCGTATCTAAGGAGACGCGAAGATGGCGCTTAAAATGAATCCATCAATTGGATTTTGAAAATCATTTTTCAGCAAATGAAACTGAAATGTCCCGCCATAACGACCATCTCTCTTCCTATTTGAAACAAAACGTAAAGACACCAACGGCAATAGGAATAAGTTGAAAAATCTTCCTGCAAATGGTGGAACTTCTAGTTTGGTAGCGAAAAATTCGACAGTTCATGAGGGGAAAACGAAGCGAAATGTTAAAAGGTAGGACAAGTTTGTGGCAAAGACAGGAGGGGTGAAAGAAGAGGCTTCTCCTTTCCTCAATTGGCTAAAGAACTGCCTCCTGAAAAGATTGAATTTGGGTGAAATTTCGAAGGGGCGATAACTTATAGTTATAGTTCCATTTGACTAAATATTTTTCTAACAAATTATGCAAAATCTCACTACAGAAACTCAGGAACTCGTTATTTTCCCTGCAGAGATTCAAGCCTTCACAATTCGACAGCTCAAAACTTCAGAGTTTACCATCCCACTGTGACCAGTACATTACAATAATTAATTTTTGAGTTTAAAATTCAAGAAGAAATCCATTTTTTCCCTAACGAAACTACCAAATTATTTACCTTTCTTTTCTTTAGAGTTTTACCTCCCGAAATTATTTCAAAGATATTTCGTTTTCTCACTCCATCCGAACTCCTGACATGTGCCCGTGTTTGCGAGAGCTGGAGGGTTATCAGTGATGAATCGTCAGTATACTGTCGTCTTTATGTTGATTTGTTTTGATCTAAGCTCCTTAGAGTTGTTTTTTCTCTCATCTTCAACTTGAACTTTGTTTCATAGCACATTATGGCTGAATCATTTGAATAACTTTCCTCGATGTGTACGAGATTCTCTTCTTCCCGACGAAAGAAAGTCGGGAATATTTCTGTGGAAACGTGAAATCATTCGTAGGCAAGACAGTTTTTTTTTAAAGTAATCCTTTAGGCAGATGTGAAATCGTTTTTCGTTGATATCACGTCCAGAGCGAGCTACCCGAAACCAAGACAACACTACGTGAAACCAAGACAACACTACGTGAAACCAAGACAACACTACGTGAAACCAAGACAACACTACGTGAAACCAAGACAACACTACGTGAAACCAAGACAACACTACGTGAAACCAAGACAACACTACGTGAAACCAAGACAACACTACGTGAAACCAAGACAACACTACGTGAAACCAAGACAACACTACGTGAAACCAAGACAACACTACGTGAAACCAAGACAACACTACGTGAAACCAAGACAACACTACGTGAAACCAAGACAACACTACGTGAAACCAAGACAACACTACACGAAATTTTATATCCCATCTTCTGCTTATCTCAAGCTTTGATATACGTTCAAATTTTTAAAATTTCTCAACTTTCTTAGAACCGTGCTCCACCGTGATAAAAAAGCAATGTCTCTCTTGAAGAAAGCTCGACCGTTTATTGGACAACTCGGATCACGTGTGTCATCAGCCATGGAGAAATGTTTCAAGTAAGATCACCATGTTTGTAAAACACCGCTATCACCCTTATCAAACATTTTGACAATTCAAAGTTTCTTGGAAATTATGACAAGAGTCCAGTGACGTAACCAGACCGGAAGTTTGGTTACGTTATGTGAATTTTTATGTTCACTCACTTTTAAAGCAATAGGATTCTAAACAAATGATTAAGTTAATGATAAAATTTTACCTAGCATAAACAAGTTTCTTGGCTATCTACACCACTACAGGATTTTTGTTTTTATAATTCATTTCTTTGGAGTATTCTCAAGGTGTATTTTGGCAATATTGAATTGTCTTTTTAGATTTCTATCGCTAAAATGGCGACTGGAGTTCATCGATAAAGATGGCTGCTCCCACGCATTTCATCACGACGACATGTTTTATTTTACCTCTTCTTTGACTGCGCGTTGGTTTAATTTACAGCTTCCAAACATATCAAAGTTGAAATCTTTTTCGATCTCAGCTAGCACGGCCGTGTTTTATCACAGAGACTGGACACCACAGAAGAATAGGTATTGACGGAATTCATTTTACCCAGAATACTCGTGGCCTATTAAACTCTAACCCAGTCTCCAGGCAATTCAAGTGTTTTTTTGTTCATCACTCGGCTTATTTAATTGTTATCCTTTAAGTAATCAATATTGCAACATTTTTACATAGTTTCACTCACAAAAATTGTGCAAAATTTGAGGTGAAAAGAATGTCAAATTTGCCCATATTCGCCTCTTAAATATTAAACGCAATTTAAAACTTTTACTGATTATTGACCAGAAGCGGATCTGGGGATTGTGTAAAAATAAATTATAGAAGTTCACTTCTAAAAGCTAAAGGACTTTTTAACTGTGTTGCTGTTTAGAAATTTCTAAAGAATATTTAAAGCCTTTTACATACCTTGCATTGTACAAGCGCCGACAAAAGACAAAAAGAAAATGTTATAAAATTCTTTTGTTTTAAGTGCGTTCGGCTCATATTTGAAACTGCTCTAAGACTAAGACACTTCCAATATGATAAGCCTCAAAGCAGTGTGCGAATTAACGGTGTGCAATGTGCAATTTGCACATCGTTTTAGCTAAAATGAAAACAATTGCACAACACTTTTTCAAACGATGTGCAAAAATCAGCGGTTTTAACGAAAAACACTGTCGTAAATCATATGAATTTGTTTACGTTTAAAATTATTAACTTAGCAATTGGCGCTATATAATAATTAACGTAATATCGATTTGATTATGCCTATAAAGAAACACTTTAGTCAAAAAAATTGCACATCGTTTTTTCTGAACTAATTCGCACGCTGCTTCAAAGAATTGTATAAATGAAGTATATTTTCAGTTACGTATTCTGACCTACCGTTGATCCACTACTGAGTGAGGCCACCATTATTAAAAGTGAGTTTGTATCTACTTCTGTTGATTTCTGTACGTTATCTAGTGCTAGAAGACAAGCTTTGTTACTTTCCTATCGAGTCAAAGGTATGAAATCAATTGGAAAATGTTTGCTTGACACGAAACAAACTTTGGTTGGGGGCGAGTTAAACGTCATTTTGTTCATGACTGTTGCTTACTATAGCAAGTTCAACTTTTCAGATCTTTACCTCTCGAGGAATAATGCCACAAGCGACACAACTCTGATCACTCTTCATACCATCCAGCCTGGATTAATGTTGGCCGTTTGGAGCGACTCTTGGCAGGTATACACAACACGCATTTTATTGATTGGAATGTAGCCCTTCCTATACTAGACCCAGTTTGAGACTTTCAAACTGTAAATTGAAAGGAATGAAGTTCTGGCTGTGCTATTTTTCAAATGTGAAAAGCACAGTAGGTGTATGACAGGAGAAACCTTTGTAAAAAAGCTTTATCAACTTGGCTACAAAATGTAACTCAAGTAAACGAAACGGAATCTGGGATGCATCATGAAAAGTAAATACGTTGATAGTTGGAAACAACTTATAACTTTCTATTTTGAAGAAGGCTCGAAGCACCGAGTCGAAAGCTCATAAAAAATCTGGAGAAACTCTTGTTAACCATAAATATGCCTGGATTACAAATCTTCAAGCTTATACATACGTATATATGTATACCTTTGAATAGCCTTTCATTTACATAAACTTTCAATGCAACGTGCGTTCGTCTCGCACGTATAGAATGTCACGTGAATGTCACGTGAATGTTGTTGAGAGGCCTGGTGCCATAGCGCATATCTATTTTGTCATTTACAGAATGGTGGTGATCTCGCCTGGATCTCGATCTGTTTACCATACTTTCAGCTTATGGAGAAAATTTTACAAGCCACGAAAGAAAGGTTTGTCAAAGTTACTCGGTAATAAAGTCGATCCCCATTACCTTAATACGATCCCCCTCCCGGAGATAGTACTGCTCCATTATAAGTTTTCGTCACGTGACCAATTTCTTTCGTTTCCAGTCCCCACGTACCCACTCCTCACAAGCCAATCTACGATGACTTGGATTCGCAATATGGTATTGTCATAAAAGTAAACGGTTTAAACCTTGGAGTAAACTCCAAAACTTATCGAAGTTCATTGTCCACGTTCATCGATCAAGAAAACTTCTAATGATAGCTGTACTGGGTGTCTTTTTTATTTGTGGTTTTCATCCAAGTTTTAATAGAGAGCTTTAACAAAGACTACGAGTACGACTACGAGTAAGAATTACGTCAATTACGCCTTGAAAACTTTCATGTATTTCGTACGCAAAGTGAAAGGTAAACAAACAATGAAACAGCATAAATATATCGTACATAAAATTTAAAATAGTGAAGATTTTCACTCTAAAAGTCCTATGTTCTCGCAAAATCAGTATTACCGATTAGTTGATATCATTATTGACAAATAGAGCCGTAGCTGCTTCGCAAACGTCGGTGTTTTCAAAATAAAAAGGCTCGTTCTGTTGTTTATAGCTAAAACAAAATTTTGACGAAGCGATAACGACAACAAACTTCCTCGTGCCATTCCCTTACACGGTCAAACTTCGTACTCGTTCTCGTAGTCGTACTCTTGCTAAAGCTCTCTAATGTTAACTGGACCACCGTTGAGAATGTCAAAACTTCATTCATTACCACTATCAGCAACCGTCCGTTTGAGTGCTTCACTAACTTGTAAGATGAACTTCCACACATGGTATGCACATTTGATTTGTGCCATGATTTTTAGGACTAAGACGTTATTCATTAACGGTAGAGCTGCGTAATCAACGGAAAATCATTTGGTCCAATCATTACAGAGAATTGTATAGAGGTTAGCGTGAGTAATGAGTAGAACTGAACCGGTATTTTTTGATGAAAATATTCCTCGTATATTGTAAATGACAGCGTGTAGAGAAAACTCTAAGTCAAAATCCCTGCTGATCTTATAAATATCAATTTAATTTAAAGAATCATTTAAAGACGAAGGTTTGGTGTTACATAGCGGGCAAGATGAAGAAGGTGTATTCGACATGCACGCATCGCTCCCATGGAAAACGACGCTGTTTAAAAACATTTTAAATGTTAGTGTGACAAGTACAATTTCAAAACAAGAAAACATATTATCACGCGATCATTTGTGTTTAATTTTTTGTTGAAGGATGTGGTCATTTTGGATTTGACTTTAATGGACGAACATGAAAGACCATTGTGGGTTGTCAGGTATTTGAAGTAAAACGTATCAACGGTTTCCGAAGGTGTGAAGACTCTTGTCCAAAATGAATGATTTGAACCCGGGAGTATCGTTACATGTTACAAGTTTGTTGATGTAGATCGTCCAGGTTAGTAGAGTCCTGAGAAGGACTGTTGGTGATCGTGTGTGTTGACTGACAACCTTTGCAGTAGTTATCTTCAGAGTCATATGACTAAAGATGTCGAAATGGCAGTACACAGTACCATTGAACTAAAATACATGGAACGCTACCTGAAGCAAATAATTGAAGCCAAATCTTACACCCAGACACGCGTGTTTAGTGTTTCGAAATTCTCTCGCGGAGTGCAAATTGATCGATCTACCCACGCCTGTTTGGGTGTAAGATTTGGCCTCAAGAAATACATGATTTGGTTTTATGTATTATAGTTCAATGGTCGACCCCAACACCAACAGTCCTTTTCAGGGCTGCATTAACCTGGACGATGTGATCTACAAACATGTAAAACTTCAGTCTGCCTCTCTAAATTAAGCTTTATAATAAAACTCGGTGTTAAAATGTACAAAGCCTAAAAGAGCAAAACGATGAGAAAAATCTTAGGACATCTCCTTCTCTTAGCTCTGCTGTCAAGATAAAGAAAGTTGAAGAAACCGAAGGTAAGATGTAATAGTTGTGTGCCGTATGCTGAGAAGACAAAGCAAGGTTCAAATTGGCCAAAGAAGAAGTATCATTTCATAGAATGAAAACTACACGAATCTTTTTTTTCACTGTATCTCCATGATCATTTTATTTTTCGCTATGTAGTTGATTACACTGACTGTGGTGGAGTACATTCTTGCGTCGAATACAAGGATGACAGGGGATTAGTTGGGATGAAATTGATATGGGTAAGACTTGATGACAAATGAAACCAACTCATGGACATGTTGGGGTGTTAAAGGATATGTTTAAAAGACTCTTTCATTTACTACTTAATGTGTCACTATTTTACACTTTTTTCTGCTCTTTCTTCTCGACAGTATCTTTTACTCTGTAAAAACAGACATTGGGGACTTAATGTGTCACTATTTTACCACTCTTTTCTGCTCTTTCTTCTCGACAGTATCTTTTACTCTGTAAAAACAGACATTGGGCACTTAATGTGTCACTATTTTACCACTCTTTTCTGCTCTTTCTTCTCGACAGTATCTTTTACTCTGTAAAAACAGACATTGGGCACTTAATGTGTCACTATTTTACCACTCTTTTCTGCTCTTTCTTCTCGACAGTATCTTTACTCTGTAAAACAGACATTGGGACTTAATGTGTCACTATTTTACCACTCTTTTCTGCTCTTTCTTCTCGACAGTATCTTTACTCTGTAAAACAGACATTGGGGACTTAATGTGTCACTATTTTACCACTCTTTTCTGCTCTTTCTTCTCGACAGTATCTTTTACTCTGTACAAACAGACATTGGGGACTTAATGTGTCACTATTTTACCACTCTTTTCTGCTCTTTCTTCTCGACAGTATCTTTTACTCTGTACAAACAGACATTGGGGACTTAATGTGTCACTATTTTACCACTCTTTTCTGCTCTTTCTTCTCGACAGTATCTTTTACTCTGTAAAACAGACATTGGGGACTTAATGTGTCACTATTTTACCACTCTTTTCTGCTCTTTCTTCTCGACAGTATCTTTTACTCTGTAAAACAGACATTGGGGACTTAATGTGTCACTATTTTACCACTCTTTTCTGCTCTTTCTTCTCGACAGTATCTTTTACTCTGTACAAACAGACATTGGGGACTTAATGTGTCACTGTTTTACACTTTTTTCTGCTCTTTCTTCTCGAAAAAATTTTTTACTCATTAAAAACAGACAAGTTTTTAGTGCAGTTGAGAAGAATATAATAAAATTACTGTGGATATTATATGTGTTGTCGCGAGACATTTTAAATATAGTCGATATGAGATGATCATTGATGTTACACGAGTTTTGATCATCTGCGAAAGTTCCTCACGTCGTTTTCCCAAGTGCATCCACGCTTCAAGAAAGTGTGACGCTTTTCGGTGCCAAAGAAAACACTCCTCAATCTTTATTTACAGTCGTTATGCCGGACTAACTGTACTGTTTAGATTTGAAACTTTCAAACCGTTCTGTCGTCTGAAGATTTTACGCCTGTGCTGTATAATCACACTTACGCTCACTGAGTGCAATGGAGCTTCAACATCACCTCGTAATACTTCGAGGACGATGTTTTCACTCACTGATTGCTTGATTTGAAATATTCTAGCGAAAATCTTGCCGTTGATGGAGAAATGGTTTTGTCGTTGATTAGTGAGAAGTGATTTTTATGCCGCACTCAGTGAGTGTTAGTTTGAGTGAGCTTTCAGATTACGGGCATAAGTGTCTTCTTGTCAAAAATATCATGCTTTTTCCACCTCTGTTGATGACTATTCGTGGTTTGAAAATTCGTTTACGAGAGGAACAAGCGCTGCATTCATATCTCTGCCTTTGGATGTTAATTAAATGTCAGTCAAACAAATCTTTGTTATATCTTCAGATGGAAGACGATGGACGGACTGTGGTTAAAGATCTTAAAATTCTTCTGCCGAAATCAGTTGTCAATCGTTGGTTTGGTACAAGTTACTGAATGCTGCAATGGCGGTAACAGGTTTGCAGTTTAGCTTCTTTTTTATATTTTAATATGGGAAAAAGAAATGACTTTATAGAAAGTCGTAAAATGATGGAAAATTGATTTGCCCACGCGCAAAGTCTTTCAAAATCAAATTAATCAATTTCTCGCAAACCAGTCGAATAACATGAGAAAAATAGACTATCGCTTAGCAACAAAGCGAAGTGATTTAATCCCGAGAAAAAAATCATAAAAGTCGAATGCTTTTACAAGTTTGAACATCTAGTTCAAAAACATGAATGTTGAACGCCGAAATGCTAAATACTTAACGCTAAAAAGATGAATATTGTTGTCATTATGTGCAGTAAAAACATTTTCAAGGATATGAAACGTCATTTGACACGGTTTTAGGCATTAGTCAAATACAGTGCTCCCTCAACAAATTAGGATATCACAAAAAATGATATTGTGACAGGAAGAAAGTTTTACATTTTAAAAGAATAATTTCAAAACCAGACAAAACCAAAACATCACCACGAAGGACTTGGGACCACTTTGTCCGGAATTGACCCATATTGCCGAATCTCCCGTGTCAACATTTACAATTTTCCCATGACCCTAGCTTCCCCTAGCCAATGCACATCATGAATAAATCTTGGTGCGGTGTCAGTTTTAACTCTTTCCTTTACTTTTTGTGTCTTCAAGTCGATAATCTTAGCAGCATTGCCATAATAATCTGCTATGTATAAATTTCCGTTGACGATTTGCGCATCACTGATCCGACAATCGTTGCTACAAAAATACGCCGAACTTCTCAAACTACAAGCAGACATCAGCAAATGTAGCGAGTAATTTAAAATAGGTACGTGTAGCGTACATGTGGTAAGGCAGTAGTAACCGAAGTAATGAGGGAAACATCCGTCAAAACATAGTATAGAGAATAAACGGTGGGACCACTTTGCTATGCTGTAGGATTTTGTATATTCAATTAGACTTCTGGCTGGAATTAGTCATTTCATTGTTCCTAGCTTTCGAAACAAAAATGGCGGACGCTTGGCAATTTTACTTCCGGTGTGCCAACTCTTTCGTATGGCGGGTTCTGTTGCATATTACATCTTAGCGAAATGGTGAATTGATTTTTTGCGTCAAACAACAAAATTGGATTTTTTTAAAAAAAAACGTGAAAATCCACGTGCAGACTTTATTTTCGTTGACCCCTGCAACTCTTGCGATAAAGCATTTGGAGCTCTCTGATTGGCTTAGTAGTCTAACATTCAAACAAACTTTTCATAGGTCAAAATCCCCCCTTCCTGTGTGTCTATTTGATGGAATTCGAGATCAAAGAACAATCTTGTTGGCTTCTTACTTTATGACAAAACAAAAAAATGATTTCGTTAATTGTAGACAATTCTTGTTAAGATTGTCGATCAAATGTCTTTAAAGTTCAACTGCAGAATATTTACTAACAGATATAGACTGTGTACAGTCCAAATCCGCTCAGTTTGTGCATCCAATATTTTGCGGGGGCTGTCAACATGATTGCGGATATTCAGTCAATCCTTAAATAATATTGAGATATAGTGACCAAACACGTTATTTAAGCGCCAGAACTTTTTCTGTACATTTTTTTTCAAACTGATAGACGTGACCTATTATAAATGTTCATATTAGCTACATCTCAGGGGAGCTTTGAAGACGACATGGTCGGTGCTGATGAGCAACAGCATGAACGACATCAACTATTGAAGAAGAAATCGTTTGGACTGACGAGCAGAATAACAATTCTTGTGCACATAGAACAGCTATTAAAATGTTAAACTGTCGTTACAAGTTCATGTTATAGAAATATGAAATGAAATCATTGAATAATGATTTCATTTCATATTTCATTTCATATTTCTCTCTCGTGCTTTCAAGTTAAGGTCAAACAGTGCAGCAACAGCATTTTGTCTGGTTTGAATTTGATTTTAACTGCTTTCATGGACTTGAACTTACCAATGAAAATCTTCAGGGCGAGAAAATGACCGTCGACTCTATGAGTGCTACGAACCTAACGTGCAATTTTTGTTAGTCATCAAATTTTAACGAGCGCTTTGACACCCATCGTGATAATGTGAATTCCGTTTCGCCGTTCGCCTGCGTGTCACAAAGAAAACCAACAACAACCTATTGCTTATAAATCACAGCAGCAAAACAGTAATCAATATGATTATACTAGTAAATGCAAGGTTTTATCATTAAATTGCTAACAAGTTGAAGTAAAAGAATGTACAAACGCAGCCCGTTTTGTACTCCCTAAATGTTAACATTTTGGTGTTCATTCTCTTGAAATATAATGAATGTAATGTGGAAGTAATTTTCTAAAGAAATGAATTATAATTTCTTTGAAAAATTTACATTTTAAGAGTAAAAGTTTGGGTCGGCTTGGTCTCAATGTTGAACAATGAAATGAAATTTATATGCCGACACCAAGCGAAGAGTTACATAAAGTTTAGTGGTAAAAGACTTTGTCGCTGAGGCAAATCTAAAAATCGTTTTTTATAAATAGCAATTGTGTAAAAAATCGAAGCTGTGCTTCATTGAAAAAGTGAAGATGTGACGACAAAAGGTAATGTAATTTGCAATGGAAAAAGTTTCACACTTTAAAAGAAAAATTTCAATGACAGACAAAGCCAAATCATCACCACGAAGGACTTAGGTCCACTTGTCCCAGAATTAGGATCGTCTACCCAGATCGCCAATCTTCCGGAGTTAACGTTTGGAATTTTAGCATGAACCTTATGGGTGTCGGCATCAACGATGACGGCAGTCTTCGATTTTGACGCCACCGAAATGATCCATTTTCCATTTATAAATAAATATCGCGAAGCACCCCAACGACTTGGTTGAACTGAGTCAACGTCATTGATGTATTTCACAGCGTTGTTGTCTTTTACTGAAGCTAAATCCAAATCAATGACGGCCATCGTGTTTGTGTTTCCAAGTGCGACAAATACGTAATAGGAATCGGGATTTGAACGCTTTGGGTAAAAAACTACATCGGACGCGCCTTCCTCGTTGAACGAAAGTTGAGGGTAATGCGTTGCGTCCGATCCAGACAGAGCGAGTATGTTGATGTACTGACGCCGTTACGATTGTATACCGAAACTATGAAACGACCATTTGGAGAAACGTGGGGATTTCCTGGAAATTGGAAGACTCGGGTTACTCTGTCAGTTGTAGGGTCCATTTCAAGTGTTCTCATCTCGCGGCGATTCTGTCTGCAGTCGACGTAAACACGCTGATTATAAGTAGAGTAACCCATTCTCCAAGTGCCTGTACAGTTGTATGCTGAAAGATTCACGTATCCTGCATATGATTTGTCTACCAAATTCACTTTATGTATTCCATCGTTTCTGAAATGAGAGACGTAGCCATATTGACCTTCCCACAACTTTTCATCTGCCAACATATCACCGTGGGTGAATCCTAAAACGACATTGTAAAGATTTGTAAACACGTCAACACAGTATAGAGAACATATAGCAGGGCTATTCATTTTAATTTTTTGTGTAGCGCATCCCAATAAATGGCATTTTCCAACCAGTAGGAACAATGATGCGGTTAAAGGTGTACAGCTGCCAGTAATCTAATTGAATGCATCGTCACGATTTACAGAAATGAAGACACAATGTAGATCGAAAGCGACATTTTAGATGACAGTCTAACACAATGCGTCTCCCTAAACCTGTGTAGTTTTTCATCACTATGTTGTATTTAGGCACAATTTTCCTCACCTGGAGTAGTGTGAGCTCGTACAGCTTTGTGGGTAAGAATGCGCTTGTCCGTCTTGACGACGGCAAATGTAGCGAGAGTCCACGAGTGTACCCAGATTTCATTGTACCAGTGTACATCATACATGTATCTGGGGTTGTATCCGTTGGAATCCTTTCTATGACTTTTTGTGTTTTCAAATCGATGATTTTTATTGCATTTCCATAATAATCTGAGCCATACATTTGTCCGTTGATGACTCTGGCATCAGTGAATCTACACGCGTTGCTAAGATAAAAGAAACATTACAAACTATAGACAAGCATTAGCAGAAGCGTACCTAAAAACCTAAAATAGGTACGCAACGCGTACATGCAGTAGTAACCAAAATAAAAAGTGTAATATCTATAAAAATGAGAAAAATTTCATAACTTTAATAAGTTTGACATGACCAACCTACTCCCTCCTTTCACACAAAGTCCTGGTGTTGTTGTATTTGTTATTGTACCAACAAGTGTTCTGCTTTCTGGTTCAATGATGTGAATATGATCGCCAGCAAAGACGTAAAATGCATTGTAAGGTGACGGTGTTACTGCAGCATTGATGCTTGATTGAAGAACTGTGAAAAGGCATCGAAAAAAGATAAAATGTAAGAACTATCTAATATTTCTTTAATTGCTTTAAAATATTTCTAATAACTATATTTTCCAATGACCTACTGTCAGAAAGAATACAGGCATAAATTAATGAAGAACATTTGCCCAAATGGAAGTTTCAACCAGATGGAAGTTTGTTCTTGACTAATCATTCATTTTTTTACATTTCTCTCTCTAAGCAAATAAGACCAAACACCAAAACAAGCAGCAAACTTTCGGAAATACAAAATCAAATATATAAACAAATATTAACATCTAATTTTCTTGATATTCAAGATGAAAAAAACAACAGTTTTGAAACAGAGTCGATAATATTTCGTCTTTAATCAATGTTTGGAAATGTACAAATTATTTTCAGTTGTTAAACGTAACTCCGGCTGGTTGTGAATCAACAAGACGTGAAATCATTTTGAATAATAAAAAAGAAACTCTTTATTAAGCACCATGATGTCTTCCGTACTGAATTTTAAATTGTCGAAGATAAGCTTCTGAAATTTTTACGTCATGTAGAAATAAAAGCAAGAATTCGGTATAAAACGTTGAAGTGACTTTTTCATATGTTAAATCGCACCGCTTCTAACACATTTCATTACGTCATGACTATAAAACGTTATATGAAAATATTCATGTTACAACTGCGTCATTAGGAGTTTGTGCAGGTGCGCAACAACAAGTAATGTTAAAGAAACCGCTTGGACAAGCACCGTAGCACAACTATAATTTTTTGTGCTTATGAAAAAGCTATTAAAATGTTACATTGTGGACACAAAAGTGCATCTTATGGTATAGCTCATAAAATCCTAAATAGCTGGTTTCGCTCGAATTGAGCACGAACCAAGCTGTACGAGTTGACTTTGCACTTGTTCTAATAACTTACCACAAAAACAAAAACGTCGACAGCGTGATTAAACGATACATTGTCTTTAGTTATTTCGCAAAGCTTTGATTTAAGTTAATCAATAATCCAAATGTAACAAACTGTTTGACACCTTGCAAGATACTTTGGAATGTGAAATGTATAAAATATGACACCACCTATATTTCATTTGATTGCGACATCTCAGCAAAATATTTTGTACCAATCAGCGATTTTGTTTACATTTTTCTTAAACCAATCAAATTGCTTAGTATTAGCAATTTGCATAGATTACAGAAGATAATAGAAAGAAACTTGACATTTTGTATTGAAGTGTTTGTAGAATATTCTCCAAAGATTTTTCGATTTCCTTGCATAGATTTTTCCACAGATCGTGTTTTTGAGGAGTTATCAATTTTAAACTTAATCATAAAGGATTAAACGATTGTTCGTCCTTGCTGCGTTGACTATACACCACTCGCAACTGTCATGACAATAGTTATCAATTATTACGTGTCTATATGCACTGTATATTATGCATGTTGGGCTAAACAGGTCCTGTGCACATTAAAACTGAGCACAAGCATGTCACTGAAGATTAATATAAATAAAAGCTTACAATGAAATCGTCACGAGTGGAAGACATTTGCCAGCGAATACGCAAGCATGAAAAGAGTATCTATGATTTCGCTCGTATTTTCAGAAACGATTTGAGTTATCGATTCACTGCATTTTGAAGTCGCGTATTCATTTGTCAGGCCGAGCACAAACATCCACTGCGTATCTATTTCGTTATGTTCGGCATTCCTTTCTTGCTAGCAAGCGAGGAGCGAGCAAGCGAGGCAACAGTTTTGATCTATTATATACTCTTCTCAATAATAATGTACCATCACGTAACTTGCGCTGAATTGGCTTGTTCGAACTTTGAATGAGTCTACGAAAAAGTATTTTACAGTTTCACGTAGTTTTTATTTTAAGTGTTTTGTTGTTTAAAATTGTTCAGTTGTTGGGGGCTGTATATAAGACTAAAGGGTTCACAGACAACGTGAATTCTGTTTATACAAGACCTATGGTTTAAATGTGCGTAAATATGGTTTAAACCATATTTAAGGATTCTATCGCTGAATTTGGTAAATTAAAATACAATGAAGATCTTATTTTGGTAGTTTTCGTTCCTTTCAATCAGGAGTCTTTCCCCTTTATTCCTCTATAATTGCTTTACCATGTTCAAAGACTTCTGCCAGTTCAATATTGGCAATTATTGTGAAAGTGGCTTAAGTTAAAGAAAAATGTCACAACGAGAAACAACTTTTCAGAACGGTGAAAAGTTTATTGAAGTTCTACGAAGGTCTTTATGTTTAAATTACAATGTGTGGAAAGCTTAGCTTTATGTAAAATTGTGAAATAAAAACAAATTTAACGCATTAGGACTAAACAGTTTATATAGTTGAAGCTTTTGATACTTCATGTATGCGTTCTTCAGTTGTGCTTTGTTAGTGTCAGTGTGCTTTAAAAGGTTTTTGAAATTCTTTAATCTCTACTGTGAGACTTTCTTCGACAGATTTTATTTAAAATAACACCCCTTTCGTCTAAGCGTTAATTCTCACAAAAATTGAATTATTCTCAGGAGGAAAGCTTCCGTTTTTTTGGTAATGCCTTAATTTGTTGTACTCTTCACGCGATTTGTTGCCGACTAAGGCAACGATATAATGTAATGTTGAAACATTTTAATGATATTTCATTTTTATAACCTGAAATTTCATTTGATGTACTTTAAAGTTGGTTGATGAGTATGCAGACAATACACATTTACATGATGTGGCAATTTGTAGGTCAGGTTCATACCATAAATATAGGTTTTAATTGTTTAAGGCTTCCATATATGGGTCTACAATTATTCCTTATAGACTAATTTTAGCATTACAAATGATATTGCTTCACTTGTCTGCATTTTCTACAAAGGTAGAAATTTTTAGTTTAATGATTTTAGTTCACACTCTCCCAGAAAGAAGACTTCTTTAACATTGCAACAGACAAATAGTGTACATTATAATGTTGTGCTTGGGAATTTTATTTTAATGATTGAAAATGAAAACGCCTCAACAAACCTTAGATAAAAGTGTTTCACCAGTAACTAATAGGCAGCAACTTCACCGCAATGGGCATGCTAGTTTTTGCCCTATATGACTGACGACCTGACGACGTAAATTTCGTATGATATGATCGGCTTGGAGTTGAAAATTTGAACAAAAATCTTATTTGTCAATGACAACATTCCTTCTTCTTAGGTGTCTGTTCGATAAAATTAATCATTATAGAATGGTCTTATAAGTTAGTTTATGGTAAAACGAATATAGACTGGGAGTCCGAATTTGCTTGACTTGTGCATCTAAACTATGCTTAAATGTTTTGCGGGGGCTGTCGACAGGAGCGCGGCTCGTCGGTATTCAGTGAAACGTTAAATGATATTGAGACGTAGAAAGGAAACACTCTATTAAACGCCATCTTCAGTATTTATTTTATAATTGATTTCAAATTGATAAACTGCTGTCCGCTAAATTGCTGGTCTATGTTGTGGAAGAATGAAATGAAACTATACTATATGCGTGTGCTCAAGTTGAGCTCATACCGTGCTGAAACAGCGCCTCCTCTGTTTTGAATATCATTTGAAATTTATAAAGCTTACCAATAAACGCTGAAAACTTGAAGAAAACGATCCATTGACTTCTATCAGTGCAACAAGACTTGATATGAAATTATTTTTAGTATTCAACATTTAACGAGAGCTTCGACATTTTACGAGACAACATATGAATTCCCCGCGCCGTTTGCCAGCGTGTCACATATTTCGACATGTCACAAAGAGAGGCACCAAACACCTTTGCTTGTATTAAAACAACAAAAAAATAATCTCAGTATGAATCACAGTTCACTAAAACCTTCTTAATTGAGCCGCCAACAACTTAAACTGAAAGAACATATATATTTGATCTCGATTTACAATTTGAAATGAAAATTAGAAGCAGTCTTTTTGTTATGTGTTGTTTATACCGACAAATTTGTTTATACAAATTTTGTTTATGCCGAAACAAATTTTAGAATATTTTATAAAGGAGAGACATCATGAAACTAGTTCTTTCTAGTCCGCAATAGTAAATAGAAAAATTATCATATGTCAATTTCGATTTGGGGGAGTCGCACGGAGAGATGTCTTATCCAGCTGGAGAAACGTGCTCAGAACACGATTTTTTGAAGTACAGCGTGCAATTAAATATAAATTGTGTGTTGATACAATAGTTTTAAAAAACCCTGCTGTTTTATCAAATTTTGCATCTTTTCTTCACCACTTTTATTCATGGATCCTTGTTAAAAATTAGTTAACGAAGAAAACGTTACATCCATTTCCATGCCTTTGGATACTAATTGATTAGCCTGTCGAACAAACCTTGATTAACATAACAGACTACCTTTGCTAGAAAGATTTTAGAAAACTCTAGAACACTTTTTATTGTTTTGCCACCGATTTCAGTGATCAATATTCGATCGCCTATACAAGATTCTAAAATTACACATTGGTTAAAAATAACCAGCAGAAGTACAAATTTTGGTAAAAGCGACCAAATTTCATATGCTAATTTTAAAGCTATTCTTTAATTTAGTTAATAATGGCACTTCGGCCATCATCAAATTCAAAGCGGAATGAGAAAATATGATGTTTAATTTTATGTAGTGGAAGACAGTGGCGGAATGCTAAATGGTAAAGTGTTGATTGATAAATTCAGCAATATCAGATACAGACGATTGTACCACAAGAAATTATGCTTTTGAAAACTGAACTAGATACACAAGCAATTCAACGCCAACAGAATAGAATCCGGATCAAATTGATTCAAAATTACCACAAGAAATAATTTAATATCAGATGAATTCTACATGAATAGTCATAAGTTCATACTTTTTTATATGGCTGACAGTAATCATGAAATATAGGATTGCATTTTAAGCTACTTGTCCATTAATTTAATCAAACGAAATGATCAAGTTTGGATGTCCATATCAAAAACATGATCATAGCAATGCTAAATTGTAATTAGGAAAACATGACGACAATTGTCATCATTATGTGTGTATTTAGTAGAATACAGTGTTTGATATACAAATTAGGACAGGAAAAGAATGATATTGTAACTGGAAAAAGGTGTCAGATTTAGAAGAAAAATTTCAAGAGCAGGCAAAGCCAAGTCATCACCACAAAGGACTTGGGACCACTGGACCCTGAATTGACCCAAAGTACCAAATCTCCTGTATCAACGTTTGGAATTTTCCCATGAACCTTATGGGTCTCGGCATCAACGATGACGGCCTCGTTGGATTTCGATGCCACCGAAATGATCCATTTTCCGTTAATAAATAACTTTCGCGAACGACGTCGACGAGTTGTGTCTACTTCACCAACATCATTGATATATTTCACTGCATTATTGTTGTTGTCGGAAGCCAAATCCAAATCAATGACTGCCATTCTATTTGTGTTTTGAAAAGTCACGAATGCATTGTAGGAATCGGGATTTGTACTCTTGGGGTAAAAAACTACATCTGTTGCACCTTCAGCGTTGAAAGAAAGTTTAGGGTAATGCGTTACGTCCATTCCGGACAGAGCGAGTATGTTGACAGTACTGACGCCGTAACGATTGTATACCGAAACTATGAAACGACCATTTGGAGAAACGTGGGGATTTCCTGGAAATTGGAAGACTCGGGTTACTCTGTCAGTTGTTGGATCCATTTCAAGTGTTCGCATCTCGCGGCGATTCTGTCTGCAGTCGACGTAAACACGCTGATTATAAGTAGAGTAACCCATTCTCCAAGTGCCTGTACAGTTGTATGCTGAAAGATTCACGTATCCTGCGTACGATTTGTCTACCAAATTTACTTTATGTATTCCATCGTTTCCAAAATGAGAGACGTAGCCATATCGACCTTCCCACAACTTTTCATCTGCCAACATATCACCATGGGTCCATCCTAAAACGACATTGTAAAGATTTGTAAACACGTCAACACAGTATAGAGAACATACAGCAGGGCTATTCATTTAAATTTTTTGTGTAGCGCATCCCATTAAATGGTATTTTCCAACCAGTAGGAACAATGATGCGGTTAAAGGTGTAGAGCTGCCAGTAATCTAATTGAATGCATCGTCACGATTTACAGAAATGAAGACACAATGTAGATCGAAAGAGACATTTAGGATGACAGTTTAACACGATGCGTCTCCATGAAGTTGTATTAAGACACAATTTTCCTCACCTGGGGTAGTGTGAGCTCGTACAGCTTTGTGGGTAAGAATGCGCTTGTCCGTCTTGACGACGGCAAATGTAGAGAGAGTCCACGAGTGTACCCATATTTCATTGTACCAATGCACATCATACATGTATCTGGGGGTAGTATCCGTTGGAATTCTTTCTATGACTTTTTGTGTTTTCAAATCGATGATTTTTATTGCACTTCCATAATAATCTGAGCCATACATTTGTCCGTTGATGACTCTGGCATCAGTGAATCTACACGCGTTGCTAAGATAAAAAAAACACATTACAAACTATAGACAAGCATTAGCAGAAGTGTACCTGATAACCTAAAATAGGTACGCAACGCGTACATGCGGTGTGCAAGTAACTAAAGTAGAAATTTTAATTTCTGTGCAAATGAGAAGAAACTGATGAAGTTACGTGATGTTTTTCAGAAGAACCACAGTAAATGTAATAAACAGTCGCACCACTTTGCTTTGGCTCGGTTCTGTATATTTAAACAGATTACTGGTTTCAGTTGGCCACCTCATGACCAGACATCTATGATTTAACATCTTTGTGATATGCACTTTGTCAAAGGTAACAAAGGCCAATTATTGACGAAGGTAGTACATCTACTTTCTACATCTACTTTATATGCGAGTTCCCTGGTTTCGAAACTTTATTACGTAATATATCTTGTCGAATTGATATACCGTTGACCACAGCTTGCCACGAAAATCACACTCCAGACGTTAACATGACAGCAGTATGTTTTTTATGTGGCGTAATGTAGCCACATAATCACTGTGGTTTTATTTAGTTAGCATAAAATTTTAGCCGTGATTTACTTTCTACTCAACGACAAATGATATTGTATCACAATTAAGTGATGTCAACAATCAAACTAGTTCAGTAAAACATTGTCACAAAACAATAAGAATACTGTGTTTTTATTGTTTTTATTGTTCCATTGAGTCACCTGCATTTTTCAGGTTCATGAGACAATTGCTTAAATTGTCCAGCAAAGTGCGAAGATCATATCTTCATTTAACTGTGTTTTTATTGTTAATTATACTCTGCAGATACTGTTTTGTATTGGAGCTGAGCTAATAAAAGATTTTAATTTCATAAAGTTAATAAGTTTGACATGACCAACCTGCTTCCTCCTTTCACACAAAGTCCTGGTGTCGTTATGTTTGTTATTGTACCAACAAGTGTTCTGCTTTCTGGTTCGATGATGTGAATATGATCGCCAGCAAAGACGTAAAATGCATTGTAAGGTGACGGTGTTACTGCAGCATTGATGCTTGATTGAAGAACTGTGAAAAGGCATCGAAAAAATATAAAATGTAAGAACTATCTAATATTTCTTTAATTGCTTTAAAATATTTCTAATAACTATATTTTCCAATGACCTACTGTCAGAAAGAATACAGGCATAAATTAATGAAGAACATTTGCCCAAATGGAGGTTTCAACCAGATGGAAGTTTGTTCTTGACTAATCATTCATTTGTTTACATTTCTCTCTCTAAGCAAATAAGACCAAACACCAAAACAAGCAGCAAACTTTAGGAAATACAAAATTAAATAAATAAACAAATATCGACATTTAATTTTCTTGATATTCACGATGAAAAAACAACAGTTTTGAAACAGAGTCGATAATATTTCGTCTTTAATCTATGTTTGGAAATGTGCAAATTATTTTCAGTTCTTAAACGTAACTCCGGCTGCTTGTAAATCAACGAAACGTGAAATCATTTTGAAAAGCGAAAAAGAAACTCTTTATTAAGCACCATGATATATTCTGTACTGAATTTTAAATTGACGAAGATAAGATTCTGAAATTCTTACGTCATGAAGAAATAAAAGCAAGAATTCGGTATAAAACGTTGAAGCGACTTTTTCATATGTTAAATCGCACCGCTTACGACACATTTCATTACGTCATGACAACTAAAACGTCATATGAAAATATTCATGTTACAACTGCGTCATTAGCAGTTGGTGCAGGTGCAACATCAACATCAACTAATGCTAAAAAACCGCTTGGACAAGCACAACTATGATTCTAAATTGCTCATAAAAAGCTATTAAAATGTTGTGTACACAGAAGTGGACCGTTTATGGTATGAAAAGCTGGTTGCGTTCGAATTTAGCTCGAACTAAGCTGTACGAGTTGACTTTGCACTTGTTCTAATAACTTACCACAAAAAACCAAAAACGTCGACAGCGTGATTAAACGATACATTGTCTTTAATTATTTCACAAAGCTTTGATTTAAGTTAATAATCCAAATGTAACAAACCGTTTGACACCTTGCAAGATACTTTGGAATGTGAAACGTATCAAGTATGAGGCCACCTATATTACATTTGATTGCAACATAAAGAATTATTCATATTTTGAACCAATCAGCAATTTTGTTTACATTTTTCTTAAACCAATCAAATTGCTTAGCATTGAAAATTGATGAACAGGTGTTGATGAAAAGATTTATTTATAGTATTCTTACAATGTCCTCCCAAGATTTTTCTAGATGTCGTTGCACAGATTGTGTTTTTATTGGCTTAAAGTACTTTCTTATGAATTATATAAAGATTTTTTGTCTGTGTTGCGTTGAATGCAAAGAACTTTTACATGCAGTCTTTCATGACAGCGGTTGTTAATTTTCACGTCTTGATATATAAGCATTTTATATTTATGTACCCCGAGCAAGATTCTATGTACATTAAAACTGGAGTAAAAAAATGGCAATAAAGGGTTAAAATTAATAAAAGTTTACTATGAAATCGTCACGGTGGCAGATATTTTAAAAGGAGTATCTTTGAGTTCGCTCTAATCTGTAGAATGATTCGATGAATCGATTCAGCGGCGGATTCAGTGTACGTCAAAATAAATTATAACTCCTCAATTTTAAAATTCAAATTACATTCAGGAAAACAATATTGGTTTTTAATTTCTAAAGAATATAGTTTTACTAATGGTTTGCCTCTAAGGTTTTTAAAATGGAAATATACGCCAAAATGTGCTGCAGTAATGTATTTTGACGTACTCTGGATCCGCCACTGAATCGATTCGCTCCATTTTGTAGTCGTTTGTTCGTTTGATTTTTCTTTATTGACATTGCAGCAAACAAACGCGGTGCATAATGAAGTTGTGTTTGGAATTTGCCTCTTATCACAATTGAAAGTGAATGAAAATATCTCGTCAAAAAGATCGCTGAAATACCAAGTTATGCCAAAATTACAGGCAGCAATTCCATGACGATAGATACACTAGTTAATGCCCCAAATCACTGACCATATGTACAATATATACTGTAAATTAGTCCAAATCAATTACTTATAACTTCTTAGACGCAATGTTATCCACAATTCCAAATCAAATATAAATCAAACAATATTATTACAGCAATGGATAGTATAAAAGTTTTCTCCTTTTGTATTCGCGAATAATCTTTATCCTTCTCTTGGCAAGGAAACGTGGCAACAACGAACAAAATCGCGAAATCGTGTTATGCGCGTGTCTTTCAAGGCAGTGGTCCTTCATTTTATCTTTAGCGCCATCACCTAACAACCAGTGTTTGAAAGATTCAGAAAGCTTTGTGAAATTCACGCAACCTAAATGGGAGCAATGTTAATTTAACCTCAAGGCGTCGAAGCATTAGACCATAAAATGTAAATCAGATTGTTTAAAGTGTCATTTCAGCACAATTTGTCAAGTTTTGTACCCCCCACTTTGGTTTTATTCTGCGCAAGTATATTATTTGCCCACGTAAGGTTGATTTTTTTCAGGAGTAAATGTCTGTAGAATCAACTATTTTGTTTGGGAAATTGTTCCAATATTCCTTTCAAAGGACAAAGTTCGAATTGCACTTAGGTAAACATCGAATTCTGACATGTCATTGCATTTTGGAGAATAAGGCAACAAATCAATGTAAAGATGAATTCCTCTAAAGCAATAACTCGAATATATTCGTGTAAATGCATGTATAAACTTCATTTTTGTTCGCCCCCCTGCAATTCCTGCGATGAGGCATTTCATGCTATCTGATCTAATTAACCCCAAAAATTTAAACAAACTTCTGATTATTCCATATCAAAATCAATTTTCCTTTTCTTAGGTGTCTACTTGATATAATTTCTGATCATAGAACAGTTTTGTAAGTTAAATGAAAATGAACAAAATACCTTGCAGAACTACAAATCGAGATTTCGAAATGTTCAATTTCCTGAATTTCGTTTGTTTCAGTAGTTTGACAAGTCAAAAATCCAACAAGATGTATTTAAAAGAAAATTTGATATTTGCGTGCAGATGTAGGTTTTGCATCCAAGCTGTGCTAAAGTGTTTTGCGGGGGCTGTCATCAAAAGCGCGGCTCTTGGGAGTTGGTGAGTCGGTAAATGTATATATACTGGACAATATATTGAGACATGGAAAGGAAGACTTTATTTAATTAGTGCTTGAACTTATTTTGCAGAAATTTCCAGTTAATGGTGAATATCTATTAGAACCCTTTAAGCTACTTTCGTATGAGCAAGTCTTCTGACGAGCAATGCAGATTACATGGTTGATGCACATGAGCAAATGCAACATCAACTAATGGGAAAAAACTGTTTGGAAGAACTATACTTCTTTATCCGCATACATAAGCTATTAAAATGTTAAACGGTGGCCACCCAAATGGATAGTAAACGATAGAAAAGGATGAAATGAAAATTTTCAATACTTGCGTGCGTTCAAGTTGAGCTCAAACAGTGCAGAATGAGCGTCTCCTTTGATATGAAGATTCTTTAAATTGCTTGTCTAAGTTTAAACTTAAAATAGAAATCAAAACTGCGAGAAAAGGATCCATCGACTTCTATAAATGCGACCAGTCTTGATGTGAAATATTTTTGAATGATTAAAATAGAAAGAGAGCTTTAACATCCTGTAAGACAATATAAATTCCGTTTCGCCGCTTGTCGACGTGTCTCGAATTGCGAAATGTTACAAAGAAAATCACCTGTTGCTTAGGTTCATAATAGCAAAAATGTTCTCTCCATATAAATAGCCACATCACTGGACCTTTTATAAATAAACTGCTAATAATTTGTAGGTTTTAGGTTGATACGATAGATATTTCATTTGATGTACTTTGAAGTTGGTTGATGAGTATGCAGACAATACAAAGTTATACTTGCATATTTACATGATGTGGCAATTTGTAGGTCAGGTTCATACCATAAATATAGGTTTTAATTGTTTAAGGCTTTCATATATGGCTGTGCAAATATTCCATATAGACTAATTTTAGCATTACAAATGATATTGCTTCGCTTGTCTGCATTTTCTACAAAGGTAGAAATTTTTAGTTAAATGATTTTGGTTCACATTCTCCCAGAAAGAAGACTTCTTTAACATTGCAACAGACAAATAGGTTACATTATAATGTTGTGCTTGGGAATTTTATTTTAATGATTAAAAATGAAAACGCCTCTACAAACCTTAGATAAAATGTGTTTCACCAGTAAGTAATAGGCAGTACCGTGGCATGCTAGCTTTTGCCCTATATGACTGACGACCTGACGACGTAAATTTCGTATGATATGATCGGCTTGGAGTTGAAAATTTGAACAAAAATCTTATTTGTCAATGACAACATTCCTTCTTCTTAGGTGTCTGTTCGATAAAACTTATCATTATAGAATGGTCTTATAAGTTAGTTTAAGGTAAAACGGATATAGACTGGGAGTCCGAATTTGCTTGACTTGTGCATCTAAATATGCTTAAATGTTTTGCGGGGGTTGTCAACAGGAGCGCGGCTCGTCGGTATTCAGTGAAACGTTAAAAGAAATTGAGATATAGAAAGGAAACACTCTATTAAACGCCACCCTCAGTATTAATTTTAAAATTCATTTCAAATTTATAAACTGCTGTCCGCTAAATTCCTGGTCTATGTTGTAGAAGAATGAAATGAATTTTATTGTCGACATCTACGGACCTGTTGTGACCATTGTCTTGACTGACAAAGTCTGAAAATTCTTTTTGTGCCTTGCGTTTTCCTGCAATCTTCAGGCAGTACTACAATTTGAATCATAGATTACGTCATGTATATGAAATACATGTCACAGTCTGAAAAATCGTTGCTTTTTTATTTTTTCGTCTGTTAACAAAACGGTTTCTACAGGGATAAAACTCAATAAGCGTTCCAGAATTTACCTATTTCTCTAATTTTTAATAATCTTTTCCGCAATAAAAAGTTGCAGATGTAGTTAGCGCGAATATAAAGTATAGGCTGTTATTTTTGTTATTTTTTTTTAATTTTTTTAAGTTAATTTACAATAAGACGTCTCTGAACGTCTACAAAACAAACCTTCCTATATTCTGAAGAAGGCTCGAAGCAGACTCGAGTCGAAAACTCGATGAAATTATTTATGAAAGCTCTTCAAAAGCCCTCCCCTCAAAACGTCGTCCATCTTCGTGCGTCCATACTTTAAACCAGCATATTCAGCAGACATACAGACTTCAGACTTTAAGGACGCTTAGAATTGGATGATTAATTTCATGCGATGAAAATCAGTAGTGATATGCATTTAAAAATGATATGCATTTTCAAATCCCTTTGGAATCCATTATTCTCAACGGATTATAACATGCGTATATGAATAGGAGCCTCCTCCCCAATTATCGATCTTCCCATGTCCATAGCCACAAGAAATGATCGAAAATATTGAAGTCTGAAACTATAAAGAGTGGAAACTGTTTAATATGACGGAGAGAATTTATATAGCAACAGGCAATATTAACAACTCATATAAATGTATCAATATTTTAACAAGTTCGAATGTCCATTTCAAAAACATGAATGTTAAATGCTAAATCCTGAGTGCAAAATGCTTGTTAGAATTATAAGTAATAAAAGACTTTACAGATTTACAACGTTATATTAAAACAATCGTGTTTTACTCGAATACGGTGCTTTACAAACGAATTATAACATGCGGCTAAAAAGCCATTGTAATGGGAAAAGGTTCAAATTTTAAAAGAAAAATTTCAAGAACAAGCAAAACCAAATCATTACCACGAAGGACTTAAGACCACTTGTTCCGGAATTAGGATCAGGGACCCATAGAGCATAATCTCCTTTATCGATGTTAGGAATTTTCCCATGAATCTTTTGGGTCTCAGCATTAACAATGACCGTAGTGTTTGACTGAGAAGCGGCCGAAATAATCCATTTTCCATGCATAAACATCTTTCGAGAACGAAGAAAACGAGTCGTGTCCGCATAATCAACATCAGTGATGTATCTTACAGCATTGTCGTCTCTTCTCGAGGCCAAATCCAGATCAACCACAGCCATTCTATTTGTGTACTGAAGAGTGGCGAATACATAATAGGAATTTGGATTTTCACGCTTTGGGTAAAAAACTACATCTGTCAAACCTCCAGGAATAGCATGTTCAGGGTAACGGTTAACCGTCGTTCCAGATATGGCTATTATGTTCATAACACTGACGTCTCGTCCATTTCGATAAATCGAAACGATGAAATGACCATTTGGAGATGCGTAGGGATATCCACGAAATGGAAAGACTCTTGTCACTCTGTCAGTTGAAGGGTCGAATTCGAGTGTCTTCGATTCTCGGCGATTTTGCCTGCAGTCAACGTAAATACGGTTATTATGAGGAGAGAAAGCCATTCTCCATGTGCCTGTGCAGCCATAACCCGAGAAGTTAAGGAATTTGACGTATGTTTTGTCATCCAAATTCACTTTGTGCATTCCTTCGTTCGTTGTGTGAGTAACATAACCATAGCGACCTCCTAACAATTTCTCATGGGCGATCATATCACCGTGGGTCCATCCTAAAAGGACATTTGAAAATGCTCAGGAAATATTCTGGACTATTTATATTTGAACACTTACGTTTACAATGTGTACATCAACAGATTGTTGGCATATTAAGTTTTTAAAGTGACGAGGGTCATGTCGACAATAGCTGCTTGGCAACACGTCACACTTTCTAAAAACCACAATTTACTCTTACCTGGTGAAATGTGAGCTTTTATAGCTGTGTGAGTCCGTTTGCGTTCATCTGTATCGATGACGTCAAGTGTGGACAGAGTCCAGGAGTGAATCCAGGTCTCTTTGCGCCATCGCTGATCATACATACCCACTGGATTGGCATCGGTTTTAATGCTTTCGATAAGTTTTCTTGTCTTTACTTCAAACACTCTAACGGCGTTTCCGAAATAATCCAAAGCGTACATATGCTTACCAACAATATGTGCACCGCTGAACCAACACTCTCCACTAAAAACGAACGCACAAAAACATTTCAAAGGCATGGTTGAAAGTAAGAATCGCATTCTACGTTAACATGGCAACAATGTGACGTCAATTGTAGCCTTAACATTACTCTTTCTATATATGTTAACATCAATTGCAATGTTGCAATGCATCTGCTGTGGCAGCTATATTTTTAAGTACTGTGTTATTGTCGCAGCTGGTAGCAGCTCAATCAGTTTCAACTTAGACTAACCTTGAAAATCCGGGACCTCCTTTTGCACAAAATCCTGGTGACGTCGTATGGGTTATACTATCAATCATTGTTTTGGTTTCTGGATCAATGATATATATATAGTTGCCGCCAAATACATAAAACACGTTGTAGGGTGACGGTACTCGAGCAGCATTGGTGCTTCCCTGAAAAGCTGTGACAATACCTCAAATAGTGGAAAAAAGAAAAAAACATTTAAATATTCCCGTGATCTGCTTTCAAATAAAAATACACAAACAAATAAGCTATTGTCATCATAACAAAGTTATTTATAGATAGAACTTAAAATAGCCAATAGTCGTTCTACGTCTCGAGAATTAATAATGAACGAACTGCATTCATCGAACTGGATCTCCACTTCTTCTGTTAAATATAGAAAGTTGAAGTAGTTTGGGATAAGAGATCTTTTAAATGGAGCTCTATATCTGCTTACATCACGTATTATCAAAAACATATGAAAATATTTTTGTTTGAACAGTTAATAATTTATTGTGAAAACATTATAAGCATTTGCGAAGTAACCCAACCGCCACGTTGGCCAATTTTATGTAAACAGTCCTTCATGCACGTCAATAAAAAGATTCCGGCTCGCAACATCAATGTCAATTGATGGTTAGGAAATCGCTTGGACAAGCAGAGCCATAATTCTTTATGTACAAAGAACACCTATGTCAACTTTAGTCTCAAATGTGGCGAGTTGATAATACAGCGAGATGACATAAAGCAATGCACCATTTGCTTGCGTTCGAGTTGAGCGTCAACTAATATAAGTTAACTTTGCGCATGTTCTGGTTTGACCAACTTACAACTTACCGCAAAAAATTAAAAATTTCAACGCGACGAAACGATCCATTGCCTTAAGGTGATGCAAAGAGCTTTGATTCGAGATAATTAACAGTCCGAATGCAAAATTCCTTTTACACTTCGTTCAACACTTAAAATTGGGATATGTGTAAAGAATGATACCGCTTATATTGCTTTCGGTTACGAAATCACAGGAAACCACTTTTGGACCAATCATTTTTCGCGTTTACATTTTGCCTATGAGCCAACCAGGTAGCGGTGAACAAAATTTTATGATTTTTCTTTAAAATGTGACAATTACACGTGAGAATTACACATTGTGATCATTTGAATTTTAAATAAGCTAAGACTTTTGAATATAGCAAAAAGGATGCAACAACGTTGAATTGAGTTTGGATGCACAAAAAGTGCAATGGCGAATTCCAAAATGCTGAAGTTAAATACTGAAATATCGTAAATGAAAAGAGCCTTGGCGGTTTCTTGTGTACTTTTTATCATTTGATGATTCTAGTAGAATGATATGCTGTAATCATCTCTACTTTATTCTGTAGCCACCTAATTTATTGTCAGGTTACTCACATGAACGCGCTTTGTACCTATTTCTTATCGTTGTGTTCCACATCACTTTTCTATAAAATATGCTACCTCAGAAGCGAGCCTTGAGTGAGCGAGCAAGGCAGCATAGCTAAACTTAAAAGGCAAAAGGATCACAGGCTGTGAATCACTGTGAATTTTCCATAAACCATATGTTTTGATTGTATTGTTTTCAATGTTTTCCATTGCCTATTTTGGCTCATTCCCTGTATTGAAAAATACATTTTTGAACTTTTATATGTCTATTTTAATCAGAGGTTACTTATTACAAAGAGCTTTGTTCTACTCTGCAATTGTTGCCAACTATGTTGCTAACAAAAGTTGCTGACGGACTATTTAAAAAAACCATGCACTGTTTACATATTTTCATGATTTATAGTATTAAGGCATTATTTAAAATCGTGGCCAGAGATTTGCCAGGCGGAAAGCGAATTTTCAATATGAACATGATAGCCCAACATAAGACTTTTAAAAAAGCCATCACAGTAATAAAATAGATAAGGATTTATTAATAAGGATTTAAGGTTAAAGACGAAACGTTATTAATAAATCCTTATCTATTTTATTACTGTGATGGCTTTTTTAAAAGCATTATGTTGGGCTATTTATGTTCATATTGAAAATTAAGGCATTAAGTGTCGAATAATTCAAATTAAAGAATACGAATCAAAAATGTCAATAAAGTTTGCAGAACTTTGTCTGTCTCATAACTCAGAAATATGATACAAGATGTATTTAAGACAGACTTCAACATCTACTTGAAAATATTGACTGCAGGGTCCAAATTCCCGTGGTTTTTGCATCTAAGCTATGCTAAATTGTTTTGCGGGGGCTGTCATCACGAGTGCGGCTCCACGGAGTTAGTTAATTGTGAAATAATTTTGAAATATGGAAAGAAACACTTTATTTACTAAACGCCAGAACTTTTCCTGTACAAATTTTCCTGTCAAAATGAAGTACAGTCTTTGAAGTACAGTCTTTGAAGTCCTTGAAGTACAGTGACTAATTTGAAATTTGCATATCTACCGTGAATTTTGATGATCCTTATGCTCGAGTTCCCGGACTACGTGCCCTCTCCAGGCATACGTTACTTGATGTTCCTCCATGGTTCCAAAAGTAATTTTTAAGTAGAGCATTACGTTAATTTCTGCGGCGTTGGTGTCGATCAAATCTCCATCGTACAATCCTTATTGTTCATGATAGAAGAAAATTGTACAAAAAAAACTTTAAATTCTTCTGTGAAAATAAATTTTCAATTCTTTGTTTGGTACAAGCTATCCAAAGAACTCGATATTTGAAGAAAATATATATGCCCCCATATCGTTTTTCTCCCAAATGCATTGCCGAAGAATGTGCTTGTTACTACTTCATTACAATTTACCGTAAATTTGAAAAATGATTATTATAATTGATGCAAGGGTAGGATCTTCATTATTGCTACAAACAATGATAACGACTTATTTCAATATGGCAATTAGAAATAATATGCGGGCAATATGAATTAATTTTTTTGCTTGTTCACATTCATTAAAGCGAATTAAAAATTCGTTAATTGATCCAATTGGTCGAGAAAAAATAATTGATACATTTTTATATAAAGTAGTACAATTTATTGAATAAAATTATTGTTTTAGAGTAAAAATGTTGAAATACGAATACCAAGCTTGCATGTTCAATAAACACAGAAACACTAAAATGACGGATGTTTCATTATACAAAATAAAACATTTTTGACAGAATTGCAAACTTATAAACAATAGTCGTTTACTCGCATACAGTGCTTTGGCGACGAATTGAGATGCGACAAAAACCATTGCAACAGGTATAAAAGTTTCACATTTTAAAAGAAAAATTTCAAGAACAAACAAAGCCAAATCATCACCAAGAAGGACCTAGGACCACTTGGTCCTGAATTATGAACCCAAATAGCTTCATCTCCGTGATCAATATTTACAATCTTCCCATGAACCTTTTGGGTCTCAGCATTAACGATGACAGCTGTGTTCGTTCTCGACGCGGCCGAAATGATCCATTTTCCGTTTATGAACAACTTTCGCGAACGACGGAAACGAGTCGTGTCCGCAAAATCAACGTCATTGATGTATTTCAAAGCATTGTTGTCTCTTTGCGAAGCCAACTCCAAATCAATGACCGCCATCCTATTTGTGTTTTGAAGTGCCATGAATACATAATAAGAATCGGGATTTGTACTTTTGGGATAAAAAACTGCGTCTGTTACACCTCCTGGGACATCACGTTGATGGTATATCTTGCTATGTTGTCCAGACAGATCGATTATGTTGACTCGACTGATGTCTCCACTGCGATAAAGTGTGACAATATAATGACCATTTGGGGAGGCGTATGGTTGACCAGGAAATGGAAAGATTGATGTTACTTTGTCAGTGGAAGGGTCGAGTTCCAGTATTGACTTCTGATAGCGACCGAATCTGCATTCGACGTAAATACGATGATTAACTGGCGAGAAGGCCATTCTCCATGTACCTGTGCAGCCATGTCCTGTGAAATTGAGGAATTTGACGTATGTTTTGTCAACCAAATTCACCTTGTGCATTCCCGTGTTGGTTATGTGAGTGACGTAACCATAGTGACCTTCCAACAATTTTTCATGGGCCATCATATCACCGTGGGTCCATCCTAAAAAGACATTATTAATCACATAATGCTTTGTTATAAGTGATGTTATATTTAGGTATCATTTCCATCTCACGAAAATTTCTCCATTGTAACATTGTTGCACTTGCGTTGTTTTGTTCTACAAACGAAAACATACGCATCACATGCAAGTGTTACGCAGGTCTTAAGGAGTGCTGCTGTTGTAGTTTCGATGTAAGAAATTTTAGTGTCGTGTAGCTGACTTTCATGTTTGTCCAATCAAGAAGCAGGCGATAACTTGGTAAACGAGAGAGTCAAAACATAGGAAAGTTAACTATGAATTGTATTACATCATTCATCAACTTTATGAAGATCAATGTATGTTCTAGAAGCGTTTCATAATCATGCTTATCATAAGGTGAAATGGGCAAAAGATTTCGAAAATGAAGAGGCATTTTAGATCACATAAATCAGAATGGACCAAATTGAAGACATCTTGCACTTCCCATATGTACTTTCCAAAACGACAACTTTTTCTTACCCGGGTCGACGTGGGCTTTTATAGCTTTATGGGTACGAATGCCCACATCCGTCTTGATGACGTCAAGTGTAGATTTACTCCACGAGTGGACCCAGGCTTCCCGCAGCCAACGCAGATCATACACACCAACCGGCAATGCATCTGTTTTAATGGTGTTCTTTAACTGTCGTGTCTTCGCCTCAATTACTTTAACTGCACCTCCAAAATAATCCAAGGCGTAAACATGTCCGTCGATGACCTGCGCACCACTAAACCAGCACTCGTTGCTGAAAACACATAAAAAAACATAGAAAGAAAGAAATGAAACGCAGATATATGTTTTTAAGTGGCGTCTTGCAGCTATAAAATCACTGTGATTTACTGTCTAAAGTAAGATACATGATATTTTATCTGTAAACTATCAAACTGTATAAAACACTGTCTCTATTGTGTTTGTATCATTAGGATACTATCGAACACCGTATTTTATATCGCAGCTAGTAAATGATTTTAAGTTTATCAACGAAGAAGAAGTTTGAAAGAAGACTTACATCGAGACTCGGTTTGAACCCTTTGTACAAATTCCTGGTGACGAAACATTGCTTATTGTATCAATCAACCTTCTGCTTTCCGGTTCAATGATATAAATAAAATCACCGCCAAATACATAAAACACGTTATAGGGTGACTGTACTGCAGCAGCATTGGTGCTTCCAGGAAAAACTGTGGAAAGACCTAACACAAAGAAAAATATAAAATATCAAGAATCCTTTAAGTATTGATGCATATAAAGTTACTGTAACAATAACACATTATTGATTTGTGTAAGAGTAACTGATGCATAGTCGTTCTGTGTTTTAAGACATACTAAGTAACGAGTTACGAAAGTAGAATTTACAGAGTGTCTTTTTAAGGTAGAATTTTATTCTCGACAAGTTAGAGGTCCGTTTTCATTTAGACCAATGGGACTGTGTATTGCAGACGGAGTTTTGACTTTAGTAAATATTCTCATTGACTAGTTCATCCATAGAGAATGAAATGCTGCCTGTAGTCAGTTAATCGCTAGATCCTCGTATTCTGATGACAACAAATACTGAATGAATACACCATACTTTTACGTTCAGGCAACGTTTTAATTTCTCAAGTGTGAGTTTGAATAATTCTGTAAACATCAAAACAGACAAAACAAAAGTTCATTTTGTTAAGTCTGTCCTTAAAAATTGTACAAAATAATTATATAGCAGTCTCTGCAGAAATTACTAATTACTTCATGACAAAATCAAGTTATTTCTAGCATTATTGTCGAATAATTTAAGTTAAGACTATGAATTGAAAATCTCGTTTAAATTTGCAGAAATTTTTTCATATAATATAGCAGAGAGCATCACTGATTTAAATCTTGTTGACACGATATATGCAATGAAATGTATTTGAGACAGGGAGAGTTCATTATCTAAAAAAATTGCTAGAGGGTTTTGGCAGGGGGTCCAAACCCACTAGGCTTTAGAGCGTGCAAAACTATTTAAATAATTTTCATGGTTGTTAAATACACTAATTAGACACGAAATTATGCTGAATAATGAAAAGATATACCTTATCAAGCACAATGATGCCTTTCAAATTGATAAAGATAAACCATCATTTATTCACACTTAGAAGCGATACTTTCGTAAAACGTTTATGTAAATTTGTCAGATTTTAAATCATACATCTCATATCACATTTATCTTATAAACGTCATAGCAGAAAAATTTCGCATAAAAATATTGTAGTTTGAACTGCTTAGAATTTATGGGGAAACATTATAAGCATTTCCAAAATTGTTTAACAGTCGGTGCAGGTACGCAACAGCAACATCAACCAATTTAAAGAGACCGTCTTGACGAGTACAACTACAACTCTTTGTGCACATAGAATAGCTATTAAAATGTTAAACTTTGTTCACGTAGATGGTTAACTCACGATGTAGCAAGGTATCAAGGAACTTTAAAGCAGCTTAATTAACTGTACGGGTTGACTTTGTACCTGAAACTGGAACTTACCGCAAAAATAAAACTTTAACGCGACGCAACGATCCATTGTCTTCACAAAACTCCGATGTGACAATCAGCTCTCCAAATGTAACATTTACACCTCGAAAGACTCTTCAAAGTGTGGCACGTATCAAAAATGACACATTTTTTCGGTTGCGACATAACAGCCTTTCTATTGCGGACCAATCAGTAACTTTGCTTACTGTTTGCACATGAGCCAATCAGGTAGCGTGGAACTCAAAATTGATTAAACTTCACAGGAGTTTATACAAAATGATCTCCGAGACCAAATTTTTAAGATACCTCTTGATAATGTGAGAATCCCACGTGACATTACATTAGATGATTCGTAAGAGGGTTGCTTAAACGGTGTCAAAACAACGATGTTCTAGAACTCGCTATAACTGTTTTGCCGAGATGTCATTTGCTTCAAAAGCTGGCATTCGGGCTTCCGTATGGAATTTCAAATTGCTCGAAGGTTTTTAACCATCTTATAATTGAAGCTGTTAAATAAAAGATATATAGGTTAGGTTTGAAACAATTTTCACTCGTTCTGGTTTTGACGCTTTCTCAATATTTTGTTTGGTATTTGATCATTGGAAAAATCAAATGGGCCTCGTGTAGTCATCAATACCAACAGTCCTTCTCAGGACTTTACTAACCTGGATGATCTACATCTACAAACATGTTACGATACTCCCGGGTTCAAACCATTTACTTTATAGTCTACATATATTATTCACTTTATCCATAAGTATCGATAGACAAGTGTACGCAAAATGACACTTCAATTGCCAATAATTCAAAGTGATGTAAATTTCCCGTTCATACAATGTTGGTTCACCTGTATATATAATGTGTGTTATAATGCTGTGATTGAGGTTTGTTTGGTATAGCCCAGGAACATGAAAGCGTTTCACCAAGGCAGGAGCTCTATCACGATAAGTACTCCAGTTAATCAGTTAATAGTTCAAAGACTGACGTTTTATGTTTGTAAATGTAGATTGTCCAGGTCAAAATGACTCTGAAGATGACAACCGCTAAGGTTGTCGAAACGCCAGTCTACAACAACAAAATCAGTCCTTCTAAGGACTATACCAACCTGGACGATCTACATTTACAAACATGTAACGATACTCCCGAGTCCAAACCGTTTACTTTATGACCGACGTTTTATGATGTAGAATTGATCAATTAGTACAAATATATATTCAAGGATGGCAACGGATAATGTTATAGTTATAGCTTCTGTACTTTACATTTGACCAGGAAATGGGACAGCTTCGAATGTAATCGTCAAGAAATGTCGTGCAAATATTTCATTCCAACCTAGTTGCAATAGCTTTACTCAATAAATTAAATCAATGAATTAAATATCAATAAATTTCTCTTCAACGAAATGCTTGATCTTTTTTAAAAACACGTAAAAATCCACTGGTAGACTTTATGTATGGTGACCCCCTACAACTCGTGCGATGAAATATTTCGTGCTACAAAAATTAAGCAAACTCCGACAGGAGGAAAACAAAATTCTTTCTTTCTAGGTGTCTGTTTCATAAACTGATAACTCTAGAACAGTTTTGTATGTTAATTTAAGACAAACAAAAATTATTGGGTCGTTAGTTGAATAATTCAAGTTAAGACGGGTAAGCAAATATAGTTAACTTTGTAAGAATTCCTTCTCATATGTATTGTTAACAGCGACTGCCTAATTTAAAAGCTTTGACACGACATATGTGGAAAGATGTATTGAGGATTAATTTCAAAATCTACCAGCGTCCAGAAAACATAAGCAATCGAGTCCAAATCCGCCTGTTAAAAGCGTCCAAAATTAAGCCTGGATGATTTTAAAGTTGTGAATGTGAGTGCGGCTCGTCGAGATTCAGTGAATCGTGAAATGTTATTTAAATTTGGAAAGTAAACAGTTTCGTTAATGTTATTTAAATTTGGGAAGTAAACAATTTATTTATTAAATGCCATTGTTTGACTTTTTGATACTTACTGTCAAATTGATGAAAATAACCTGTTAAAACCCAGTAAAGATCAACTCAAATGCGTCCTTAACCATATATGATGCAGATGAGCATTTAACTTCAACTAACAAAGTGATAAAGAAAGCGTTTAGACGAGCAGGAACTTTTATTCTTAATGCCCATACATTAGCTATTAAAATGTCGAACTGCGGTCACTAAAGAGACCAGTTAACGATAAAGAAGCACGAATCGAAATCATTCAATACTTGCGTACTTTTGATTTGATCTCAAACTTAGCTTTGCTTCCATTCATCACTGATGAAGAGCGTCCAAAATTTCAGCGCACATTGACTTGAAAGAATGCAGCGAGCAGTCTTGATCTGGAACATTCATTGATCTAAATGTTACGAGTAGTGACATTTTGCAAAACAATATGAATTCCATGCTTGTAAATGTAGATTGTCCAGGTTGGTATAGTCCTGAGAAGGACTGTTTTGTTGTTGTTGACTGACGTTTCGACAACCTTAGCGGTTGTCATCTTCAGAGTCATTTGCTTTAATTCGAATTCCGTTTCGCCGTTTGCCAACGTGTCACATATTTCGGCATTTCATAAAGAGCACCAGATATTGCACATAGCAAAATAGTAATTTCAATATGAATAACTAACAATACAGACAGACCCTCGTGGTTAGCACTATTTTCCACCCAGCAAACCGCCCTTTACTTTACACAATCGGAAATAAATTAAAGATGGCGGCTAATGGGAAAGAACCAAAAGCTAAAAGGAAACCATGCATGCACTGGTGCTAGGTCGTTTTGAGATGGCGAGTAATTTTATATTTTCATAATACAGTTTTTTAATATCAATATATGGAAATATTTACAGATAAATGTTGCAGTATAAATTTTCATGCAACCACCTTAAGTTATAAACTTATAATCCAGACTGGAAAATATGTCGTTTTTCGACGATTGTGTAAAATATTATATAAAATATTATATTGTGTAAAATATTAGATTGCGTAAAATATTATATTGTGTAAAATATTATATTTCAAAGTAAAGGGCGGTTTGCTGGGTGGAAAATAGTGCTAACCGATCTAGTGCCGACCCTTGCTCTGACCTTGACTTCTTCCAACGTCCGAGACTCCGAGCAAGCCAAGGCCTGGTCGTGGCCTGGTGACGACAACTTATTTAAATAAAAAGAGCGGCATTTTGGAATTTGAAATTTTTGTTTATCGAGGTACATGAGAGACGGTTATCTGGCTTTTTACTTCAGCAAATCATACGAAAAATTTATAAAATGAGGAGTTCAACTTCTGGCTCGACAAATCAGGGCAATAGAAGCCGAATTCCGACCAAAGAAAAGCAATCTAGATCGTCGATTAGTCAGGGCGGTCGTCTTTCTAATACTGGTGCAAGGTTGTCAGGCATATCGCGTCCGAAAACATCTTTTGGAGCTAGCAGGTTTGCTTTATGGGATTTAAAATGTTTGTACCATAACGTATATTAGCAGTATAGTACGTTGTTAACATAACTATTTGTTTTGTTGGCTTACTATCTCTTGGTGCTACAGGAACTTCTACTTGTGAATACTGTGGGAGTTATGTGTGCTTTTTTCATTTGAATTTTAGCAGAAAATCAAGTCAATATGGACGTGAATCGTACATGCAGATAAAAGAAACAAGACCGCTAAGTGATAAATGTGAGATTATGCTTTATCTTCAATTTGACAAACAGCAATTTTCATCAGTTAAGTTACTTGTATTGCCATTTATCTTTCAGCTTATCAGCATCAAGAAATACAAGACATATTGCAGGTATTTGCTAAAATGTCGGCAATATGGTAAAAGTAGTTTTTTGAATTGTTTTTGTCTGTTCAGTTTCTTTCGGTCAACGATTACCAGCATCCAATCTCCATGAAGACAATGACGATTCCAACAAGCAAAGAGTTCCTGAAAGTATTTTCCGTTAGTATGTTGATCTCTGTTGAATCATTTCACGTTGGTGACCAGTGTGTGTATTATTTGAGAAAATATATTCAAATTTTTTCTGGAAAAACATACATCCTGTCTCACAATCAAATTGATACTAGTATTTATATGCAGCTTCTGGGCATCCAATCGAAACAAATACAGCATTAATATGATGCAGCATTGATATAAAACATCATATTGCTATCATATGACAAATATTCCAATTTGCATTCTAGTAATCAATGTATAACATAATTCACACAATGTTTGTGACCTACCGAGCCTGAAATCTCTATGAACTTTGCAATTTACTTTGCAGTTGTATTTTACAGTTCCTTTATAGCCATATCAGTCCAAAGGAAAACTATACAAAACTGAAACAAAAACCTGACGAGGAAGTACCAAGAATTTTAAAGACTCTAGGGTACCCCTTTACCATTCACAAAACATTGTTATCAAATGTTGGCTCACCTCACACATGGCCAGTGCTCCTTGGTGCACTTCACTGGCTTATGGAACTTGTCAAGGTTGAATTTTGTACAAATTGAAATTGAAGATTGATGAGTTTGCCCAAACATTTTAAAGCGTAATTTCCTTTTCTTCTTTTTTTTTCAGTTGGCTCAAAATGTTAATGACACCATGGACGAATGTCTGTTTCCCATGAATGATGAGGACAAGGTAAGTTCTTATCTCTATCAAAATGTCTTTGCAGTCTGAATGCCATAACATGTGATAACATGTGTTTCAAATGTACCTAGTTTAATATGGCTGTGACAGTCATAGATATATGGGATGTTTATGCTTGATTTTCCAATGAATTGTATTAATATACCAAACAATTAAGCGAAATGTAAATGTCTGACATGATGGGGCAAAACCTGCAAAGTATCTTCAGAAAATCTAATCTAAACCAAAGCAACCACTACTAAATCATTCCAGATCCATCTCTGTATTCAGCAGATGTTTCTGCCACTGTTAATGTCTCACTATGTACACCTTTGTCTTGTTACCGCAGTTGTATTTTGATTACCTTGAGAAAGCGTACGAAGCGTTTATTTACGGTCAAGACTTAGATAATCTGGATGAGTACACAGAAGCACTATATGAAGAACTGAGTGAGTGAAGTTGTCATTGCATCAATTCCTGTAACCTTTGGTAGTGACCTACAAGATTTATGCATGTATCTGTTTCTATTAATGTAGGAAACAAGAATGCTCCACTTATTGCTGGTAAATGTGTATTGTTGAAAAATTATGTGCATCGTCACTTTGTAATGTACAATTTTATGATTTTCATATTCCAGAAAACGAAGAGCTGAGTCACGAAAACAAGCTACTGGAGGAAGAACTGGCGAGACTTGAAAGTGAACCGGTAGGAAAGATATTGTGTCGTGAAATTTTGAGAACTTCAAATTGCTTATTTCTAAATGTGAGTGTGAGCAAAATAATCGCAAACGGTTGGGTACTTTTACGTACATGTGTGAACATTTTGGAAAATCGCTCATATAAATTGTTCAGAGCCAAAACTTTGGCCACTGGTGAAGCTCCATCACTGTGAAAAATTACTGTGACATAATTTATGACATAATTTGGCTCGATCCTAGGAATGGCTCGGTTTTCCGATTTTCATTCAGATTATTTGGCCAAAACTCGTACTGTGATTTTTCTTGCACGGAGCTTCATTTGTGCAAAATTAATTTAAAGGATTTTCCACAAATGTTCCCATACACGTTCATCCCTTTAAAGGTGCATCTTGTTAAAGTGAGCTACGTGTTTGAAATTTGTCATGCATCCTTTTGGTTGGAGGGGGTCGCTTCCGCTTTTATAAATACATACTTTTGTATTTCATATTATCTTTGAAATTACCCTCCCCCTTTTTACCTCCCCTTTATCTCCATCTTTTCACAGTTGATAGATGTGTAGCTAACAGTCTTAACATATTCATACTTAACCTAGTCAAAGCTTGAAGCATTAGTGGAACAAAAGAGAACACTATGTCTCGACAAGTAAGCGAAGATTTACCGTGATCTTGCTTCCACCATCTACGTTGTATTAATTTGTGGAAACATGTACTGGGGATGTTTTCGATTCTTAGGACTAAATTCGAGACCTACATCACTGATCTCGAGAAGCATCGTCTCAAACTTGAGGAAAGAAAAATTCAGAACAAACAAAAATTGAATGATCTCAGTAAGTGCAGTGTGGTGTCTTGAGGCATCCTCTTACACTTGCGTAGGGTGAACTACCCCTCTCATGTACAAGCCCTATCCTGAGTATGTCCAGTTAGGTCACCCCAATCGTGAAACTCAACTCACTTTCACAGAAAACCCTACCGCTTATACGCTGACCCGTAGATAAGCCCATTTACTTGTGTAATGTTTATAGATCACTTCAATACGTACGTACGTATAATATAGTCCATGCAATACTTCTGCCTCTCCCCCTCCCCCGCTATATTAGCGTCCATGTATAAGTCCATTTGTAAATTATGCGAAGGCTAAGGGTAGGGTATAGTACTTATTTTCTTCTGACAAAATATATCGACTGACAGAAGTTTGATATCTTAGATCTGGAGTACACAGCAACATCAAGAGAGAAAGAGCAGTTGGAGGTTTTGCACAGTTGATCAATATTCTTATCTTTTACTGTATTGCAGGCTTTTATCGTATGAATCAAGAAGGTTTTCGTTCTCTCGTTGGAATTTTTAGAAAGTGCTTGCAAAGCAAGAACTTAGTGCGGCTGATGTGCAACGCATGAAATATAAAGCTGACGAGCAAAGGAGAATTTTACAAAAACTCCATGAAAGAAGAGATACGCTGGATGAAAACATATGGGCGACCGAAATGAATTATGCGCGCAGATACGAGCAGGTATATTTGAAATTTACTGACAACAACCACTGGCGGGAAATTTATATAGGGGTTAATATCGAGGTGCCTTCTCCCTATAGCATGAGATTTCCCATCACATTCTATCCAGAACAAAAGTTGCAAAACAGTCAAGGTTTAACACCGTAATAGTACAGAACTCTATCAAATAGTCATAGTTAAGAACGACAGAAGGTGTACATTATGCAGGTTTCATATCTATTAATTGAGGCAAGCATTTTAGTCTTTAAAAGTTATTGCTCCCTCCCCACAACATCACTCCGTCCATACTGGGAAACCGCTTAGAACAGATTATTTGTCCTTTTTGTTTTCTCTGTTTGAAATGAGTTGTTTCGTGATAGTCTCACGACTGTTAGTTTTGCCTTTTGGCAGGTTCTTGAAAAAGTTGAGCATTATAACGAAAAATGTCGTCAGGTAAAACTAATCCCAAGCTCAGCTGAAAACGCCTGTGGCAATGATTACGAGCTGCAGTTGAGCGGTGGTAGATTGTCGTTGGATGTTCGAGGTCATTTAACGGTTTGTCAATATTGCAATTACATTGTACTTACGCGAGTGGACGGTTTGACGCGATCAAAAGCCATGCTGCGTGCACTGGAATTCTAGTTCGTCCTCAAACCAGCTTTTAGGAATGTCTACACCTGATTATATCAATTACATATTAGGTTAAAATAATAAGAAAAAAATTGAGCTGTTTCTTCTGCAAACGTACATCTCTAATAATGGCATGCTTCTTCCTGTGTCATGTTGTCTAAATACTGCGGTGTGCTGACCTGGCTTTCCGGAATTGTGGTAAAAAAAAACCATATTACCGCTGCGTTACCGCAAAGGAACTTTTGCCGTAACCTGACGCGATTTTTTGCGAGAGATTTTGTGGTAACACGTGGCTTACACGTGCAGTAGAATTATACGATTGATATATTTAATTCAGTGGTGTAGAAATGTACGTTGTTGAACTACAGCAATGTTTTTATAGCTCAGTATGTTTGCTTTGAATTGGTTTCAATGAAATTTTGGTTTTGGTTTCTTTTCAACAATATCTAGGTACTAAATACCTATTAGAAATTTAGAGGTAAGAGGTCTGAAATCTCTATGTAAAATTAGCGTAAAACTCGTTACTGTGGTTTTTGAGTAACCAAAATTGGTTTTTGGGGTAACCAAAACAGCCTGCTAACGGCGGGCGTTCTCATGTCCAGATCTGCTCGCCGTTCATTGGCCATTACGAAAAGTTTCCGTTCTTTCGTCATCGAGGAAGAGGCGAATGACCATCCATGGATTTTTTTTCAGATCAAATTGTTTCGAGTGAAGCAGCAATTTACGCAGGAAACGTTTCGCTACGACGCAGACACATTGAAGCTTAAGGAAAAACTTGACTTGGTATTCTTGTCAATATATGTGTTCATGCTTCTTTATTTTTCATATTTTTCATGAAGTTGGCTGGACTTTATGAAAAAATCCTAACATTTAATAATCATAGGTGCAGGAGCAAATAAGCGAAAAGCAATACGATATACAATGTTCGAATGATAAGACTGCCACCGTGGAAAAAGAATTGGCCTGGAACATACAGGTGTGTTTATGAGTAAGGGAAGTGTTTCTCCTAACTGTCTGTTTCTGCAAATACAGTAGACCCCGATAACTCGAACTGTTAGACGAAACGAAAATTCGTTTGATTTAGCGGTCTTACTGTGTAAAACTCCGCGTTTTCACCTCGCGCTCCGGCCAAGCAAAATCCGGCTCTGACTGCTGTTAAAACAGGCTCCGTTAGAAAGTTTGTTTGCCGGATTTTTCGAAGGATACCGTTTCTCTGTAACTCGCTTTGACGTCTTTGATGATGAAGAAGATATTGCGGCCTGGCTCACCATCGATTTATAGTAAAAAAATAGTCATTCTTGGACTATCTTGTTACCAATGCAACAATGGCGTCATGTTATTTTTAATACATAAAATACTCGATTTTTTTGAAGTTTTTGCTTTTTCATCAACAATAACTTCGTATGTTTGCTGTATTTTTTGTTTCAGTTTGGAAAAACATCAAAACACCGGCTCAAGCACACAGCGCTAGTTAGTGGGAGTTACCAAAGGCGTTGTTGTATTTCGTATGTTAGGTCAATACTAAAGCTATAGCCGTTTTACTGTTCATTTACAATTCTCAGCTACAACAAAGAAAATAAATTGCCATATTCATGGTTTTACCAGGCAGATGATCCGAACTTAAATGGTGGTTTTTCGGGAAGAGTTCTTTATCAGTGAATCGCTTAATATTTTCGCTTTTCGACTGCAGTTTTGACGTTGAAAATTGATGTTTGAATGTCTGCGTTGCTCTTCAATAATGGCGAAAACTTTAGCGGGAAAATATAAATGCCGGCAGAAGTGTTAAGCAAATTTATTGTTTTGAAAACTGGTTAAATCTAAACTAAAAATAGGTACGACTGTGTACATGGACTGGCAACACTGATCTGATAATAGACTGGATATAGGTTCTGCAGGTATCAAAAGTGAAGCCTAATTATATATGCAAAATTCACTTCCGGTTACCACGGCGAGATACAAATTACTCGAGAAATGTATGGCGGATAACGTTTACAAACATGGATTTTCGAATATTTAAGACCTTTCGCGACTCCTTTCTAACCTCAAGTATTAGTCATGGATAAAACAGGTTATGTGAATCGATTTGATATCAAAATGATTCCTATAGCTGTAAAATATCGACGTTAGTGTTGATTTAAAAGTTGTACATGCGAGAATGCATTTTGTCCCATCGTTGCCAATGCAAGATAGTTCACTGCTCGCTTTCCAATTTCTGAGGCATTTATGATCTAGTATACCTTTCAGTTCTTTAGAAATGAGGTGAGTTACTTTTTTTATCATTCTTTCTTTATGTTGAGAGATTGTTGACATTTTATTTTTGCTGTAACTTCATTTTTTCATGAGCAAAATACTACTTACGCTTAAACAAGACAAGTTTATTTAGTTTCTTTCGCACTTTATCTTTAGTTTCCATTTCTGTAGTTGTTTTTCTCAAATGGTATACTCGCACCTTGCTGTAACATTTATATATGGTCTTAATGAGTAAATATGATTTTCGTGAACAGTAGTATTCAACATGTCTGCGTCGAGATCCTTGAATGTGGTCCTCAAATCTATACCATTTACTACAGACAAAGCAATACCATCAGGAATTCCTTTCCCTTGCAGTAAATTTCCATTTGTAGCTGCTAACATTCTCTGAAGGCATCTCTCTGTTTCATTGCATATTACTATAACACTTGCTGTTGGCTTAAACAAATTACCCCTGTCTTTTAAAGTCAAGAAAGCAGACTCATTTTTATGGTTTCTTAACCGACTGCTTCATGACAAACTGGACAGTTTATTTTCTTTGGCACCATCTGGGCAATATAGCCAGCCATGTACGATATTACTGCCTTTTTACATTCAGTAAATTTCATTTTCCTCTTCTAAGTGCTAAGCAAATTCCAGAAGATCATAGTTCGTATGAATGTAATATTAATGCCTTAAATATTTTCCAAAAGATTAAAATTATTCTTAAGATATGAATGTAGTTAGAGATGGTATAAATATGAATTGCAGTTGACATTAGAATCCTTTTCAGCAATAGTTTGATCATCAGTCTTAAGTCTTGTAGTAATAAGAAAGACAAGAACTTTATTCCACTTGTAAAGTGTGACTTTAATAATCGATAAGTTGAACAATTTACAGCTGTAGACAATAAACTATTGCTGAGAAGCAGTGTTCATGGCTGTAAAGGAATTAGCACAAGACAATGTGAAACTGATATACTGGATACAATTGGATACACTTATAATTATAAACTGTGGACACAGTCTTATGTTGCTGTTAATAATTTAAATCTGCTTAAGAGACAAACCAAAACCAAGATGATTATAAAGATTAAACAATGCACCCAGCTTTTGCACTCTTAAAGGGCCTCCAAATTCATACCTGGCTGGCTAAATTACCTTGATGTTTCAAAAGCAGTTTACTAAAGTGTCCTAATGTGTGTAGAACGCATTTGTGGGATTTTAATGTCAATGAAAATCATACTTCTTTAAATAATTAAGCGCAAATTGCGAGTTTACCATTTGAGAAAACAACTACAGAAATGGAAACTAAAGATAAAGTGCGAAAGAAACTAAATAAACTTGTCTTGTTTAAGCATCAGTAGTACTTTGCTCATGAAAAATGAAGTTACAGTAAAAATAAAATGTCAACAATCTCTCAACATAAAGAAAGAATGATAAAAAAAGTAACTCGCCTCATTTCTAAAGAACTGAAACGTATACTAGATCATAAATGCCTCAGAAATTGGAAAGCGAGCAGTGAACTATCTTGCATTGGCAACGATGGGACAAAATACATTCTCGCATGTACAACTTTTAAATCAACACTAACGTCGATATTCTACAGCTATAGGAATCATTTTGATGTCAAATCGATTCGCATAACCTTTATATCCATGACTAATACTTGAGGTTAGTAAGGAGTCGCGAAAGGTCTTAAATATTCGAAAATCCATGTTTGTAAACGTTATCCGCCATACATTTTTAAAGTAATGTGTATCTCGCCGTGGTACCCGGGAGTTAATTTTGCATATATAATTAGGCTTCACTTTTGCTGTAGAAGCTATATCCAGTCTATTATCAGATCAGTGACTTGCACACGAACGCGGTTTATAATGATGTTAATTATTATGTGGCAGCGTCACTTCCGATGGAATGTGGCGCTTTGATCAGTTTTGAAACATTTTGGCGTTCCATTTGTCTACATTTTTTGATCGCGTATTCCAAAGTAATCCACTTTCGGAAAATGTTTTTCGTATAATTTTCAATTCGGTACAGGATTTTCAAACTGTTTACCTTTGAAAATTAACGTCTGCCTGAAATACTTGCTGTATTGCAAAATCTGGCTACTTCTCGTTTATCGTGCATCGAAACTTTCTAAACTTTATCTCTACGTGAATGTTGATCATTGATTCTTCTCAGCAATACGACGAAGAATTAAAAATTTTGTCCGACGGAATTGAAGATCAGCGTAATCTGATAGATCGATTGAGATTGGATAATCAAACAGAAATGTCGGGAAAACGAAAGAAACTCGAGGATGCCAAAGAAAGGTACTTTGAGGAGAAAGTAATTATGAGCATGTTTCATTTTGACTGTTACGGGATTTCATCATGAATTTCACTTCAAATAATCGTGATATTTTCATTTTTTATGTTACCTCAATTATGTAAAGATTAAAATCAACAGAAGTAGAGTTGAAGCGAGAAGAAGAATCTTTAAAATCATTTTTACGTAATGGGTGTGAGCGTGTTCTGAAACACAAGACTATAATAGAGGTAATGTTTTTTTTCACCTCTATTTATCATAAAAGATATTTGCCGTGTTTGAACCTGCTCGAGAGTTTTTACAAACGTCTCTGTGGTTTGCATAAACCTGTGTAAACATGGAAAAATTCTTTTCTTTCATAAAATAACAATAATGCCAAACAAAATTTCAAGGAAATTTCTTAACCCCCTCATTAATGTATTCATGATCGATTTGCAACATTCTCTTTAATTAATTTAATTGATTGATCACAGATTGGTTTGCACAGACTAATGAAAACTTAATCTGCTCAACTGAAACTTAAAATCTTCAACTTAATAGCGAGCTTTAGCAAGAGTACGACTACGTGTACGAAGTTTGACCGTGTAAGGGAATGGCACGAGGAAGTTCGTGGTCGTTGTCGCGTCGTCAAATGGTTGTTTTAGCCGTAAACAACAGAACGAGCTTTTTCCTGTGAAAAACACCGCATTTTGAGAAGCAGCTACGGCTCTATTTGTTAATAATAATATCGATGAATTCGTAATACTGATTTAGCGTTGGTATAGGACTGTTTAGAGAGAAAAATCTTCATTATTCTACCTTTTATGGATTGTATATTTGCATTACTTTATTGTCTTTTTATAATTCACTTTGCGTCCCAGATACATGGAAGTTTTGCAGGTCGTATTTTCGTTTTTATTGTAAACCTGCGTTCATAAAAAGGTACTGAAATAAAGCTTGGAAGGTCAAAAAAAAAGTATTGTAAACTAAGTTCTTGCACAATAAATAAATATACCTACTTTCGTTTCTTTAAAAGACATCATAGATATCGTACTCAGATTGATGACGGCTACGAGTTGTTGATGTCACAATGTTTTCGCGCCAAAATGACGTAATTCGTACTCTTTGCTAAAGCTCCCTAATGAAACTTAAGCAAACCAATCGACGCATGCGTTGTATTTTTGTTGTGTTGTAATGAATTAAAAAGAAAAACTCGTGGTTTTTATTGAAATGGCAAATCGTAAAAGAGTTGAACTTGCTTTCCTCGCATAGAATCGTGTTAAAGAAGTTCAAAAGAACACGAAGGAATGGTCTGTGAAAATGAGGAGTGCTATTCCCGAGGTTTCCTGCGTTCTTTCCAAAGAAGAAATCGACATTTATTTTAGAAGTTAGCCATGACGGTTAACAAATAATGAATGAATAAATGAATCCACAATGAGCGACTTTATACGGCGACACTTACAAAACAAAACCCACTTTACTCATACAAAGAAAATTTTCATGTATTTCTTTAGAAAATTTAATTTTATTCATTATTTTTGCGGCGAATAAGCAGAAATATATTCGCAAAGATACAGCACAAAAGTAATTGGGTGAAATCCTATAAATTGATGGACAGAGAATAATTTCCGAAAAAAATTAAATAATATATATGAGATAAAATACCAGCAACAATATCACAGAGCCAAGCAGCGTTTGTGCAAATTATGCCCCAATCCTTAGCACGTTCATATTTCAAAGATTTGTCACTATAAAAATGCGCAAACGAAGCATTAAATTTCTGAAGACGTGAAAACTTAATAAAGATTGAAGTTTGCTTCTGTTCAAGTTAAAGTTAAAGTTTGTTAAAACATATTTTGAGACGATTACGTTTTACATATAAGATGTGTGACAGATCGACTTAAGTATCCACAATACTTAGCACCAACAAGATCAACCATATCTTTCAGTTTCTCTCGTTCAATGCCTTGAAATCCAGTGAGAGAAATGATCTAAACGCCAAAGATATGTTAAAGATCTTAGGTTAAGATGAGTACACAATACAATGAAAAAATAATCACAAAACAATGAAATATCGCAGCTGACCTTTGTAAAATACGTTCAATACATACCATACTTCGACATCGTTGAACCTTATCTTTAAATGGAACAGGTAAATGAATTGGATATTTTGGACGAATGAGTTTCTGCCCTTGAATTACATCATTCAACCAATGACACGTGACTATTCGTTTTCCTTCAGAAAGAGCCTGGAGATGAAAAAAATTGGCAAAAGTCAAACGAAATAAATGAAATCATATTTCTTTCAGAATACATTACATGCTGAAAATTAAGACTTTTATTTCTGATAATCTAAATTCAAACCAAATACGTAAATTATGCCACAGACTGTTTTAAAACTTATTGTACAAAATTGCATAATTAACTGTCAAGCAGAAATTGAGATATTAGTTTTTGTACCTGTTTGTAATAAAGTCCATGATGATGAGGACACAAAAAATATGTAACTTTATCACAGTAAACATCAGACACTATTCCTGAATTCTGTGTAATAATCTACACAAAACATTCAGCATGTGATCAATCGATACATAAAATGTGCTGCTGATAAAAATAACATGCCATGGTACCTCCTTCCACATTGTCAAAGATTCTTCAGAAACAGAACATTTATATTCTTCAAGGTAAAACACACACTCAAAGGTCTTTACTTCAAAATAAAAATTCATCAATTGACTGTAGATAAATTGCTTTGGGATAAGGTAAAATACTTTATCACCACCAATAGATGTTTTACAAAACTATGAGTCATATGAACCACAAGTTACTTTAAATTTACTCTCAACTACAAAGGTTTGCTAATTTTAAAGTAGAGGCCATTTTTATATATATATAAAACTTACTGACATAAATATCTTTGCTCGAGACACTACTAGTTACTACCTTTGTGTCTTCACTTGTACTTTCTACATTTCTTTCATCAATATTATCTTCATCATCAGTAGCACTATCTTCACTCATTTTTTCATCATTTGACTTTTCCATATCTTCTACCATATCACGTAATGATTGTCTTGCATTTTCAGCAGACTGCCTTATAGGACGTGAAAAACTGCTTGATTCATTATCATTTTGAGTATTCTTCATCTTCGACTCCTTGTTACCATCTAAACTTGAGAGATAAGTAATTTGATGAAAAATTTTTTTGCTTTATTAAAGCAAATTGTAAACTGGTAATAAATTTATCACGTCAACAAGTGTTACAAAAAAAAATCATTTTCAATTAATGAAACATAACTTACTACTTATTTAAATATAATTCACATAAAAAATTTTATGCACCTTTTATGGTAGATTTTGTAAGGTTTGCAAGATCTGGTGATTCAGGAGTCATCAGCATTGATGGTTCTTTAAAATCAAATTGTTATGTTAACAATGCCTGTTTTATATAACAAAAATACAAAGACGATAATGATTACTGACCGTGAAAAATCAAAGTATATTTGTTTTCATTTTGGATTCCTACGGTGGCCCAGAAGTGCAATACACAAACACAAATTCAAATACACAAACGCAAATTCATATACACAAACGCAAATTCAAATACACAAACGCAAATTCAAATACACAAACGCAAATTCAAATACACAAACGCAAATTCAAATACACAAACGCAAATTCAAATACACAAACGCAAATTCAAATACACAAACGCAAATTCAAATACACAAACGCAAATTCAAATACACAAACGCAAATCAAATACACAAACGCAAATTCAAATACACAAACGCAAATTCAAATACACAAACACAAATTCAAATACACAAACACAACTTCAAATACACAAACGCAAATCAATACACAAACACAAATTCAAATACACAAACGCAAATTCAAATACACAAACACAAATCAAATACACAAACCAAATACACAAACGCAAATTCAAATACACAAACGCAAATTCAAATACACATACGCAAATTCAAATACACAAACACAAATACATACACAAACACAAATTCAAATACACAAACGCAAATTCAAATACACAAACACAAATTCAAATACACAAACACAAATTCAAATACACATACGCAAATTCACACAAACAAATTGAATACTCAAATGCAACTCGACATTTTCAAAACATGCTTAGTGCATCATTAATAACATCTGCCGTGTCGCAAATATGGAGGAAGCCATAAGATATTACTATGAGAAAAACTACAAATATAGAACTATTTTAGAGTTTTTGGAGAAGTTTCATGGCATAAAAATGTGTATGAGAACACTTAAAAGTAAATTGTACCAGTTTGGATTGGGTAAAAGGAATTATAATGCCTCTCGAGATCAGGTAAGGGAATGCATTCAGCGCGAACTAGATGGTTGTGGTCAACTGCTTGGGTATCGAGCAATGTGGCGATTGCTACAACGAAAGTACGAAATGTGTGTTCCTCGTAAATTTGTAGAATCAATCCTTCAGGAACTCGACCCTGAAGGGTCAAGATTACGCAGAGCACATCGACTTCCAAAGAGAGTATACCTGAATCCAGGGCCAAATCATTGTTGGCACGCTGACGGATATGATAAATTGAAACCTTTTGATTCCCAATTCACGGATGCATTGACGGTTTTAGTCGACGCATCATGTGGCTTGAGATCACAAAAAGCAATAATAATCCTAATGTTATTGCAAACTTGTTTCTAAACTGTGTAAAAGAACAACAAAGCTGCCCAACAATCATAAGAACTGACAGAGGGACGGAAAATTGCGTAATGGCTACAGCTCAGAGTTTTTTACGACGCACTCACCACGATGTAATCTCTGGATTAAAGGCTCATCAATACAGCTCTTCCCATAGCACAACTACGACTAGCACAACTTTCGGTAGTTTGCTATTAAGGTAGTTGCTAGTTATTTGTTTTTATTTAACAAAATTAATGGATTCTTCTTTTGAATAAGCCGATTATGATATTTTCATCAATAACAATGAGGTACAACCTTGCATGTTTGAGCCTTTGGCCAACGCGCAAGGTGGTCATAGTAATGACAATTCTCCGTCATCGGAAGATGAATACATTCACAGATTTGGAAATGTTGAATGGTTAGTTGCATTTTATTGATGTTTCATTGTTTTCCCAAAGTAAAAGGAATGTTTTATCTTTTAAGCGAGTGTGGCTTTTGTGTGGTCATGAGTACAGGACGGGAAAGTATATGTTGCCAAGAGGTAAGCAACACTGATCATCTGATACATGGCGATCATATTTGCATCACACAAGAGGAAGAGTTTGCCACAGTGTGTACAAACGAAGCTGTCGTAAAACAGCTATGGTCGTACACACATGACATTGGACCTATACCTGAGAGCGAAGAAAACGAGTAAATATTACCTTAGAAGTATAATTACGTGTATGTCGAGAAGTGTATAATGCCGATAAGTATCTTAGACAAAATTTTGTATCTTTCAAGAAACATAACGCTACACGTTGTACCGACAGTGGACGGCTTGGGTGCATGGCAGGTTGGGAAAGTACAGACTACCCATACCTTCTTGTGCTGGAGACAAAATCCGAAAGCATTTCCTTCGCCTTCTGGAGAATACAAAGGATTTGAATATGTTCAACACTACTGAATGGTAGGGCTTATGGTGTATGACAAAATCTGTTCATTTGTAATTATGTTTATTTCATGTGGAACGCTATTTCTATTATCTTTTATTTATAAAAGTTACATTTATGTTGCTTGAATGGCTTCAGCTTTGCTGATTTTGATTTGTGGCAAGTCAATGGGACAGGTATTTCTTTCACTCCAGACATGAAGAGCTTCGGACAGTGTTGGATTAATGCGTCTGCAGTACAAAACTTCTTTCATCAAGTCCTTAACATATCCTGAAAAGCAAATCATTATTTATGTTGGCTTTGCATTGCACTTTGAGAAAAGTAAGTTTATTTTTCTGTGCTAACCATAAGTGCTGTCAATTTTCACTGGTTTGATATCCCCTTGCCCTTCTTTTGAATTTGAATAAGCCACTCTCCAAATCAATTCCTCTTCTGTTTCCCCATCATTCTTCATTTTATGAGCTTTGTTTCCATTCTCATTGAAATGAAGAGCGGCAATAAACAATCTACAAATGAATGTTAAGTTTATGTTTACAACTATTGCAACTTATTGCTTTTGCAATGATGACTTTTTTTAAGTAATCATACACAAATCATTTTTATATTACCTTGCTTCCATTGATCTGTAGAAAAAATTAAGTATGTTTTGGTGCAAAAAGAATTACCACTCGGTGGAAACCTTTGATGGATGAAGTCTGCTTTTGATAACTGAGTTTTCCATTATCTGTCATGAGATACTTGGACTCAACAATCGAAGACAGCTCAACATAAGCTTTTCAACCTAAGATCAGAAGTTAGTTAACAAAAAAAAAGAATGTTGATGTTACTTTGAAATTTATTCGCTTACAATACCTTTTTTTATCCACATTCTAGGCTCTAACATATCATATTCACATTTTGGGAATACATCACTATGTCCTCATGGATGTCACATATATGGTTGAGAACTGACAACCACTTTGCCTTGACAAGTTCTTCATCACCATTGCTGGAAGCAGCACACCAGTATACATGGTTGGAAATTGATTGGGCCCAATCTGACAATAATTTGCAACCACTTTTTTGATGCTGCCCAAATGTTCTTTTAATTCCTGTTGGATTTTGATTATTGATGAAATGTGTAAAAGGTTGGTTTGTTATTACAATCTATACCTTTTGCTGCCATACATCAAAGTAGTGCTTGATTTTGGTCTTTGTTTTCATGTAGGATTTGATTTGAGCATGTCTGTCTGTGGTCATTGACTTAACCTTCATCCCACTTTCATCAAACTTTGCCAGACATCTCTTTAATCCCTCAAGTTCCATTGCTTCAGAGTTCGTCACTTCATTGCACTATGTAACATAATTATGTTAGTATTCTAACCATGTTTTATGTACAGTTGTTGAAGAATTGTTACCTGAACAAGTTGTGTGTCTAAAATGTTGTTAGATTCCAAATCCATGCAGCTATATGACCCATACTTGGCACAGTATCCAGGCGAATCACATCTTCCATCTCCTCCAAGGTTAATGTTCCTTTCTCTGATTGATTCTAGAAGATGCTTTTGGTTCATATGCCAAACATTTGAAACACTGGGTATCAAATACGCTGTTTGAATATTGCTATATGTGCGCTCTGACAGAAATTGTATGCCTGAGTGACGAAGGAATTTAAGAACTTTGCTGGGGCTACTACCACTAAACAAGATGCTGGCAGCAAAGACCAAGTTGCCCAAAGGCATTCGCCCATGCAGAGGTTGGCTATTCCAGTCTCGAACATAACCACAATGACATTTTGCTAGTACGTTAACCATACTACCAGCCGTTTTGGTCACAATGGAACAGCTTTCACCACAACATGGGCATTGACTCACTAACTGTCTCAGGCAACTATCAAACACTATGTATTTTCTCTCATTTTGAACGTTTTCCTATAACATAAAATTACCATCAGAATCAGAGAGATAAACGTAACGTTCTGAGAAACATAACAGAGAAAAGCAATGTAAAGAATAGTCAGGTGACTGGATAGTTGGTACTAACGTTGCATTGTCATTGTCGGATTCTTCATTTTCGCAACTCATTTGAACATTGAGAGTCAGATCCATTGTTGCTATTGCTCATCGTCGACGTGCTTTCTGTATCAGACCATACAGCGCTATCCTCAAAATGTTCAATTTCACATGACGTCGTCTGTGTGCTGTGATTTTTTGTTGAAATGAACTCAACCTCCGTACCTTAGCATAAAATTATCGTATTGCTGGATTTTTCACAAAATCAAAACGGCCGGAATGGAAAGTCTATACCTCTACTTATCATATTTGGCACTTTTGTTTGAGTGGTTCTTGACCTTACGTGTTTTGCGGACGGATTGTTATGGCTGCTTGGCATTTCACATTGTGCTTCTAAGGTACGTTAAGGAATTTTTTATGAGTTAAAATAACAAAGAAAAGATCAAACGACATTAGTCTGAATTAGTTACCACTGTATAAGTTTGTGTTTCGCTGTCTACATATATTTTGACATCATTCATCTTAGACAAACTTCCTTTGAGGTAAAACGCACAAACATTTCGAGCCGATGTCGACACATCGTGGTCGTCGTCTACAAGAAAGTCGTCATGTTCTGCAAGAACGTCGTCAATAATCTAAAATTATAAAATTGTCTTCAATTTGGTAATGCTATATAGCTTAGTTTTTGATAAATGTAAACAAATATTGCTAACTATAACTATAATATTCACCTCTTGGCTCTTGCCTTCGTCTCTTCTCAAATGCAGTTCTAACATTTGTTGGCTGCTTCCTTTTAGATGCTACACTTGTGGGTTCCACAGAGTATTCAAAAATCGTGGGTACAGCATCCTTCTTAAGGCGAAGCCGTCCTGCTGTCCATCCTACTGATTGCATCGCTTCAAAATTTTGCACGAAGCACGAACTCTCGAAATGTTGCGAGCACAATTTTGAGCTCTTTGTTGGCTTCCAATTTTTGCGTCGGATTTTTCAATCCAAATATCCTGCATGCGCTTGTTTTCGGGAAACGAAAAAAAAGAAACCTTTTGCTGTGTTTCGTGGTTCTTAGAAGAACCGTTTTTACAATTAAATGCGGCACAATAAACCATATTTTCAATGCTAAATTGTCGTGTTGTTAAGAAGTTACCAATATATTTTGAACGAAGCGCGCAATTGACCGCGTTTAGCTAATGTCAACTATTACGTCACAACGACATCGGTAGCTGTCGCTAGCTCGTCGGGCATTTTCAATACGTTATCAGTAAAGCATCAACTTTAAACCTCCATATCTTCAAAAATATTTATCCTTTGAGTCTCAAACTTTGGTGAACTATTAGTTGTAGCTATACCTTCATGTAAAGTACAAAAATAACAATCCGAATTTTATGTTGCATGTGTCCTTTAACCATATATGATGCAGATGAGCAAGTAACTTCAACTAATAAAGTGATGAAGAAAGCGTTTGGACGAGCAGGAACTTTTATTCTTAATGCCCATACATTGGCTATTAAAATGTCGAACTGCGGTCACTAAAGAGACCAGTTAACGATAAAGAAGCACGAATCGAAATCATTCAATACTTGCGTACTTTTGATTTGATCTCGAACTTAGCTTTGCTTCCATTCATCACTGATGAAGAGCGTCAAAATTTCAGCGAACATTGACTTGAAAGAATGCAGCGAGCAGTCTTGATCTGGAACATTCATTGATCTAAATGTTACGAGAGCAGTGACATTTTGCAAAACAATATGAATTCCATGCTTGTAAATGTAGATTGTCCAGATTGGTATAGTCCTGAGAAGGACTGTTTTTGTTGTTGTTGACTGACGTTTCGACAACCTTAGCGGTTGTCATCTTCAGAGTCATTTACTTTAAAAGGAATTCCGTTTGCCAACGTGTCGCATATTTCGGCATTTCATAAAGAACACCAGATATTGCCCATAGCAAAACAGTAATTTCAATATGAATAACTAACAATACAGACAAACCCTCCTGAGTCATGACAGCGGTAATTTTATTGCAGATCGATAAATAACTGTTACATGAAGTCTATACTTAAAAAAGTGGTACCATAAACTGCGTAACATGAAGTACATGAAATGATACAAGGTGTTTGAATATAACAAGGATGAAACGAGAAATCACTTTTTAACCCTCTAGAAACCGTTGCTGCCCACGAGCAGCACTCACCAAACGAGATGTGTGCAAACTTTCGAAAATGTCCGGCTTCTAGAGGGTTAAAGCGTTAATTCACTTATTGTTTCCATGCTGAAAGATTCCAAAAAAGATTCAAAAGTTCTTCCATCAATGATTCGGCAGATGACATTGACCTCGGTCTGAATAATTCTAGATATCATGCTCAACCTCATCCAATAACTGTTTATTATTAAAATATTAACTTGCTAAACTGAGGGGCATTTTGCTGGTATATTTGTGCTTTATAATCGTTTTTTCCGAGGAACATTAAATTTCACTGTGTAGCACAAATCATTGTGACTGTCCCACCATCTTATAATGGTTTAAATGATAGAAAAATTACAGTCCATTGAAATGAAAAAGATTAAATGCAGCCAAAACGCAAAACAAAAAAATGAAAGCCAAAATGTACTTTTTGGACGTACAAAACCAGGTTACAAACCCTAAACATGGCGACTGTATTATTGATGACGTCACGTTCCTCTCAAGAATACAAAGTTCTCAGACATAAAATTTCCTCGTTATTTTGTTGTCTGAGAGGAAACTGGAAAGGTGGCAAAATTTTCAATCTGAAGGTGCAATAACAATTTGTCATATTTATGTCATTTTAGCCAGTAAATAGCAAGAAATTTATCACGTGCTTTCGTACAGTATACTCGTCGTAGATGGTCAAAGTACAGTACACCAACAGCTAATGGTGCAGTTTCATTCTTGTAATTTTACCATGCATATAAAGTATGTCACGTTTTAAATTTTGTTGCGTATAATAATAATGGCAGTACTAACGAAAATTGATATCCAGTTTGGTGTAGTCTTAAGAAGTGATTGAATGTTGGTGTTATTAGGTAAACCTACCACTAGTAGGTGCCCCTAGTGCGCATGTGTGAACGCTACTTATAAAACATATTCACGTAGGGTGACTCGCTTTCTAGGATAACCCTTCTGCTGGGGTTACCGTACCTCCATGTAAATAGTCTCTAAGCAAATTGCTTTTGTATATTTCATGGGAAATAGTCAAACAAATTCAACGCATAATTTAATAATGATGTGAGCAAAGCCATGTAATATATTTGAAAAATGCCATTTATATAAATAACATGTAAATATATAATTCTTAATTGGTGACCAAAGTTTGTGATAGACATGTGCTGTATATAGTATTTTATGATACAACTTGCAATATACAGTATATATATCATTAAAGTGAATCAGTGGAGAAATAATTTCTCAACAGGCTTTAAAGGTTTACACATTTAACTTTACATATTTATCATCCAGTGTAAGCTACAAGAATTTTTAGTAAGTTATAACGTTTGATGCACGTTTTCTTACTTATACATACTTTTGTCCAAAAGGTAAAACTTCGGCTATGGACCCAAGTCGTAGCTCGTTCATTGAAGGAAGATATTTCCATGAAGAACTACATCCCATTTTGAAACACTCCACTGAATTAAGATCTTCACGTTTATCATTCTCACCTCCCATGACAACAATTGTATCATCTGTTATAACTGCACAACAACAGGATCTCTTTTCCAACATGGATGGTAAGACTGTAATCTTACCTGTCTTAGTTTCATACATGATAACACTGTTCAACCTTTCTTTTCCATCATAACCTCCAAGAAGAACAACTTGATCTCTCCATTGAACTGTTGCCATTGCACAAATGGATGAGGTAATGGAGGCATTTCCTTAAATGTAAGAGTTGGATCAAATTCCAAAACACTGGACAAATCTTTCTTATCTTTTCCCTTCCTCCAAAAATAAGAACTTTATCATCAACAACAACAGCTACATGGTAACAACGTGGTTCAGGCATATGACACAACTCTTTCAAAACATGAGATGTTGTATCAGTAATCTTTATTTCACTGATGAAATCTGATGTTCCTTTACCTTCAATGTATCCTCCAATGTGAAAGATTTGTTGTTTATAAACAACAGTTTGATGACCACAACATTCATAAGGAAGCTTTGTGGGAAATGTCTTCCATGTTAAAGGAAACTGTTTTATATTCAATGTCTCCATTGACTTGCAGCCCAATCCTCCAACAACAAATAAATTATCATTATAAATAAATGATGAAGCACACCAGTGTTTATTTTCCATTGATACAATCTTAAACCATTTCTCCTCCTTCCATGAAAATATTTCAACACTCTTTAAGGAAACACCTGAGTAACCTCCAGCAACCAAAATATCACCTTTTACAGAGTTCATCACCATTTCAATTGGTGATGTCAATGTTTGAACATGTTTTTCATTTATATTCATCTTTTCCAACATTTGAAACATCATGGTTTTTATTTCTTTCATTTCTTTGGTCACAGTAGAAAGATTTTGTTGAACATCTTTTATTTCTTTCCTTGATTCCATCATTTCTTTGGTCACTGTAGAAAGATTTTGTTGAACATCTTTTTTCTTTCCTTGATTCCATCATTTCTTTGGTCACTGAAAGATTTTTGTTGAACATCTTTTCTTTCTTTCCTTGATTCCATCATTTCTTTGGTCACAGAAAGATTTTGTTGAACATCTTTTATTTCTTTCCTTGATTCCATCATTTCTTTGGTCACTGTAGAAAGATTTTGTTGAACATTTTCTACTACAGATTCCATCATTTCTTATACTGAGATGTCAATGGTTTCACTGATTCTTTTACAAAAAAAATTTTCGTCTATTTTCCTGCTTAAGTTGTTCATTTGCATTTGTATTTCCATTTTGTCTTCAAAACTTCGTTGAAACATTTCGCTAATCTCTCGAAAGTCGTGAGAAGCAATCTTTCTGTATTCACATAATTCAGTTTCATGTTTAATCTTGTCTCGTTTGTTTATTTCCAGACCACAACGTTCATTAGAACACAACACTGGAGCAAAGCCACAATTTTCAACATGTCTTTCAAGATCTTCGACATTTATAAATTCAGGACAACCACGACTGGCGTAGTCGCAGTTGATCTTTAACTTTGAAATCACGTTATTTATAACACGCGCTGGATGAAGCGTACACTTAAATCATCTTGACATTGAGGACATCTTTGTGCATTAACTCGTAGATGTTCTTCAATACATTCACGACAAAAACTGTGTTGATTATGGCACATTCTGGCATCTTTCATGACATTCAGACAAATTGAACAGTAAAAGTTTTCATCAACAACAGTCTTAAATCTCGATTCTTCATATCCACTTTCGTAAACATTAGGACGACAAGCCATTTCATACGTCTTCCTATACAATTTAATGCCAAAATTAATCCAGGAGTTGACGAAATTTTGTTTATCACTAAAAGTTCAAGCTAAAAGATAGGTTAAAATTTTCAGTCGACGTTTGATAAACACGGAAGCTGAAAGCAAAGCAAAACAACGCCTAGTTTTATATTTTAACATATTTATGTTAAGCAAAACAAAGACAAAAGATAAAACAAAATAATGCAATGAAGCACATCAACAAAAACACAACTGAGGTCAAAGTTTCTAAGGTCAAAGAAGTGGAGCTTTAGTCAATCACATAAGGCAGTTCGTTCTCGGTGAAAAACATCCTAATTAAAGGTTATTTGTTGTAGTAAAATTACGTCTTTTCTTATAATGCAGAATTAACGTTAATCCAAGACGATTGTTACGTTTTCAGTTCAAAACTACATTTGTTTAGTCTGAATCACTGGTTGAAATTTGAAACTCATTCGGTTTGGGTGGCACCCTAAGTTCATTGCATTTGTTTATTTGACTGTCAATATTTCTAATCATTTTAGATACGATGATCATATATTTATAACACAAGGAAACATGTTTCAGGACACAAGTAAAACATATTTCACAAAGACTGTTGAATCCGATTTGCAAATTAAAAGTTTAGACATCTTTTGTTACTATGTTTTAACAAACAAATTATTGATAACATTCAAAATGCTAAATGGAACTGACAAAAGGTTGCAAGAGTGGGAAAAATGACCATGTTAAGAATACCTTAGGTGATGAGAGATTCCTTTTCGCAGTTAGCCTGCAGTTGGCCACTTATTAGACTTTCTTGTCTGCAAGTTTCTTCCTTTGTCCCAGACCACAAGTAGTGAATCTTTAAAATAGTTTAGGCCGTAACTAATGGGTTCATATTGAATTACAGGTCAGTGGCAGGAACTAGAGGCCGTAGCCACCCCAGTGCACTACACCTCCATGTGCCCATACATCCATAAGGTCTCCATGTTATTAACTGTCACTGAATCACGTGTTTGTTTCTTTGTACTTCGATGTCTCAGTTACCTGCATTGGCAAAGTTAAGGTAGGTAGGCTCTATATTTGTGCTTTCTGTGTTGTACAAAATGTTAACGTTTGTTCAATTGCCTATAATATCAACAGTGCGAGTTTGTTTTTCTTTAATGTGCACCTCCCCCCCTTCCTTTAAACTTTCTGGTTGCGAATTACTACCCTATTCCTCGACCTAGGTTAATTTACTGAAACCTCGATATATCTTCATTTCATTGAAACAAATTTGGTACACCGATGTCATTTCTACGTGTTATAACTCTCAAACAATGAACATGCTCACGTAAACATGCATAATTACAAACTCATATAGTTACATACTACATACCATCTTTAATTCAGAAGAGAACGGATACAGACGATTTCCTCACATTAATTATTATACATTGTATATTCGTACTTTATCCTTAAAATATTCATCAAATGTGCGGATAAAATTGTCATAAGGGTCAAATTTTCTATTACTGGGGAGTGAGAATGAGTTTTGCTGATGAAATATTTGTTAAAAGACAGCAACTGAAGCACTTCTCGACTGTTTAACTCATACTGATGGCACAAAGGTATTAGTTTTTAATTTGTATGAATGTACTTGGTAGTGTGTTTGATTAATAAAAGTAGATTTAAACCTTTTCGCTTCTTTGTTCAGGTTTTAACAAGCAACTTGACTTGTGGGGACAAAGTCTGTGTAGTAATTGGTAAAGTTGATGGTTATTGCATAGATACAAGTATTGACGACAAGATATATCATGTAGCAGACAACTTGTACATTTCTTCACAAGGTGGAGCTTGTAATCTTGAACATTTAAGGCTGCAAAAAATTACTCATATTGTTAATGTTGCCACAGGAATTGTAAATCAATTTCCAAATGTGAGTATAACTTAGATGCTGGATTTCAAATTTTAGTCTAGGCTCTTGTGTTTATGTCATATTTTGATTTTCTCTCAGGGTTTCAGTACAAAATGGTAGAAATTTTGGATTTACCTGACACAAGAATAGATCAGAATTTTGCTGAGCTGTCCTCATTCATTGAAAAGGACTGGAGGATGGAAAGGTTTTGGTTCATTGGTAAGTGTAAAATGGCGATGGCCATTGATATTCTAAATGTGTGTATTGTGAAGGTTATTATGGTAAGTTTTTAGGTTTTCATTTGAATGAATTAAACTTTGAATATTTTTATTAGTACATGTTGATGTTTTAACATACTTAGCAATAATTATTTACTTTGAACTTGGCTTGAAATATGACTACATCTGAGGATGTGAAACATCAGTCAACATCAACTGAATTAACCTGAATGATCAACACATACAAACATGTAGGTTTTGCTACAGGCTTGTCAACACAATTTATGTTCTTATGGAGGATATTAATTTGATTACAAAAAACCAAATGCTGAATCAGCATGTTCACTGTTAACTTGTTGAAATGTTAATTGAAGGCTGTGTTTCACATTTGAGGCATACGTAACTTAAAGATGATGGCCATTAAACTAAAAATTGTTGCTTATGCAGCAAAAATTTTGTAGCCAATGAAATGATTTTCCTTTAAATGTCCAGCAAAGCAGGAGTGTCCAGGTCTTCGACTGTTGTCATTGCTTACCTTATGAAATCTAACAATATTGGGTTAGATGATGTATTTCATTTGGTAAAGAAAGCATGACCAACAGCAAAGCCTAATGAAGGTTTTTGTACCAACTGAAGGAAAATCATTTATTATTAAGTCAATCAAACACTCCAAGTGATGGAAGAACAAACAAATAATGGTAAACCATTCTTATATGATGGTTGAATATGCACATGAGCAGAGTGAAAGCACCAAAATTAATAGCGAACCATTCCTGTATGGTGCTACAACATGCACTTGAGCCATGTAAAATGAAGAACAAAATATAATGGTGAACCATTCCTGTATGGTGCTACAACATGCACATGAGCCATGCTAAATGAAGAACAAAATATAATGGTGAACCATTCCTGTATGGTGCTACAACATGCACTTGAGCCATGTGAAATGAAGAACAAAATATAATGGTGAACCATTCCTGTATGGTGCTACAACATGCACTTGAGCCATGTGAAATGAAGAACAAAATATAATGGTGAACCATTTCTGTATGGTGCTACAACATGCACTTGAAATGAAGAACAAAATATAAAGGTGAACAATTCCTTAATGGTAATAGAATACAAAGCTAAACTAAACAATGTAACGCAATAAGTATACAATGTTTGATGTTTCCTGAAATCCAATAGTCATTGAAATTGCTGTTTTCAAATACTTAGTAAACTCAACTTATAACATAACCCTCCCTGGCTAACTTTATTTTAGAATTGGGTAGAAAAGATACAAGGTGAATATGAAAAACCATAATAGTCTTTGACATAATGATCTATTTAAGTTCTAATATTTTATCTTTATAAATCTTCAGCTGGAGAACACAATCTGATTACTTCCTTTGGCAAATGTTATCACCTGTCATGATTAATCTGTATAAATATTTCCTTTGTTGGGTCAATGGATTTTGCAATTTGCATGCAGGTTGTGTTTCCCGAGGGGAGGGGGGGGGGTGATAAAGAAGTGTTTCCATGGCAACTTTCCAGCATTATTGATGTGTCCAACAATTGATATAGGTAAGAAAGTTCTATGTGAGACAACATTAACTTTCTTGTTTAAATTCATCCCTGATGTTTGCGTTGGTGTTTTTATATTTTTGTGATACCTGTCCACATCAAACTTATCATCACACACCATAAACAGTTCAATGTTCTTTGTTTATATAGAGCCCCTCCAATGCGATTCAATGTTTCTATGGTAACTGCTATGCAGAATCTGTTCAAGTTTTGAGGGAATCAGGAAAAGTAACAGGTCTTCTGTTTAAACTTGTTCAGAAGGTATGGATGACGCTAACACTCAGTATGATCTCACCCTCTTTACTCAACATTGTCCCATCCTTTCACTCAACGTTGCTCATTACCTCATCCCCTTTACTCAACATTGTCCCACCTCTTCACCAACGTTGCTCATTACCTCATCTCCTTTACTCAACATTGTCCACCCCTTCACACAACGTTGCTCATTACCTCATCTCCTTTACTCAACATTGTCCACCCCTTCACTCAACGTTGCTCATTACCTCACCTCCTTTACTCAATATCACCTCGCTCTTACATAGTCATTATTTAATTTCCATCACGTTGTTCAGTGAATATATTTCAGTACTTTTCATTTAAACATTTTTCATCACCTTTTCCCATTTCTATACGTTAAAAATTTCTTCCTTCAGGAAACAGCTTCGGTACATTACCAGACCTGAATAAAAAAGTTGTTGAAAGAACGGTTTAATTTGGAGACACGTGTCAGGTACGTAGACTTAATGATTTTGCAACAAATGTTTCTTCTTTTATTCCAATAGTATAGATCTGTTGTAGGTAGGTAAATAAATATACTGAACTGACGTGTTTTTGGGGAGTGTGCTAGAATAGGCCACCACAACCTGGAACGACAAAGATAACGAGATATATATATATTTTTACATGTTTGCAAATGTCGATCGTCCAGGTTAGTATAGTCCTGAAAAGGACTGTTTTTGTTGTTGTTGACTGACGTTTCGACAATCTTAGCGGTAGTCATCTTCAGAGTAATTTTGACAACCTTAGCGGTAGTCATCTTCAGAGCCATTTTGACTCTGAAAATGACTACCGCAAAGGTTGTCGAAACGTCAGTCAACAACAACAAAAACAGTCCTTCTCAGGAATATACCAACCTGGACGATCGACGTTTACAAACATGTAACGATACTCCGGGTTCAAACCATTTACTTTATATATATATTTTATTCGTTATCGCCCTCCTCTTCTGCCACCCGTGAAAGATCCCTTCATTTTATAATAGACATTTTTAAAGTTCTCTTTGTCTGTTTTCTTTGAAAAACACTATTATTGCAAGTGGAACCAGGAAGACTGGGGTCTAAACTTTTATAGCTACTGAAAAAGAATATTTTGTACAAAATTTTCCATTTCAGGATGTCATGACGTGTTTTGGTTCACCTTGTAAAGTATTTTATAAAGCTGAAGATAAGGTGAATGTTTAGCAAAAGTTTCAGTAGAGGATTTGACTTAAGAAGCGTTTTTAGTTAGCATTCAAGCAGTTCATTTAGTTGCAAGACGTCTATCAGACGTCTATTTTGCTATTGTAGAGAAAATGCGAATTTTAATCTCGGACGTACAATCGGTTGTCCATACCTTCTCGTATTATTTTGTTTATTTGACTATAACTCTGTTTCCAATATCGCTGTTTTTTATTACAACATCTTACCTTATTACAACTGATTAATAATTTTAATGTTTTTTATGTGCATTACAGCAATATCTTCTTCTCCATCTTTTTTCTAGATGCGTATCCATTCTCCTATACATACAAACTTAATTAATCAAATAGATCCTTCTATTTCTTCAACTAATTTTACACTTGGCGTGGTAAGTCATGAATTTTATTCTTTGGCTTTTTCTACCTATTCTGTAGTGTTGTGTTGATAAAGTTATGCCTGATTGCAGGCTATATGCATAAGCTCGGGAAACAGGGATAAAACAAGGCATGAATTGAGCCCCGAGGTGCAAAAAGTGAAGAGCGTATTTTTTGTACAATGTCTTTTGTTTAATAAATATTTGTTGTAACAACGGGAGTTTGGTGTTCTGTAACAATTCGGAACAGAGTATATTTTTCTTGATTTCTTTCATTCTTAATTACGTATCTATTATTTGAGACAATAGTCTTCTTCATTCCCATAATTCCATGCATCATAAATAAAAAGGAACATAACAGCAAAAGAAATCATATTTTCCTGATTATTGGCGTAGATAAAACAAAATGGGCAGAATTGTATCAGGAGCTTGGACATTATTATTGGTAGCTTCTTTTCTTCATGAAAGCAGTGCACTTTCTGCTCAGACATGCAAAAATATTACATCATTTAAAGAAAAGTGTCAAAATCCTGATTTTATATTTGTCAAAAATCAAATTGTTCTTAAGGGCGAACTCGATGTTAAATTCGAGACTAGTGGACAAAATTTCTCTTGGTATTGTGGAAGCTCGAGAAGAGAAGTGGTTTTGGACAAACCGGCAAATAAAGCACGAGTGTATTATCGAAAAAATGAAGACGTAGAAATATTCATTGAAGATTGTCCCCAGGTTAAGTCTAAAAAATTCAGTGTTACAGCTGGTAAAAGTGTTTGTTACGACGAAAGTTTTTCCTATGCGTGTCCTGGGATAGAAGGAAAAAGTCATCCTTGCAGTTATGAACTAACAATTAACAAAAAAACAACTAAAGTATCTCAGGTATCTGTCGGATTGACCCTGAAAATCGTAGCAAAATTCAAAATATCTTTTTCTGCATCAAGGACACAAAAAATCGTACACACTTATGAGTACCAAGAGAAATGGTACTTTGTCGTACCTGCTGGATATACGTTTTGCTCATATAGAAAAGCCACAATTAGTTTTGGAAATCAGTCATACTACTGTTCCGGAACAGACTTCAAATTTGTTAAGTTTGGTACTATTTGCTCGGGGAATAGATTATGTAATAAAGAAAGGTCATGTTTCCATGACGAACACAACATCAGTAACAGGCCAAATTTTCATTTCGCTTTCTGTTTTATCATACTCTGTGTTTTTCTTTTCATCTAATGTAAAACGTTCATTGCCAACACCCACTCATTTATTAACAGCTAATGTAGTTTCTAGTATCATAAATATAAATGGACAATATAATGTTTCTGTGAAGAAATGAAAGCTTAGTTTCATGTATAAACACGAGATGTATTTTGTAAACTTACTTTAAGTACGTCGCAAAATCCTTATGGCATTTTGCGTAAAACTAGCAGTAACTATGAATATGTAGTTGATTAGCATTTATGTATGTGTGTGACAATAATAAAGTCATTAGTAAACTCAATTGTCAATTGATAAACTTTGTGCTTCTAGCTGCATGTTTGTGGTATGCAAAATGAAACTGCTGTGTAAACGTCATATTTATTATGAAATATGCAAATTTTTCAGTTTTAGTTTTTGCTAACTTGAATGAACTAAGTCCGTTATCTTAAATGAAAGATTTTTCAAATAAACTGCTAAGGTTATCCCCTACCTATACGAGTTCCACTTTTTATTAAAAGATTCATTACAGGGAAATGATAGCAATTGCTGATAGCAATTCCATATTTGCAGTATAGTTAATTCAAATCACAAATTCGGATTTGACAAAGTCGATGTCATTTAAAGACATTAGAATTGATTCCACTAGACGAACAAAATGATACAAGATTCAACACTATGAATCCATTTAATTTTAAATCTTCACCATGCAGCAACTGTAAATTCTTCGAAGTAACATTTTATAAAAATTTTGGATATTTTGCTACCGATGTGTACACATGGTATGCAGCCAAATTGATCAGGTCCTAGTCTTTCTCCCGTATACTGTGATATAAATGTAGTTTTGATGGATGGAAACCATTATGAAAACGACTTGATTATGACCGCGCTAAATTTGAGAATTTAAGCGAGCAATGTTTTTGAAATATTTGTTACTTCACTTCAAATTTTGAATATCGGAGCAAAATTTTCTGCCTAAGTTAAAGATATACAGATATATAGAGTTGCAGTGAAGGTGAATGGCACCGATAGAAAGCGAGAAGTCCCAAATAAGGTTGGCAGGCAGAATCAAAGGAATTAAACTGCACATTTTGCCCTATTACGGTATTAAATACATCCATGTCGATTGATGAGCAAGAAAATAAATTGAACGATTATATAGCAGATTTTCTACTCAAAGGTAAATTTGTGAACAAAATTGTGTATTATCATTGACTGTTCATGTAATTATTAAGGATAAAAATATTCATAAAATTTGAAATCAGCTGTTGATTTAATTCAAACCTACCATGTTGTTATTATTTTCAAAACCGTATTTTGTACCCACGAAGAAATTTTGGAGTACACCCTAAACTGAGGTGTATATCATCAAGATTACGTCTGCTTTGACCTAAAAAAATTTTACATGGTTTTGTCTACAAATAATGCAAAAGAATTAAGTCGATACATTAAGTGTTGTTATGGATGAAGTAACCAATCATCCGCTGAAGATGTTTGTGATTTTAAGAAGTGTTGTTTTTTTTTATAAAACACAGAGTTTTATTTTTACTTTTAGATTGCCTTTGTCAAATCTCTCTTGTAAAATCAATAGCTCAGGTAGGATAATTGTCAGTTGTGGTTTACCATGCCTCAAAAGCAAGAGTAAAACTGTGTTCATTATCTTTTATTAAGTTATCACACAGGAAAGACACCATAGCAAACAGCTATCTTCAAGTAATGGTTAAAATACAGAAATCTAAATAACGATCTGTTGTCATAGTTGCGTTTTTAGCTAAAAGTACACTATAAAGATTATGAAGTAGTTGAAGATATTAAGTCAATAATTAAATTAGTAAAGCCTGCTCCCAGTCACCCCATAACCCGCGCATACTTGTTCTTGATATCCCAATTGCAAAAATTCTTCTTCATACTTTATGTAAATATCGTAATATCAGAGAACGTATGTATGGATCAAATAGAAAGTTTTATTTATAGATTTTGAAATATGAGCCAGCAAAACTTCTACTACAATCTGTGTCGTTATTTTGCTATGAAACTTTACAAAACTTCGCCCGTGAATTGTTCGTGTTAAAAGTATGAGAGCTCCAAAACCTGGGGAGAGGTTTGTCATTCATGTTACGTAAAGTCTTGTTCTTATCCAAAACACATAGCCACAATCACCCTCACCACCATTATCTTTATCACACATTAACCCTCACCATCATTTTTTATCCCAAACCATCATTACCGTAATCCCCCAATCACCCTCACCACGTCCTTTATCCACATTACTCATTTTCATTATCCGTTCCTACTTAGAGTGATACCCATGACTGGATCACCGCTGACCAATGATGTTGCGCCTTGGACAACAATGCTCCGAAGGGCATCATAGTATTAACAGGTGGTAAGGTTAGTGATTTCATTTTAGTGGCTACCTTTTGATTCCTAGTATGAATTGTGTTTTATTTAAGAAATAAAGATGTTTACTGTGCTTGCACAGGCTTATGCAAACCGAAGATTCGTTTGGGAGAACTTGAGAGCAGATCAGTGCAAGCCCGAGACCGAAGATCGAGAGTTGCACATGCTCGAGAGTTCTTACAAACGTCTTCTAGGTTTGCACAAGTCAGTGTAAACACGGAAAATATCTTTTATTTCTTTATAAAATAACAATATTGCGAAACAGACGAACATTTTAATTTTTCCTCTAAAATGTATTCATGATCTATTTGCAAATTCTCATTGACTGGTTGATTGTTATGATTGATTTGATTGGTAGAGCTTAGACGTGTTTTGCACAGGCTAATGCAAACACAGCTCTAGACCAATCAGCACACGTGTTTCATTGTGTTTATTTTATAATGTTTGATGAAAGACCGCCGTTGTATGACAGAAGTACAAAGACTCTCATACACACGGGAATTCTAAAATTTTAGACACCGTACCTAATCATTGGAGCATATAAGTACTAGACATTTCTTCATACCAACCTACATGAAATTTGAATTTTGAAATATTTTAGATGACTAACTGCTAGTGATTTGGTCAACTACCTGCAAATTAGTAAGGGTAGAGCACGATCATGTGTGCTCTATGGGATTGAGAGACCCTCGCATTAGATAAAATTTACTTACTCGGGCACCGTCTTAGAACAATGCATGGCCAAAGCCAGAAGGGATTACTTATGGTACTGAATTTAAGATGCTGTATTCTTATACAAGTATCTTTAGTTTACAGCTGATGATTGTTTTCAACGAGTATTTGAGATGTGTTCCATGTAAAGGCAGGTTTTAGTTCAAAACCTCTCGAAAGTTATAAGCCAGGGGGACATTGGATTGGTATAACTCACAACCTGTTAATTTTAACACGTTCTATAAATATTTACCAGCAATGTGCGAGGTAGATTACATTGACATGAAAGGTTGAGGATTTTCAAATGATTTTGGAAAGGTTACGTGCCCAACAACCCTCTAAGAAAGGAACATTTTCATTGATGAACAAACAATAATGTCTCGGACTGATTATCGAAGCACATCATTGTTAGATGATGCAAAAGGCCAAGTTCTACTCTGGTTATGTCAGTTTTAAAAGCACTTCAACAACCTGCTCCAGTGGATGTTTCAAGTCCAAAGAAAATTGAGGTAGATAAGAAGAAAGAAGCATGTGTTGGTACGACAAATACACGACGTAATTTAAAAGTTATTGAACATGGGAAAACACGTATGTTGTTTCATTTTATGTAATACATGTGTTTGCTTTTAACTTTGAGAGCAATTATTAGTTTTTCCAATTTTTTCGTAAGAGATATTTTAATTTTAACATGAATATATTTACATCATCGAGATTCGTTAGAAACGCGTTAAATTTCATCACCTTGTTAGTTATTCAGAGATGAAATGTAATGTGGAGTTACGACAGTCATTAGTATCCTTTAACCTCATTAATGTTTTCTATTTAGAGGATACTAATAAAGAAGTGAACAATAAAAAAACAATATCTTGTTAGTATTCTTTATATATCGATTAAAAATGAGATTTAGTGAATACCATTAAGCTTTAATTGTATTCCATTGTTTTCACTCTATCTCCGCATTTTCCTTGAGCTTTAAAGCTTACATCACTTCTTGAACTTTAGCCACTATGCCATATGGAACATCAAAATACTGGACGCTGATTGGCCGAGTGACTTTGGCTGTGTTCTAATTCTAGATATCTGTAGATATGACGTCATTACTACGAAAAATTTTTTCTACCATTATTGACTGACGCCATTAAAAGCCGAATTTGAAAAAAATCAAATAAAGTGATGTTTACCACAGTTTCTAAAAACAATAAGCGAAAGATTTCGAACAAAATTGATGCAGAAAACACTAAAAAAGCGACGAAGCTGGTTTCGAACATATTTACAGCATATTTAAACAAGAAGAACTCGAAAAAACCGTTTGACAATTACAACTAAGGGCAGGTTTCGAAATGTTTTACATTGATGAGTGTAAATAATATTTCAGTTTGTTGAGGTGAATGATAAAACAATTATTCAATTCGTTTTTCGCATGATATCAACAATTATTCATACCTCTGTCAACGTTATCCGTCCCAGCTTTGCTTCGGCAGATGACATTGACCTCGGTCTAATAATTCTAGATATCATGTTTTAATTATTAAAATATTAACTTGCTAAACTGAGGGACATTTTGCTGGTATATTTGTGTGTTATAATCTTTTCGTCCGAGGAATATTAAATTTCACTGTGTAGCACAAATCACTGTGACTGTCCCACTATCTTATAATGGTTTAAATGACAGAAAAATTACAGTCCATTGAAATGAAAAATATCAAATGTAGCCAAAACGCAAAACAAAATAATGAAAGCCAAAATGTACTTTTTTGGACGTACAAAAACCAGGTTACAAACCCTAAACATGGCGACTGTATTATTGATGACGTCACGTTCATATCAAGAATACAAAGTTGCCAAACATAAAATGTCTTCCTTATTTTATTGTCTAAGCGGAAACTGGAAAGGTGGCAAAATTTTCAATCTGAAGTTGCATTAACAATTTGTCATATCTCATTTTAGCCAGTAAATAGCAAGAAACTTATCATGTGCTTTCGTACGAGTATACTCGTTGTAGGTGGTCAAAGCACAGTACACCAACAGCTAATGGTGCAGTTTCCCCATTCTTGTAATTTTACCATACATATAAAGTATGTCACGTTTTAATTTTGCTGCGTATATAATAATGGCAGTACTAACGAAAATTGATATCAGTTTGGTGTAGCTTAAGAAGTGATTGAATGTTGGTGTTATTAGGGTAAACCTACCACTTTGGTGTAGTCTTAAGAAGTGATTGAATGTTGGTGTTATTAGGTAAACTACCACTAGTGTGCTAGTATGTGTGAACGCTACTTATAAAACATATTCACGTAGGGTGACTCGCTTTCTAGGATAACCCTTCTGCTGGGGTTACCGTACCTCCATGTAAATAGTCTCTAAGCAAATTGCTTTTGTATATTTCATGGGAAATAGTCCAAACAAATTCAACGCATAATTTAATAACGATGTAAGCAAAGCTAAGTAATATATTTGAAAAATAATAAATAACATGTAAATATATAATTCTTAATCGGTGACCAAAGTTTGTGATAGACGTGTGCTGTATATAGTATTTTATGATACAACTTGCAATATACAGTATATATATCATTAAAGTGAATCAGTGGAGAAATAATTTCTCAACAGGCTTTAAAGGTTTACACATTTAACTTTACATATTTATCATCCAGTGTAAGCTACAAGAATTTTTAGTAAGTTATAACGTTTGATGCACGTTTTCTTACTTATACATACTTTTGTCCAAAAGGTAAAACTTCAGCTATGGACAAGTATCGTGGTTCGTTCATTGAAGGAAGATATTTCCATGAAGAACTACATCCCATTTTGAAACACTCCACTGAATTAAGATAAATACCTTTATCATTCGAACCTCCCATGACAACAATTGTATCATCTGTTATAACTGCACAACACGCCTATCTCTTTTCCAACATGGATGGTAAGACTGTAATCTTACCTGTCTTAGTTTCATACATGATAACACTGTTCAACCTTTTCTTCCATCATCAACCTCCAAGAAGAACAACTTGATCTCTCCATTGAACTGTTGCCATTCCAACCAATGGATGAGGTAATGGAGGCATTTCTTAAATGTAAGAGTCCTTGGATCAAATTCCAAAACACTGGACAAAACTTTCCATCTTTTCCCCATCCTCCAAAATAAGAACTTTATCATCAACAACAACAGCTACATGGCCATCCCGTGGTTCAGGCATATGACACAACTCTTTCAAAACATAAGATGTTGTACCAGTAATTTTTATTTCACTGATCAAATCTGATCTTCCTTTACCACTAATGTATCCTCCAATGTGAAAGATTTGTTGTTTATAAACAACAGTTTGATGATACCAACATTCATAAGGGAGCTTTGTGGGAAATGTCTTCCATGTCAAAGGAAACTGTTTTATATTCAATGTCTCCATTGACTTGCAGCGATATCCTGCAACAAAAAATAAATTATCATTATAAATAAATGATGAAGCATTATTGTGTTCATTTTCCATTGATGCAATCTTAAACCACTTTTCCTCCTTCCATGAAAATATTTCAACACTCTTTGAGGAACCACTGAGTAACCTCCAGCAATCAAAATATCACATTTTACAGAGTTCATCACCATTTCAATTGATGATGTCAATGTTTGAACATGTTGTTCATTTATATTCATCTTTTCCAACATTTGAAACATCATGGTTTCATTTCTTTCATTTCTTTGGTCACTGTAGAAAGATTTTGTTGAACATCTTTTATTTCTTTCCTTGATTCCATCATTTCTTTGGTCACTGTAGAAAGATTTTGTTCAACATTTTCTACTACAGATTCCATCATTTCTTTATACTGAGATGTCAATGGTTTCACGGAATCTTTTACTTCAAAAAATTTTTCGTCTATTTTCCTGCTTGTTGTTCATTTGCATTTCCATTTTGTCTTCAAAACTTCGTTGAAACATTTCGCTAATCTCTCGAAAGTCGTGAGAAGCAATCTTTCTGTATTCACATAATTCAGTTTCATGTTTAATCTTGTCTCGTTTGTTTATTTCCAGACCACAACGTTCATTAGAACACAACACTGGAGCAAAGCCACAATTTTCAACATGTCTTTCAAGATCTTCGACATTTATAATTCAGGACAACCACGACTGGCGTAGTCGCAGTTGATCTTTAACTTTGAAATCATATTATTTATAACACGCGCTGGATGAAGCGTAGCTACAGTTAAATCATCTTGACATTGAGGACATCTTTGTGCATTAACTCGTAGATGTTCTTCAATACATTCACGACAAAAACTGTGTTGATTATGGCACATTCTGGCATCTTTCATGACATTCAGACAAATTGAACAGTAAAAATTTTCATCAACAACAGTCTTAAATCTCGATTCTTCATATCCACTTTCGTAAACATTAGGACGACAAGCCATTTCATACGTCTTCCTATACAATTTAATATCAAAATTGTAGTACAGCTGTTAATGAGAAAATTTTTCACTTGAATGATACAAGGGTAAAACTTTCTTATAGTCTTACCTTGCCTCAAAAGACAAAATTTTGATATAGGGCTATCAATTGAGTTCTATTAGACTCAATGGGGCTATCCCATATTTTACATTTACAACGCGTTCTGCGCATGTCGTGTTTGATGACGTTACAGTAGTAAAAAACAAAAGTTCTGAGTCATCGCAATTTCTCCGTATATTCTTATATAACAGCTAAAGACAATAAAAATTATATTACAACTTTTGCTTTTGAGGAAAACATTCTGAAATATTCTACATTAAAGGACACATGCAAGATAGAAGACAACTTTATTTTATTGTAATGCCTACGGCGTGAAAATAAAACGTACCAAGTTTCAAAGTCGTCCGTAAAAATTTTCAAAAGATATTTAGGATTATAATCGATAAAAACACGATATTCGATGACCATTGCTAAAACGCCGAGATTGTTAAAGTCTGGGAACTGGGAATGAGTGACGTAATAGTTGACATAAACAAGCATTTTTCTTATATCGTTTTCGACTAGCACAACTTTCGGTAGTTTGCTATTAAGGTAGTTTGCTAGTTATTTGTTTTATTTAACAAATATGAAACATAACGCTACACGTTGTACCGACAGTGGACGGCTTGTGCATGGCAAGTTATTGGGAAGAAAGTACAGACTACCCAGTACTTCAAAGCAGACAAATCCGGAAAGCATTTTCCTTCGCTTTCTGAGAATACAAAGGATTTGAATATGCTCAACACTACTGAATGGTAGCTTATGGCGTATGACAAAGTCTGTTCATTTGTAATTATGTTTATTTCATGTGGAACGCTATTTCTATTATCTTTTTTATATAGAAGCGACATTTATGTTGCTTAATGGCTTCAGCTTTGCTGATTTTTGATTTAGGCAAGTCAATGGACAGGTATTTCTTTCACTCCAAAGACATCAAGAGTTTCAGTGTTGGATTAATGCGTCTGCAGTAACAAAACTTCTTTCATCAAGTCCTTAACATATCCTGAAAAGCAAATCATTATTTATGTTGGCTTTGCATTGCACTTTGAGAAAAGTGTTTATTTTTCTGTGCTAACCATAAGCTGTCAATTTTCACTGGTTTGATATCCCTGCCTTCTTTTGAATTTGAATAAGCCACTCTCCAAATCAATTCCTCTTCTGTTTCCATCATTCATTCATTTTATGAGCTTTGTTTCCATTCTCATTGAAATGAAGAGCAGCAATAAACAATCTACAAATGAATGTTAAGTTTATGTTTACAACTATTGCAACTTATTGCTTTTGCAATGATGACTTTTTTTAAGTAATCATACACAAATCATTTTTATATTACCTTGCTTACATTGATCTGTAGAAAAATTAAGTATGTTTTGGTGCAAAAGAATTACCACCGGTGGAAACCTTTGATGGATGAAGTCTGCTTTTGATAACTGAGTTTTCCATTATCTGTCATGAGATACTTGGACTCAACAATCGAAGACAGCTCAACATAAGCTTTTGAACCTAAGATCAGAAGTTAGTTAACAAAAAAAAAGAATGTTGATGTTACTTTGAAATTTATTCGCTTACAATACCTTTTTTTATCCACATTCTAGGCTCTAACATATCATATTCACATTTTGGGAATACATCACTATGTCCCTCATGGATGTCACATATATGGTTGAGAACTGACAACCACTTTGCCTTGACAAGTTCTTCATCACCATTGCTGGAAGCAGCACACCAGTATACATGGTTGGAAATTGATTGGGCCCAATCTGACAATTTGCAACCACTTTTTTTGCTGCCCAAATGTTCTTTTTAATTCCTGTTGGATTTTGATTATTGATGAAATGTAAAAGGTTGGTTTGTTATTACAATCTATACCCTTTGCTACATGCCATACATCAAAGTAGTGCTCGATTTTTGGTCTTTGTTTTTTCATGTAAGATTTGATTTGAGCATGTCTGTCTGTGGTCATTGACTTCACCTTCATCCCACTTTCATCAAACTTTGCCAGACATCTTTTTAATTCCTCAAGTTCCATTGCTCCAGAGTTGGTCACTTCATTGGACTGTTTAACATAATTATGTGAGTATTCTAACCATGTTTTATGTACAGTTGTTGAAGAATTGTTACCTGAACAAGTTGTGTGTCTAAAATGTTGTTAGATTCCAAATCCATGCAGCTATATGACCCATACTTGGCACAATATCCAGGAAATCACATCTTCCATCTCTTCCATGTTTCTTTGTTAATTTATTATTGAAGCAGAAACAAAACAACATATATTTAATTATTTGTTCCATAATGAGCTTGTCCTAAACCATGTATAGCTGAACAGAAGATATCAATTAGCATACAATAAGAAGTGCTTACCAGATCATGTGACTAGTACTATGATCAGATATCTTATACTTAGTTTAATACATATAATGTATCATATTCCTAAACTGATTGATTCTAGAAGATGCTTTTGCATGCCAAACAATTACAGCAGGGGTATCAAATACGCTGTTTGAATATAGCTATATGTGTGCTCTGACAGAAATTGTATGCTTGAGTGACGAAGGAATTGAAGAACTTTGCTGGGCTACTACCACTAACAAGATGCTGGCAGCAAAGACCGTTACCCAAAGGCATTTGCCCATGCAGAGGTTGGCTATTCCAGTCTCGAACATAACCACAATGACATTTTGCTAGTACGTTAACCATACTACCAGTCGTTTTGGTCACAATGGAACAACTTTCACCACAACATGGGCATTGACTCACTGTCTCAGGCAACTATCAAACACTATGTATTTTCTCTCATTTTGAACATCTTCCCTATAACATAAAAATTACCATCAGAATCATCAGAGAGATAAACGTAACGTTCTGAGAAACATATAACAGAGAAAAGCAATGTAAAGAATAGTCAGGTGACTGGATAGTTGGTACTAACGTTGCATTGTCATTGTCGGATTCTTCATTTTCGCTTAACTCATTTGAACATTGAGAGTCTGATCCATTGTTGCTATTGCTCATCGTCGACGTGCTTTCTGTATCAGACCATACAGCGCTGCTCCATCCTCAAAATGTTCGTCCTCGCCTGTGATTTTTGTTGAAATGAACTCAACCTCCGTACCTTAGCATAAAATTATCGTATTGCTGGATTTTTCACAAAATCAAAACGGCCGGAATGGAAAGTCTATACCTCTACTTATCATATTTGGCACTTTTGTTTGAGTGGTTCTTGACCTTACGTGTTTTTGCGGACGGATTGTTATGGCTGCTTGGCATTTCACATTGCGCTTCTAAGGTACGTTAAGGAATTTTTTATGAGTTAAAATAACAAAGAAAAGATCAAACGACATTAGTCTGAATTAGTTACCACTGTATGTGTTTCGCTGTCTACATATATTTTGACATCATTCATCTTAGACAAACTTCCTTTGAGGAAAACGCACAAACATTTCGAGCCGATGTCGACACATCGTGGTCGTCGTCTACAAGAAATCGTCATGTTCTGCAAGAACGTCGTCAATAATCTAAAATTATAGAATTGTCTTCAATTTGGTAATGCCTATATAGCTTAGTTTTTATAAATGTAAACAAATATTGCTAACTATAACTATAATATTCACCTCTTGCCTTCGTCTCTTCTCAAATGCAGTTCTAACATTTGTTGGCTGCTTCCTTTAGATGCTACACTTGTGGGTTCCACAGAGTATTCAAAATCGTGGGTACAGCATCCTTCTTAAGGCAAAGCCGTCCTGCTGTCCATCCTACTGATTGCATCGCTTCAAAATTTTGCACGAAGCACGAACTCTCGAAATGTTGCGAGCACAATTTTGAGCTCTTTGTTGGCTTCCAATTTTTGCGTCGGATTTTTTCAATCCAAATATCTCGCATGCGCTTGTTTTCGGGAAACGAAAAAAAAGAAACCTTTTGCTGTGTTTGGTGGTTCTTAGAAGAACCGTTTTTACAATTAAATGCGGCACAATAAACCATATTTTCAATGCTAAATTGTCGTGTTGTTAAGAAGTTACCAATATATTTTGAACGAAGCGCGCAATTGACCGCGTTTAGCTAATGTCAACTATTACGTCACAACGACATCGGTAGCTGTCGCTAGCTCGTCGGGCATTTTCAATACGTTATCAGTAAAGCATCAACTTTAAACCTCCATATCTTCAAAAATATTTATCCTTTGAGTCTCAAACTTTGGTGAACTATTAGTTGTAGCTATACCTTCATGTAAAGTACAAAAATAACAATCCGAATTTTATGTTGCATGTGTCCTTTAACCATATATGATGCAGATGAGCAAGTAACTTCAACGAATAAAGTGATAAAGAAAGCGTTTGGACGACAGAACTTTTTTCCTGCATATTCGCTATTAAATGTCGAACTGCGGTCACTAAAGCACCAGTTAACGATAAAGAAGCACGAATCGAAATCATTCAATACTTGCGTACTTTTGATTTGATCTCAAACTTAGCTTTGCTTCCATTCATCACTGATAAAGAGCGTCAAAATTTCAGCGAACATTGACTTGAAAGAATGCAGCGAGCAGTCTTGATCTGGAAATATTATCTAAATGTTACGAGAGTAGTGACATTTTGCAAAACAATATGAATTCCATGCTTGTAAATGTAGATTGTCCAGATTGGTATAGTCCTGAGAAGGACTGTTTTGTTGTTGTTGACTGACGTATCGACAACCTTAGCGGTTGTCATCTTCAGAGTCATTACTTTAAAATGAATTCCGTTTCACGTTTGCCAACGTGTCTATTTATCCAGCACGCATATTTCCTATAGCAAAACAGTAATTTCAATATGAATAACTAACAATACAGACAAACCCTCGTGAGTCATGACAGCGTTTATGTTCATCGATAAATAACCATGAAGTCTACACAAAAAGTACCATAAACTGCGTAACATGAAGTACATGAAATGATACAAGGTGTTTGAATATAACAAGGATGAAACGAGAATCACTTTTAACCCTCTAGAAACCGTTGCGCCCACGAGCAGCACTCACCAAACGAGATGTGTGCAAACTTTCGAAAATGTCCGGCTTCTAGAGAGGTTAAAGTTAATTCACTTATTGTTTCCATGCTGAAAGATTCCAAAAGATTCAAAGTTCTTCCATCAATGACGGCAGATGACATTGACCTCGGTCTGAATAATTCTAGATATCATGCTCAACCTCATCCAATAACTGTTTATTATTAAAATATTAACTTGCTAAACTGAGGGGCATTTTGCTGGTATATTTGTGCTTTATAATCGTTTTTTCCGAGGAACATTAAATTTCACTGTGTAGCACAAATCATTGTGACTGTCCCACCATCTTATAATGGTTTAAATGATAGAAAAATTACAGTCCATTGAAATGAAAAAGATTAAATGCAGCCAAAACGCAAAACAAAAAAATGAAAGCCAAAATGTACTTTTTTGGACGTACAAAAACCAGGTTACAAACCCTAAACATGGCGACTGTATTATTGATGACGTCACGTTCCTCTCAAGAATACAAAGTTCTCAGACATAAAATTTCCTCGTTATTTTGTTGTCTGAGAGGAAACTGGAAAGGTGGCAAAATTTTCAATCTGAAGGTGCAATAACAATTTGTCATATTTATGTCATTTTAGCCAGTAAATAGCAAGAAACTTATCACGTGCTTTCGTACTAGTATACACGTCGTAGATGGTCAAAGTACAGTACACCAACAGCTAATGGTGCAGTTTTCCTATTCTTGTAATTTTACCATGCATATAAAGTATGTCACGTTTTAAATTTTGTTGCGTATAATAATAATGGCAGTACTAACGAAAATTGATATCCAGTTTGGTGTAGTCTTAAGAAGTGATTGAATGTTGGTGTTATTAGGGTACCTACCACTAGTAGGTGCCCCTAGTGCGCATGTGTGAACGCTACTTATAAAACATATTCACGTAGGGTGACTTGCTCTAGGATAACCCTTCTGCTGGGGTTACCGTACCTCCATGTAAATAGTCTCTAAGCAAATTGCTTTTGTATTTCATGGGAAATAGTCCAAACAAATTCAAGCATAATTTAATAATGATGTGAGCAAAGCCATGTAATATATTTGAAAAATGCCATTTATATAAATAACATGTAAATATATAATTCTTAATTGGTGACCAAAGTTTGTGATAGACATGTGCTGTATATAGTATTTTATGATACAACTTGCAATATACAGTATATATATCATTAAAGTGAATCAGTGGAGAAATAATTTCTCAACAAGGCTTTAAAGGTTTACACATTTAACTTTACATATTTATCATCCAGTGTAAGCTACAAGAATTTTTAGTAAGTTATAACGTTTGATGCACGTTCTTACTTTATACATACTTTTGTCCAAAAGGTAAAACTTCGCTATGGACAAGTATCGTGGCTCGTTCATTGAAGGAAGATATTTCCATGAAGAACTACATCCCATTTTGAAACACTCCACTGAATTAAGAAATTACCTTTATCATTCCAACCTCCCATGACAACAATTGTATCATCTGTTATAACTGCACAACAACAGGATCTCTTTTCCAACATGGATGGTAAGACTGTAATCTTACCTGTCTTAGTGTCATACATGATAACACTGTTCAATCTTTTTCCATCATCACCTCCAAGAAGAACAACTTGATCTCCATTGAACTGTTGCCATTTCAGTCAATGGATGAGGTAATGGAGGCACCTTAAATGTAAGAGTCCTTGGATCAAATTCCAAAACACTAGACAGAACTTTCATACCTTTTCCCCATCCTCCAAAAATAAGAACTTTATCATCAACAACAACAGCTCCATGGCACCAACGTGGTTCAGGCATATGACACAACTCTTTCAAAACATGAGATGTTGTACCAGTAATGTTTATTTCACTGATCAAATCTGTCCTAAATGTATCCTCCAATGTAGATTTGTTGTTTATAAACAACAGTTTGATGACCTCAACATCATAAGGAAGCTTTGTGGGAAATGTCTTCCATGTCAAAGGAAACTGTTTTATATTCAATGTCTCCATTGACTTGCAGAACACTCCTCCAAAAATAAATTATCATTATAAATAAATGATGAAGCAAATCCTGTGTTCATTTTCCATTGATAATGTTAAACCATTTCTCCTCCTTCCATGAAAATATTTCAACACTCTTTGAGTAACCAACTGAGTAACCTCCAGCAATCAAAATATCACCTTTCACAGAGTTCATCACCATTTCAATTGATGATGTCAATGTTTGAACATGTTGTTCATTTATATTCATCTTTTCCAACATTTGAAACATCATGGTTTTCATTTCTTTCATTTCTTTGGTCACTGTAGAAAGATTTTGTTGAACATCTTTTATTTCTTTTTCCTTGATTCCATCATTTCTTTGGTCACTGTAGAAAGATTGTTGTTATCTTTTATTTCTTTCCTGATTCCATCATTTCTTTGGTCACTGTAGAAATTTTTGTTCAACATTTCTCCTTGATTCCATCATTTCTTTATACTGAGATGTCAATATTTCACGGAATCTTTACTTCCTTTCAAAAAAAATTTTTCGTCTATTTTCCTGCTTGTTGTTCATTTGCATTTCCATTTTGTCTTCAAACTTCGTTGAAACATTTCGCTAATCTCTGTCGAGAAGCAATCTTTCTGTATTCACATAATTCAGTTTCATGTTTAATCTTGTCTCGTTTGTTTATTTCCAGACCACAACGTTCATTTGAACACAACACTGGAGCAAAACAATTTTCAACATGTCTTTCAAGATCTTCGACATTTATAATTCAGGACAACCACGACTGGCGTAGTCGCAGTTGATCTTTAACTTTGAAATCATTTTATTTATAACACGCGCTGGATGAAGCGTAGCTACAGTTAAATCATCTTGACATTGAGGACATCTTTGTGCATTAACTCGTAGATGTTCTTCAATACATTCACGACAAAACTGTGTTGATTACACATTCTGGCATCTTTCATGACATTCAGACAAATGGAACAGTAAAAATTTTCATCAACAACAGTCTTAAATCTCGATTCTTCATATCCACTTTCGTAAACATTAGGACGACAAGCCATTTCATACGTCTTCCTATACAATTTAATATCAAAATTGTAGCAGCTGTTAATGAGAAAATTTTTCACTTGAATGATACAAGGGTAAAACTTTCTTATAGTCTTACCTTGCCTCCAAATTTTGATATAGGGCCAATTGAGTTCTATTAGACTCAATGGGGCTATCCCATTTTACATTTACAACGCGTTCTGCGCATGTCGTTTGATGACGTTACAGTAGTAAAAAACAAAAGTTCTGAGTCATCGCAATTTCTCCGTATATTCTTATATAACAGCTAAAGACGAAAATTATATTACAACTTTTGCTTTTGAGGAAAACATTCTGAAATATTCTACATTAAAGGACACATGCAAGATAGAAGACAACTTTATTTTATTGTAATGCCTACGGCGTGAAAATAAAACGTACCAAGTTTCAAAGTCGTCCGCAAATATTTCAAAAGATATTTAGGTTATAATCGATAAAACACGATGTTCGATGACCATTGCTAAAACGCCGTGAGATTGTTGAAGTCTGGGAACTGGGAATGAATGACGTAATAGTTGACATAAACAAGCATTTTTCTTATATCGTTCTACAACTAGCACAACTTTCGGTAGTTTGCTATTAAGGTAGTTTGCTAGTTATTTGTTTTTTATTTAACAAAAATTAATGGATTCTTCTTTTATGCCGATTATGATATTTTCATCAATAACAAAACCCATGTTTGAGCCTTTGGCCAACGCGCAAGGTGGTCATAGTAATGACAATTCTCCGTCATCGGAAGATGAATACATTCACAGATTTGGAAATGTTGAATGGTTAGTTGCATTTTATGGATGCTTCATTGTTTTTCCCAGAGTAAAAAGAATGTTTTTATCTTTTAGGTGCGAGTGTGGATTTTGTGTGGTCATGAGTACAGGACGGAAAGTATATGTTGCCAAGAGGTAAGCAACACTGATCCTCTGATACATGGCGATCATATTTGCATCACACAAGAGGAAGAGTTTGCCACAGTGTGTACAAACGAAGCCGTCATAAAAACATCTATGGTCGTACACACATGACATTGGACCTATACCTGAGAGTGAAGAAAACGAGTAAATATTACCTTAGAAGTATAATTACGTGTATGTCGAGAAGTGTATAATGCCGATAAGTATCTTAGACAAAATTTTGTATCTTTCAAGAAACATAACGCTACACGTTGTACCGACAGTGGACGGCTTGGGTGCATGGCAAGTTGGGAAAAGTACAGACTACCCATACCTTCTTGTGCTGGAGACAAAATCCGAGCATTTCCTTCGCCTTCTGGAGAATACAAAGGATTTGAATATGCTCAACACTACTGAATGGTAGGGCTTATGGCGTATGACAAAGTCTGTTCATTTGTAATTATGTTTATTTCATGTGGAACGCTATTTCTATTATCTTTTATATATAGAAGCGACATTTATGTTTTAAATGGCTTCAGCTTTGCTGATTTTTGATTTGTGGCAAGTCAATGGGACAGGTGGTATTTTTCACTCCAGACATGAAGAGCTTCGGACAGTGTTGGATTAATGCGTCTGCAGTACAAAACTTCTTTCATCAAGTCCTTAACATATCCTGAAAAGCAAATCATTATTTATGTTGGCTTTGCATTGCACTTTGAGAAAAGTAAGTTTATTTTTCTGTGCTAACCATAAGTGCTGTCAATTTTCACTGGTTTGATATCCCCTTGCCCTTCTTTTGAATTTGAATAAGCCACTCTCCAAATCAATTCCTCTTCTGTTTCCCCATCATTCTTCATTTTATGAGCTTTGTTTCCATTCTCATTGAAATGAAGAGCAGCAATAAACAATCTACAAATGAATGTTAAGTTTATGTTTACAACTATTGCAACTTATTGCTTTTGCAATGATGACTTTTTTTAAGTAATCATACACAAATCATTTTTATATTACCTTGCTTACATTGATCTGTAGAAAAAATTAAGTATGTTTTGGTGCAAAAAGAATTACCACTCGGTGGAAACCTTTGATGGATGAAGTCTGCTTTTGATAACTGAGTTTTCCATTATCTGTCATGAGATACTTGGACTCAACAATCGAAGACAGCTCAACATAAGCTTTTCAACCTAAGATCAGAAGTTAGTTAACAAAAAAAAAGAATGTTGATGTTACTTTGAAATTTATTCGCTTACAATACCTTTTTATCCACATTCTAGGCTCTAACATATCATATTCACTTTTGGGAATACATCACTATGTCCCTCATGGATGTCACATATATGGTTGAGAACTGACAACCACTTTGCCTTGACAAGTTCTTTCATCACCATTGCTGGAAGCAGCACACCAGTATACATGGTTGGAAATTGATTGGGCCCAATCTGACAATAAAACCACTTTTTTTGATGCTGCCCAAATGTTCTTTTTAATTCCTGTTGGATTTGATTATTGATGAAAATGTAAAAGGTTGGTTTGTTATTACAATCTATACCTTTTGCTACATGCCATACATCAAAGTAGTGCTAGATTTTTTGTCTTTGTTTTTTCATGTAAGATTTGATTTGAGCATGTCTGTCTGTGGTCATTGACTTCACCTTCATCCCACTTTCATCAAACTTTGCCAGACATCTTTTTAATTCCTCAAGTTCCATTGCTCCAGAGTTGGTCACTTCATTGGACTGTTTAACATAATTATGTGAGTATTCTAACCATGTTTTATGTACATTTGTTGAAGAATTGTTACCTGAACAAGTGTGTCTAAAATGTTGTTAGATTCAAATCCATGCAGCTATATGACCCATACTTGGCACAATATCCAGGAAATCACATCTTCCATCTCTCTTCCAAGGTTAATGTTTCTTTGTTAATTTATTATTGAAGCAGAAACAAAACAACATATATTTAATTATTTAAGTTCCATAATGAGCTTGTCCTAAACCATGTATCGAACAAAAGATATCAATTAGCATACAATAAGAAGTGCTACCAGATCATGTGACTAGTACTATGATCAGATATCTTACTTATTTAATACACATATATAATGTATCATTATTCCTAAAACCTTTCTGATTGATTCTAGAAGATGCTTTTGGCATACAAACAATTTGAAACACAGCAGTGTACCAAACATTGAATATAGCTATATGTGCTCTGACAGAAATGAAAGTTTGTTTATCAAAGAACAGAACTTTATTAAAATACAACCACTTTGTATTTCTCTCATTTTGAACATCTTCCCTATAACATAAAAAATTACCATCAGAATCAGAGGATAAATGTAACGTTCTTGAGAAACATAGAACAGAGAAAAGCGCAAAGAATAGTCAGGTGACTGGATAGTTGGTACTAACGTCACATTGTCATTGTCGGATTCTTCATTTTCGCTTAAAGTGCACATACAACTATTTTAGTTTTTATTCTCAAATAGATTTTGATAAATAATACAAATGCCGCTACAGAATTTAGTTAACTTTTTCGTTTTTGTTTATCTTCGGCAAATTTCGAATAAAACCTGAATTTCAACGTTTTGTAAAAAAATGTCGAGAGCTCTAATCCGTGGTATGGGACTTACTTGTGACGTCATTTAAGGAACACAGACTGACTGCCAAAACAACTTACAAGTTTATACAAACAAACACAGCCATCGATGTGCAGTTTTTGGCTGTTCTAACGTAGCCAGTTCGGAGAAAGGCATTTCACTTCATCGCATACCATTTTTAACGACGAGCAAGCTTTCGTTAGGAGAAATAATCGATGAATCGGATGTCGACATTTTCGTACAATTTTTATATTAATTTCTAAAAGCAATATATAAAGAATTGTTATTTCACGTTGTTTTGTGCAGCGCATTTATACGTTCCTTAAATGACGTCACAAACCTCTCGTTTTGTCCCCGAACAAGAGCTCAAAAGCAGTTTCAATTCAAACCGCCAAAAATTCTTTGTTTTTATTTTTTATGAAATTTTCTTCGAATCATATTTTCCACAGTCTAAACTTTAAAAGTTCAACGAATTTGGAAAAGGCTGTATGTGCACTTTAACTCATTTGAACATTGAGAGTCTGATCCATTGTGGCTATTGTTCATCGTCGACGTGCTTTCTGTATCACACCATACAGCGCTATCCTCAAATGTTCAATTTCACATAACGTCGTCTGTGTGCTGTGATTTTTGTTTAAATTAACTCAACCTCCCTACCATAAAATTATCGTATTGTTGATTTTTCATTAAAAATCAAAACGGCCGAAATGGAAAGTCTATACCTCTACTTATCATATTTGGCACTTTTGTAAGTTTTGTTTGAGTGGTTCTTGACCTTACGTGTTTTTGCGGACGATTGTTATGTCTGCTTACCATTTCACATTGTGCTTCTAAGGTATAAGGAATTTTCTATGAGTTAAAATAACAAAGAAAAGATTAAATGACATTAGTCTGAATTAGTTACCACTGTATTTGTTTGTGTTTCTGTTCATATTTTTGTCTTCATCTTAGATTCCTGAGGCAACAAACATCCCGATTTGACACATCGTCCTACAAGAAAGTCGTCGTTCCAAGAACGTCGTCAATAATCTAAAATTATAGAAATGTTCATATAGCTTTAGTTTTTGATAACAAACAAATATTGCTAACTACAACTATAATATTCACCTCTGCCTTCTGTCTCTTCTCAAATGCAGTTCTAACATTTGTTGGCTACTTCCTTTTAGATGCTATACTTGTGGGTTCCACAGAGTATTCAAAATCGTGGGTACAGCATCCTTCTTAAGGCGAAGCCGTCCTGCTGTCCATCCTACTGATTGCATCAAGCTTGAAATTTGCACGAAGCACGAACTCGAAATGTTGCGAGCACAATTTTGAGCTCTTTTGTTGGTTTCCAATTTTGTGTCGGATTTTTCACAAATATCCTGCATACGCTTGTTTCGGAAACGAAAAGAAACCTTTTGTTGTGTTTCGTGGTTCTTAGAAGAACCGTTTTACAATTAAATGCGGCGCAATAAACCATATTTCAATGCTAAATTGTCGTGTTGTTAAGAAGTTACCAATATATTTTGAACGAAGCGCGCAATTGACCGCGTTTAGCCATCAACTATTACGTCACAACGACATCGGTAGCTGTCGCTAGCTCGTCGGGCATTAATACGTTATCAGTAAAGCATCAACTTTAAACCTCCATATTCAAATATTTATCCTTTGAGCTCAAACTTTGGTGAACTTACGACAGCGTACCTCTTTACCAAATAATCCGAATTTTATGTTCCATGTCCTTTAACCATATATGATGCAGATGAGCAAGTAACTCAACTAATAAAGTGATGAAGAAAGCGTTTGGACGAGCAGGAACTTTATTCTTAATGCCCACATTGGCTATTAAAATGTCGAACTGCGGTCACTAAAGAGACCAGTTAATTAAAGAAGCACGAATCGAAATCATTCAATACTTGCGTACTTTTGATTTGATCTCGAACTTAGCTTTGCTTCCATTCACCGATGAAGAGCGTCAAAAATTTCAGCACATTGACTTTGAAAGAATGCAGCGAGCAGTCTTGATCTGGAACATTCATTGATCTAAATGTTACGCTGTGACATTTTGCAAAACAATATGAATTCCATGCTTGTAAATGTAGATTGTCCAGGTTGGTATAGTCCTGAGAAGGACTGTTTTTGTTGTTGACTGACGTTTCGACAACCTTAGCGGTTGTCATCTTCAGAGTCATTTACTTAATAAGAATTTGCTCGCCGTTTGCCAACGTGTCACATATTTCGGCATTTCATAAAGAGCACCAGATATTGACCATAAATAGTTTCAATACTGAATAACAATACAGACAAACCTCCTGAGTCATGACGGCTGTAATTTTATCTTAGATAGATAAACAACTGTTATATGAAGTCTACACTTAAAAAGTGGTACCATAAACTGCGTAATATGAAGTACATGAATGATACAAGGTGTTTGAATAACATAACAAGGATGAAACGAAATCGTTTAACCTTCAAAACGCGTCACGAGCAGCACTCACCAAACGAAGCAAAAATCCTGTCCGCTTCGAGGGTTAAAGCGTTATTCTGATGGTATATCCTGAAGACGCATTGTTGACTGACGTTCACAACCTGGCGCTGTCATCTTCAGAGTTTCATTGCACACAATCCTGTTCGCCTTTCCAGCGTGTCACATATTTCGGCATTTCATAAAGAGCATTCAGATATTGCCCATAGCAAAATAGTATTTCAATATGAATAACTCAATACAGACAAACCCCGTATCATGATAAGGTAATTTGACGATAAATAATCACATATGAAGTCTACTTAAGAAAGTGTGGAAATTATAAACTGCGTAACATGAAGTACATGAAATGATAGAAGGTGTTTGAATATAATAAAGATTTTTAACAGAAAACTGTGTCCGTCAAGCAGCACTCACCAAACGAGATGTGTGCAAACTTTCGAAAATGTCCGGCTTCTAGAGGGTTAAAGCGTTAATTCACTTATTGTTTCCATGCTAAGATTCCAAAACAAAGTCTTCCAACATTCGGTACATACATGACCCGGTCTGAATAATTCTAGATATCATGCTCAACCTCATCCAATAACTGTTTATTATTAAAATATTAACTTGCTAAACTGAGGGGCATTTTGCTGGTATATTTGTGCTTTATAATCGTTTTTTCCGAGGAACATTAAATTTCACTGTGTAGCACAAATCATTGTGACTGTCCCACCATCTTATAATGGTTTAAATGATAGAAAAATTACAGTCCATTGAAATGAAAAATATCAAATGTAGCCAAACGCAAAACAAAAAAAATGAAAGCCAAAATGTACTTTTTGGACGTACAAAACCAGGTAACAAACCCAAACATGCGACATTATTGATGACGTCACGTTCCTCTCAAGAATACAAAGTCTCAGACATAAAATTTCCTCGTTATTTTGTTGTTCCAGGAAACTGGAAATTTTCAATCAATGCAATAACAATTTGATTTATGTCATTTTAGCCAGTAAATAGCAAGAAATTTACGTTCTACATCGCAGATGAAGAAAGCAGTACACCAACAGCCACATTCTTGTAATTTTACCATGCATATAAAGTATGTCACGTTTTAAATTTTGTTGCGTATAATAATAACTACCACGAAAATTGATATCCAGTTTGTGTGTCTTAAGAAGTGATTGAATGTTGGTGTTATTAGGGTAAACCTACCACTAGTAGGTGCCCCTAGTGCGCATGTGTGAACGCTACTTATAAAACATATTCACGGGTGACTCGCTTTCAGGATAACCCTTCTGCTGGGGTTACCGCACTCCATGTAAATAGTCTCTAAGCAAATTGCTTTTGTATATTTCATGGAAATAGTCCAAACAAATTCAACGCATAATTTAATAATGATGTGAGCAAAGCCATGTAATATATTTGAAAAATGCCATAAATAACATGTAAATATATAATTTTAATGACCAAAGTTTGTGATAGACATGCTGTATATAGTATTTTATGATACAACTTGCAATATACAGTATATATATCATTAAAGTGAATCAGTGGAGAAATAATTTCAACAGGCTTTAAAGGTTTACACATTTAACTTTACATATTTATCATCCAGTGTCTACAATTTTTAGTAAGTTATAACGTTTGATGCAATTTCTTATACATACTTTTGTCCAAAAGGTAAAACTTCGCTATGAATGCTATCGTGGCTCTTTCATTGAAGGAAGATATTTCCATGAAGAACTACATCCCATTTTGAAACACTCCACTGAATTAAGATAATTACCTTTATCAATCCAACCTCCCATGACAACAATTGTATCATTCTGCATAATGCAACACCAGATTCATGGATGGACTGTAATCTTTCTGCTTTGCAGTCATACATGATAACACTGTTCAACCTTTCTTTTCCATCATAACCTCCAAGAAGAACAACTTGATCTCTCCATTGAACTGTTGCCATTTGAGTCAATAGATGAGGTAATGGAGGCATTTCCTTAAATGTAAGAGTCCTTGGATCAAACTCCAAAACACTAGATAAAACTTTGCCATCTTTTCCCCATCCTCCAAAAATAAAAACTTTATCATCAACAACAACAGCACCATGGCCATAACGTGGTTCAGGCATATGACACAACTCTTTCAAAACATAAGATGTTGCACCTGTAATTTTTATTTCACTGATCAGATCTGAATATCCTTTACTACCAATGTATCCTCCAATGACAAGGATTTGTTGTTTACAAACAACAGTTTGATGACCACTACATACATAGGAAGCTCAAAATGTCCATGTCCTGTTTTATATTCAATGTCTCCATTGACTTGCAGAACACTCCTCCAACAACAAATAAATTATCATTATAAATAAATGATGAAGCCCACTGTTCATTTTCCATTGATGCAATGTTAAACCATTTCTCCTCCTTCCATGAAAATATTTCAACACTCTTTGAGGAACCACCTTGAAAGTTACCAGCACACATCTTACATCACACCATTTCAATTCATGAACATATGTTCATTTATATTCATCTTTTCCAAATTGGAAACATCATGGCTTTATTTTTTCATTTCAATCACAGTAGAAAGATTTTGTTGAACATCTTTTTGTTTCTTTCCTTTGATTCCATCATTTCTTTGGTCACTGTAGAAAGATTTTGTTGAACATCTTTTATTTCTTTCCTTGATTCCATCATTTCTTTTGGTCACTGTAGAAAGATTTTGTTCAACATTTTCTACTACAGATTCCATCATTTCTTTGGTCACTGTATTCAGCGAAACATTCTACTGATATTTTACCATAATGGTTTCACGGAATCTTTTACTTCAAAAAAATTTTCGTCTATTTTCCCTTAAGTTGTTCATTTGCATTTCCATTTTGTCTTCAAAACTTCGTTGAAACATTTCGCTAATCTCTCGAAAGTCGTGAGAAGCAATCTTTCTGTATTCACATAATTCAGTTTCATGTTTAATCTTGTCTCGTTTGTTTATTTCCAGACCACAACGTTCATTAGAACACAACACTGGAGCAAAAGCCACCAACATGTCTTTCAAGATCTTCGACATTTATAAATTCAGGACAACCACGACTGGCGTAGTCGCAGTTGATCTTTAACTTTGAAATCAAGTTATTTATAACACGCGCTGGATGAAGCGTAGCTACAGAAATCATCTTGACATTGAGGATCTTTGTGTTAACTCGTAGATGTTCTTCAATACATTCACGACAAAACTGTGTTGATTATGGCACATTCTGGCATCTTTCATGACATTCAGACAAATGAACAGTAAAAATTTTCATCAACAACAGTCTTAAATCTTGATTCTTCATATCCACTTTCGTAAACATTAGGACGACAAGCCATTTCATACGTCTTCCTATACAATTTAATAAATTGTAGTACAGTTGTTAATGAGAAAATTTCACTTGAATGATACAAGGGTAAAACTTTTATAGTCTTACCTTGCCTCTTAAGACAAAATTTTGATAGGCTATCAATTGTCTTTATAAGACTCAATAACCCCATATTTTACTTTTAAACGCGTTCTGCGCATGTCGTGTTTGATGACGTTAAGTAGTAAAAACAAAAGTCTGAGTCATCGCATCCGCATATAACAGCTAAAGACGATAGAAAAAATTATATTACAACTTTTGCTTTTGAGGAAACATTCTGAAATATTCTACAATAAGCACATGCATAGAAGACAAATTGATTTTATACGTTCTACAGTGAAAATAAAACGCTCAAGTTTCAAAGTCGTCCAAATATCCAAATATTTAGGTTATAATCGATAAAAACATCGATGTTCGATGACCATTACAAACGCCGTGAGATTGTTAAAGTTCAGAACTGGGAATGATGACGCAATTAGGTTTGAAATGTTATTCTTTCGAGGACGCCTACTGATTTACAACTTGTGTTCTGTTATTAGGTAGTTTGTTAGTTATTTATTTTTATTTAATTAAAAAATTAATGAATTCTTCGAAATAAAGTTGATTATGATATTTTCAATAACAATGGTTAAGGTACAACTGTTTGAGTTTCGGCCACCCATGTCATGTAATGACAATTCTCCGTCATCGAAGATGAATATTCATAAGATTGGAAATGTTGAATGGTTAGTTAATTTATTGATGTTCATTTTTCCAAAAGTAAAAGCGAATGTTTTATCTTTATGCGGCTTTTTGTGTGGTCATGGATACAGGACGGAAAGTATATGTTGCCAAGAGGTAAGCAACACTGATCCTTCTGATACATGGCGATCATATTTCATACCAGATAAGAGTCACAGCAACAAATGCTTAAAAACATCTATGGTCGTATACACACATGACATTTAACCATGCCCAGAGAACAAAACGAGTAAATATTACCTTTTAGAAGTATAATTACGTGTATGTCGAGAAGTTGCACGCCGATACATTCAGACAAAATTTTATCAAAGCAATATTTGCCACCGACAGTGACGGTCTGGTGGTTGTGCCGGGGAAAAAGCGCGACCTTCTTGTGCTGAACCGTTATCGCCTTCGGATATCATACAAAGGATTTGATTATCCTCAACACTACTGAATGGTAGGGGCTTTATGTTGCTACGAAAAGCCCCGTTCATCAATTATGCCCTTCTGCGGAACGTTATTTCTTTAGGAAGCCATATCATGCTTTTATCATTCATTTGTTTACTTTATTCAATGGACAGGATCTTTCACTCCAGCCACATCAAGAGCTTCTTTGGACAGTGTTGGATTAATGCGTCTGCAGTACAAAACTTCTTTTTCACCAAGTCCCGTCCGCAAAGCAAACATTTATGCTATTTCACCAAATTAAAGTGTTTATTTTTCTGTGCTAACCATGCTAAGTGCTGCTCAATTTTCACTGGTTTGATATATCCCTCGCTTTGAATTCCATAAGTTTACCTCCAAATCAATTCTGTCTTCAATTATTCTGTTTTCAGAGTTTTGTTTCATTCCTACGAAATGAAGTGATGAAGCAATAACAATCACAAATGAATGTTGTTTATGCTTGCACAATATTGCAACTTATTGCTTTTGCATGACATTCTTTTACAAATCACACAACTGTTTTGATATTATCTTTTGCTTACATTGATCTGTAGAAAAAATTAAGTATGTTTTGGTGCAAAAGAATTACTGCCCATGGAAACCCTGATGGATAAACTTTTATAACTGAGTTCTTCCATTGATCTGTCATGAGATATCGACTGAACAATCAAAGAGAAACCAAATATAAGCTTTTCAACCGGTGACTGCATGAATACCGTAAAAAAAAAGAATGTTGATGTTACCTTGAAATTTATTGCTTACAATAATTCCTTTTTTTATCCACATTCTAGCCTAAATACATGTTCATCATATTTTAAATATCACTACTGTCCCTCAGGATGTCAGATATATGGTTGAGAACTGACAACCACTTTGCCTTGACAAGTTCTTCATCAACCATTGCTGGAAGCAGCACACCAGTATGCATGGTTGGAAATTGATTGGGCCCAATCAATTTGCAAACCACTTTTCGAGCGCCCAAATGTTCTTTTTTAATTCCTGTTGATTTTGATTATTGATGAAATGTGTAAAAGGTTGGTTTGTTATTACAATCTATAATTTTTGCTACATGCCATACATCAAAGTAGTGTTTCATTTTTGGTCTCTTGTGATGAATGTAGGATTTCGATTTGAGCGCCATGTCTGTGCTCACTTCATGTTCAAACTGCCTGACATCTTTTTGTTCCATCCAGAGTTGGTCACTTATCTTCGTTTAACATAATTATGTGATATTCTTAACTATGTTTTCATGATTTGTTAAAGAATTGCTTACCCTGAACTGCTGGGTTCAAAATGTTGTTAGATTCCAAACCGTCAGCTTATTTAACCATATCTGGCACATAACTGCAAATCACATCTTCATCTTCCGTTAAGTTAATGTTTCTTTGTTAATTTATTATTGTGCAAAACAAAACAACATATATTTAATTATTTGGGTTATATAATGAGCTTTTGTCCTAAAACCATGCGGTATCAAAGCAGAACAGAAGATAACAATAGCACATAGTGCCATCCCAATTAGCACTATGACTTATATCTGTCCAGTTTAATACACATATATAATGTATCGTTATTCCTAACACCTTTCTGATTGATTCTGTATATGCTTACATATACTACAGAAACATGTCAACATTGCTCATTTCATTTGCGCTCGACAGAAATTGTATGCTTTGAGTAAACATGAATTGAAGAACTTTGCTGGGCTACAAACCACAACAAACAAGATGTTGGCAGAAGACCAAGTTACCCAAAGGCATTTGCCCATGCAGAGTGTTGGCTATTCCAGTCTCGAACATAACCACAATGACATTTACATGTTAACCATGCCTACCAGCCTGTTTGCCCAACAACTTTCACCACAACATGGGCATTGACTCACTGTCTCAGGCAACTATCAAACACTATGTATTTTCTCTCATTTTGAACATCTTCCTATAACATAAAAAATTACCATCAGAATCAGAGAGAGATAAACGTAACGTTCTGAGAAAATAACAGAGAAAAAGCAATGTAAAGAATAGTCAGGTGATCTGATACACACCGCCTTGTATTGCCTCCATGGATTCTTTTCATTTTCGCTTAACTCATTTGAACATTGAGTCAGATCCATTGTTGCTATTGCTCATCGTCGACGTGTTTTCTGTATCACACCATACAGCGCTATCCTCAAAATGTTCAATTTCACATGACGTCGTCTGTCGATTTTTTGTTTAAACATCCTCAACCTCCGTACCTTAGCATAAAATTATCGTATTGCTGATTTTTTTCTACAAAATCAAAACGGCCGGAATGGAAAGTCTATAATTTCTGTTTCTATCATATTTTGGCACTTTGTTTGAGTGGTTCTTGACCTTTGTGTTTTTGCGGACGGATTGTTACAGCTGCTGCATTTCATTGTGCTTCGGCAAAATGTTAGGAATTTTATGAGTTAAAATAACAAAGAAAGATCAAACGACATTATTGAATGCCACCACAGAAAGTCAGGTTTCGCTGTCATATTTATACTTTCGACCTAATTCTTGAGGTAAACGTCAAAATATTTGAGCCATTGCTCTAACACATCGGTCAAGCCGTCCACAAGAAAGTCGTCATATTCTCTGTAAGAACGTAATGTTAATAATCTAAAATTATAGAATTGTCCTCTCAATTTGGTAATGCTATATAGCAGCTTTTGATAAATGTAAACAAATATTGCTAACTATAACTATAATATTCATCTCCTTGGCTCTTTTGCCTTCGGCCTCTTCTCAAATGCAGTTCTTAACATTTGTTATTGCTTCCCTTTTAGATATTACACTTGTGGGTTCCAATGAGTATTCAAAATCGTGGATACAGCATCCTTCTTAGTCGTCCTGCTGTCCATCCTACTGATTAACGTAAATTTGTACCAGCTCACGAACTCGAAATGTTGTTAACATTTTGCTGGTTTAATTTTGCGGGGATTTTTCCAATATCCTGAATGCGCTTGTTTTCGGGAAACAAAAAAAGAAACCTTGCTGTGTTTGTGGTTTTAGAAGAACCGCTTTACAATGAATAATACAAACCATATTTTCAATGCTAAATTGTCGTGTTGTTAAGTTACCAATATATTTTTGAACGAAGCGCGCAATTGACCGCGTTTAGCTAATGTCAACTATTACGTCACAACGACATCGGTAGCTGTCGCTAGCTCGTCGGGCATTTTCAATACGTTATCAGTAGCATCAACTTTAAACCTCCATATCTTCAAAAATATTTATCCTTTGAGTCTCAAACTTTGGTGAACTATTAGTTGTAGCTATACCATGTAAAGTAAAAATAACCACTATGCCATGCTTAACCATTTATGCAGATGGCGTAACAACTAATAAAGTGATGAAGAAAGCGTTTGGACGAGCAGGAACTTTTTATTCTTAATGCCCACATATGGCTACAAAATGTCGAACGGTCACAAGAGACCAGTTAACGATAAAGAAGCACGAATCGAAATCATTCAATACTTAGCGCTTTATTTGATCTCAAACTTAGCTTTGCTTCCATTCATCACTGATAAAGAGCGTCAAAATTTCAACAACATTATTCTTGAAAAATGCGGCAGTCTTGATCTGGACATTCATTGATCTAAATGTTACGAGGTGACATTTTGCAAAACAATATGAATTCCATGCTTGTAAATGTAGATTGTCCAGGTTGGTATAGTCCAGAAGATTGCTTTTGCCGTTGACGTATCGACAACCTTAAAGGTTGTCATCTTCAGAGTCATTTACTTTAATACCAATTCCGTTTCGCCGTTTTCCAACGTGTCGCATATTTCGGCATTTCATAAAGAGCACCAGATATTGCCCATAGCAAAATAGTAATTTCAATATGAATAACTAACAATACAGACAAACCCTCGTGAGTCATGACAGCGGTAATTTTATCGCAGATAGATAAACAACTGTTATATGAAGTCTATACTTAAAAAAGTTGGTACCATAAACTGCGTAACATGAAGTACTTGAAATGATGCAAGGTGTTTGAAATAACGATGAAACAGAAATCACTTTTTAACCCCTCTGAACCGCTGCTCACGAGCAGCACTCACCAAACGAGATGTGCAAACTTTCGAAAAATGTCCGGCTTCTAGAGGGTTAAAGCGATTACCATTGTTTCCATGCTGAAAGATTCCAAAAAGATCAAAGTTCTTCCATCAATGATTCGGCAGATGACATTGACCTCGGTCTGAATAACTAGATATCATGCTCAACCTCATCCAATAACTGTTTATTATTAAAATATTAATTGCTAAACTGAGGGGCATTTTGCTGGTATATTTGTGCTTTATAATCGTTTTTCCGAGGAACATTAAATTTCACTGTGTAGCACAAATCATTGTGACTGTCCCACCATCTTATAATGGTTTAAATGATAAAAATTACAGTCCATTGAAATGAAAAAGATTAAATGCAGCCAAAACGCAAAACAAAAAATGAAAGCCAAAATGTACTTTTTGGACGTACAAAAACAGGTTACAAACCCTAAACATGGCGACTGTATTATTGATGACGTCACGTTCCTCTCAAGAATACAAAGTTCTCAGACATAAAATTTCTCGTTATTTTGTTGTCTGGAGAGGAAACTGGAAAGGTGGCAAAATTTTCAATCTGAAGTTGCAATAACAATTTGTCATATGTCATTTTAGCCAGTAAATAGCAAGAAATTTATCACGTGCTTTCGTACAAGCATATTCGTCGGTGGTCAAAGTACAGCACACCAACAGCTAATGGTGCAGTTTCCTCATTCTTGTAATTTTACCATGCATATAAAGTATGTCACGTTTTAAATTTTGTTGCGTATATAATAATGGCAGTACTAACGAAAATTGATATCCAGTTTGGTGTAGTCTTAAGAAGTGATTGAATGTTGGTGTTATTAGGGTAAACCTACCACTAGTAGGTGCCCCTAGTGCGCATGTGTGTGAACGCTACTTATAAAACATATTCACGTAGGGGACTCGCTTTCTAGGATAACCCTTCTGCTGGGGTTACTGTACTCCATGTAAATAGTCTCTAAGCAAACTTTTGTATATTTCATGGGAAATAGTCCAAACAAATTCAACGCATAATTTAATAATGATGTGAGCAAAGCCATGTAATATATTTGAAAAATGCCATTTATATAAATAACATGTAAATATATAATTCTTAATTGGTGACCAAAGTTTGTGATAGACATGTGCTGTATATAGTATTTTATGATACAACTTGCAATATACAGTATATATATCATTAAAGTGAATCAGTGGAGAAATAATTTCAACAGGCTTTTAAAGGTTTACACATTTAACTTTACATATTTATCATCCAGTGTAAGCTACAAGAATTTTAGTAAGTTATAACGTTTGATGCACGTTTTTTACTTATACATACTTTTGTCCAAAACCCTATGGACGCATTCGTGGCTCGTCATTGAAGGAAGATATTTCCAAGAACTACATCCCATTTTGAAACACTCCACTGAATTAAGATAATTACCTGTACCATTCGAACCTCCCATGACAACAATTGTATCATCTGTTATAACTGCACAACAACAGGATCTCTTTTCCAACATGGATGGTAAAACTGTAGTCTTTCCTTTATTACAGTCATACATGATAACACTGTTCAAAATTTTCTCCTTCACGAGCTCCAAGAAGAACAACTTGATCTCTCCATTGAACTGTTGCCATTGCACTCAATGGATGAGGTAATGGAGGCATTTCCTTAAATGTAAGAGTCCTTGGATCAAATTCCAAAACACTGGACAAACTTTGTAATCTTTTTCTCCTGTCTCCAAGAACTTTATCAAAGCCAACAGCTCACATGGCACGTGGTTCAGGCATATGACACAACTCTTTTCAAAACATAAGATGTTGCACCTGTAATTTTATTTCACTGATCAGATCTATGACATCTTTTACCAAAATGTATCCTCCAATGAAAGATTTGTTGTTTATAAACAACAGTTCGATGATGCCTCACAGATCTATAAGGAAGCTTGTGGGAAATGTCTTCCATGTCAAAGGAAACTGTTTTATATTCAATGTCTCCATTGATGCAGCCTAATCCTCCAACAACAAATAAATTATCATTATAAATAAATGATGAAGCCTCACGTTTGTTCACAATGTTAAACCATTTCTCCTCCTTCCATGAAAATATTTCAACACTTCTTGGGAACCACAAAACCTAGCAACCAAAATATCACATTTACAGAGTTCATCACCATTTCACTGGTGATGTCAATTTGAACATGTTGTCATTTATATTCATCTTTTCCAACATTTGAAACATCATGGCTTTCATTTCCTTTTGGTCACTATGAAGATTTTGTTGAACATCTTTTATTTCTTTCCTTGATTCCATCATTTCTTTGGTCACTGTAGAAAGATTTTTATGAACATCTTTTATTTCTTTCCCTGATCCTACTCATTTCTTTGGTCATGAAAGATTTTGTTGAACATCTTTTTATTTCTTTCCTTGATTCCATCATTTCTTTTGGTCACCAGAAAGATTTGTTACATCTTATTTCTTTCCCTTGATTCCATCATTTCTTTGGTCACTGTAGAAAGATTTTGTTTTTGAATATCTTTTTATTTTCTTGATCCATCATTTCTTTGGTCACTGTAGAAGGATTCAAAGCATCTTTATTTCTTTTCCCTTTATCCCATCATTTCTTTTAATTGGAGAAAGATTTATGAGCATCTTTATTCTTCCTGATTCCATCATTTCTTTACTGCAGGATTTTGTTCAACATTTTCTACCACAGATTCCATCATTTCTTTATACTGAGATGTCAATGGTTTCACGAATCTTTACTTCAAAAATTTCGTCTATTTTCCTGCTTAAGTTGTTCATTTGCATTTCCATTTTTTTATCTCAAACTTCGTTGAAACATTTCGCTAATCTCTCGAAAGTCGGAAGCCATCTTTCTGTGACTACATAATTCAGTTCATGTTTAATCTTGTTCTGTTTGTTTATTTCCAGACCACAATGTTCATTGAACACAACATGGAGCAAAGCCACAATTTTCAACATGTCTTTCAAGATTCTATACGAGAATGACAAACTTTTAACACTGGCAGTTGCAGCTGACTTTTAACTTTGAAATTGCTATTTATAACACGCGCTGGATGAAGCGTAGCTACACTTTAAACTTCATCTTGACATTTATGATTTATCTTGTGCACAACTGTAGAGGTTCTTCATACATTCACGACAAAAACTGTGTTGATTATGGCACATTCTGGCATCTTTCATGACATTCAATGTTCGGAACAGTAAAAGTTTTCATCAACAACAGTCTTAAATCTCGACTGATACCACTTTCGTAAACATTATTAGGACGACAAGCCATTTTCATACGCTCCTATACAATTTAATGCCAAAATTAATACAGTGTGATTGATTTGAAATTTTGTTTATCACTAAAAGTTCAAGCTAAAAGATAGGTTAAAATTTTCAGTCGACGTTTGATAAACACGGAAGCTGAAAGCAAAGCAAAACAACGCCTAGTTTTATATTAAATACTTATGTTAAGCAAAAACAAAGACAAAGATAAAACAAAATAATGCAATGAAGCACATCAACAAAAACAACGATGCCTGCCGGTCAGGCGATGAATCACATAAGGCAGTTCGTTCTCGGTGAAAACATCCTAATTAAAGGTTATTTGTTGTAGTAAAATAAATTACGTCTTCTTATAATGAATTAACGTTAATCCAAGACGATTGTTACGTTTTCAGTTCAAAAACTACATTTGTTTAGTCTAAATCACTGGTTGAAATTCTGAAACTGCTCGGTTTTGGGTAATCCTGTTCATTTCATTCGTTTATTTGATTGTCAATATTTCTAATCATTTTAGATACGATGATCATATTGCACCACAAGGAAACATGTTTCAAATCACAAGTCGAGGTTTCCTTGCATCCAAAACACCATACGAGCACATACGAGTACATGAGTAAACTATTCGAGCATACGAGTACATACGAGTAACATACGAGTAACATATGTGCCATTATACATAGATAGCAAACATTTGAGCCATTGTTACATTTTGAGCATTATATACATGAAAGCACATTGAGTAACACATTATACATACGAGCATACATACGAGTAACATACGAGTAACATACAAAGGCAATACCATGAGTACATACGAGTGACATAGACTATTTTCTGGTCAACAAATGATAAACAACACAATTTCTTCAATACATTGATATTTGCGTTTATTTTGTATTTGTGGGTGGCATTCTTTGGGGCACCATCTAATGGATTTTAAATACTGAAAGGTATTTTTACTTTCATATCACATTGATTTGTATGTTTTAGTTGAATTTGCTGCAGATATTTCGTCACTTAAATTTTGCCAATATTTGGATAGCTTTTTGGACACACTTTCACCCAAAATATTTATGAAAGCGATTATACATTCATTTTGGTCTTTAAGATACTGATTTTTCGAAGTTAAAAGATTCAAATTATATCAGCTAGAACTTTAAAACATTAAAAGTAAGCTGAAATTGCGCTTTAATAATATGATACGTAACACAGTGCAACTCTCTTTGATTCAAATATATATAATGTACATTTATTTCTATATAAACGTTTTGAAAAACATTATTTTACGTTTCTTATTTAATCGTTTACAACATGTATTCCAGTATGCGTCAAAAACACTGCAAATTCAAAAATTATATCATACCAAATCAACTCAAACATACAAATGAATGTACTTTATGAAAGTAAAATACCTTTTCAGTATTTAAATCCACGAAGGTACGTCCCAAAAGTCCAAGCAAATAAAACGCAAATATCAATGTATTGGAAGAAATTGTAAGCGTTTATCATTTGTTGACCAGAAAATAGCCGACGTCATCGTACAAATGGCTATCGCATGTACTGGTATGCCATTTCGTATGTATTCGTATGTTGATTTGCATTACTCGTATGCATTCTCGTATATTAGCGTACATCATGTACTCGTATATACTCGTGTGGTGTTTTAGTCACGATTCTGAAAACGACTTGATTATGACCGCGCTAAATTTGAGAATTTAAGGAGCAATGTTTTGAAATATTTGTTACTTCACTTCAAATTTTGAATATCGGAGCAAAATTTCTGCCTATGTTAAAGATATACAGATATATAGAGTTGTAGGCTGGTGAATGGCACCGATAGAAAGCGAGAAGTCCAAGGTTGGCAGGCATTTGAATGCAACATTGCCCTATTACATAAAATACATCCATGTCGATTGATGAGCAAGAAAATAAATTGAACGATTTATAGCAGATTTTCTACTCCAAAGGTAAATTTGTGAACGAAATTGTGTATTATCATTGACTGTTCAGTGTAATGATACATAAAATATTAATAAAATTTGAAATCAGCTGTTGATTTAATTCAAACCTCCCATGTTGTTATTATTTTCAAACCGTATTTTGTAAATTCTCGAAGAAATTTGGAGTACACCCTAAACTGAGTGTGTATATCATCAAGATTTATGCATTTGACCAAATTGATCGACATGGTTTGCCCACAACAATTAAGCTCGATACATTAAGCAGCCATGATAAAGCAACCAATCATATAAAGATGTGATTTTAAGAAGTTTGTTTTTTGTTTATAAACACAGAGTTTTATTTTTTACTTTTAGATTGCCTTTGTCAAATCTCTTTGTAAAATCAATAGCTCAGGTAGGATAACCACAGTGGCTTACTACATGCCTCAAAGCAAGAGTAAAACTGTGTTCATTATCTTTTTATTAAGTTATCACACAGGAAAGACACCATAGCAAACAGCTATCTCCGTAACAATAAAATACAGAAATCTAAATAACGATCTGTTGTCATAGTTGCGTTTTTAGCTAAAAGTACACTATAAAGATTATGAAGTAGTTGAAGATATTGTCAATAATTAAATTAGTAAAGCCTGCTCCCCAGTCACCCCATAACCCGCGCATACTTGTTCTTGATATCCCAATTGCAAAAATTCTTCTTCATACTCTTTATGTAAATATCGTAATATCAGGGAACGTAAGTATGGATCATAAAAAGTTTTATTTATAGATTTTGAAATATGAGCCAACAAAACTTCTACTACAATCCAAAGCTGTTTGCTATGAAACCACAAAAACTTCGCCGTGAATTGTTCGTGTTGAAAGTATGAGAGCTCCTGGGGAGAGGTTTGTCATTCATGTTACGTAAAGTCTTGTTCTTATCCAAAACTCACATAGCCACAATCACCCTCACCACCATTATCTTTATCACACATTAACCCTCACCATCATTTTTATCCCAAACCGTCATTACTGTAATCCAAATCACCCCCTCACCACGTCCTTTATCCACATTACTCATTTTCATTATCCGTTCTACTAGAGTGATACCATGACTGATCACCACCAATGATGTTAAGTGCCTTGACAATGTACTGCCCCATACCAATAGTATTAACAGGTGGTAAGGTTAAGATTTCATTTTAGTGGCTACCTTTTGATTCCTAGTATGAATTGTGTTTATTTAAGAAATAAAAGATGTTTACTGTGCTTGCACAGGCTTATGCAAACCGAAGATCTGTTTGGGAGAACTTGAAGCAGATCAGTGCAAGCCCGGCATCAGATCGAGAGTTGCACATGCTCGAGAGTTCTTACAAACGTCTTCTAGGTTTGCACGTCAGTGTAAACACGGAAAATATCTTTATTTCTTTATATAATAACAATATTGCAAAACAGACGAACATTTTAATTTTTCCTCTAAAATGTATTCATGATCCATTGCATTCTCATTGACTGGTTGATTGTTATGATTGATTTGATTGGTAGAGCTTAGACGTGTTTTGCACAGGCTAATGCAAACACAGCTCTAGACCAATCAGCACACGTGTTTCATTGTGTTTATTTTATAATGTTTGATGAAAGACCGCCGTTGTATGACAGAAGTACAAAGACTCTCATACACACGGGAATTCTAAAATTTGACACCGTACCTAATCATTGAGCATATAAGTACTAGACATTTCTTCATACCAACCTACATGAATTTGAATGAAATATTTTAGATGACTAACTGCTAGTGATTTGGTCAACTACCTGCAAATTAGTAAGGGTAGAGCACGATCATGTGCTCTATGGGATTGAGAAACCCTCATTAGATAAAATTTTACTTACTCGGGCACCGTCTTAGAACAATGCATGGCCAAAGCAAAAAGGGATTACTTATGGTACTTAATTAAGATGCTGTATTCTTATACAAGTATCTTTAGTTTACAGCTGATGATTGTTTTCAACGAGTATTTGAGATGTGTTCCATGTAAAGGCAGGTTTTAGTTCAAAACCTCTCGAAAGTTATAAGCCAGGGGACATTGGATTGGTATAACTCACAACCGGTTAATTTTAACACGTTCTATAAATATTTACCAGCAATGTGCGAGGTAGATTACATTGACATGAAAGGTTGAAGATTTTCAAATGATTTTGGAAAGGTTACGTGCCCAACAACCCTAAGAAAGGAACATTTTCATTGATGAACAAACAATAATGTCTCGGACTGATTATCGAAGCACATCATTGTTAGATGATGCAAAGGCCAAGTTCTACTCTGGTTATGTCAGTTTTAAAAGCACTTCAACAACCTGCTCCAGTGGATGTTTCAAGTCCAAAGAAAATTGAGGTAGATAAGAAGAAGAAGCGTTAGTACGACAAATACACGACGTACTTTAAAAGTTATTGAACATGGGAAAACACGTATGTTGTTTCATTTTATGTAATACACATGTGTTTGCTTTTAACTTTGTGAGCAATTATTAGTTTTTCCAATTTTTCGTAAGAGATATTTTAATTTTAACATGAATATATTTACATCATCGAGATGCGTTAGAAACGCGTTAAATTTCATCACCTTGTTAGTTATTCAGAGATGAAATGTAATGTGGAGTTACGACAGTCATTAGTATCCTTTAACCTCATTAATTTTCTATTTAGAGGATACTAATAAGGAAGTGAACAATAAAACAATATCTTGTTAGTATTCTCTATATAGGATTAAAAATGAGATTTAGTGAATACCATTGCTTTAATTGTATTCCATTGTTTTCACTTATCTCGCATTTTCCTTTGAGCTTTAAAGCTTACATCACTTCTTGAACTTTAGCCACTATGCCATATGGAACATCAAAATACTGACGCTGATTGGCCGAGTGACTTTGGCTGTGTTCTAATTCTAGATATCTGTAGATATGACGTCATTACTACGAAAATTTTTTCTACCATTATTGACTGACGCCATTAAAAGCCGAATTTGAAAAATCAAATAAAGTGATGTTTACCACAGTTTCTAAAAACAATAAGCGAAAGATTTCGAACAAAATTGATGCAGAAAACACTAAAAAGCGACGAAGCTGGTTTTCGAACATATTTACAGCATATTTAAACAAGAAGAACTCGAAAAACCGTTTGACAATTACAACTAAGGGCAGGTTTCAAATGTTTTACATTGATGAGTGTAAATAATATTTCAGTTTGTTGAGGTGAATGATAAACAATTATTCATTTCAGTTTTCGCATGATATCAACAATTATTCATACCTCTGTCAACGTTATCCGTCCCAGCTTTGCTTCGGCAGATGACATTGACCTCGGTCTTAATAATTCTAGATATCATGCTCAACTTCATCTAATAACTGTTCATTATTATTAAATATTAACTTGCTAAACTGAGGGACATTTTGCTGGTATATTTGTGTGTTATAATCTTTTCGTCCGAGGAATATTAAATTTCACTGTGTAGCACAAATCATTGTGACTGTCCCACTATCTTATAATGGTTTAAATGACAGAAAATTACAGTCCATTGAAATGAAAAATATCAAATGCAGCCAAAACGCAAAAAAAATGAAAAGCCAAAATGTACTTGACGTACAAAACCAGGTTACAAACCCTAAACATGGCGACTGTATTATTGATGACGTCACGTTCTTCAAGTACAGTTGCCAGACATAAAATTTCCGTTATTTTGTTGTCTGAGAGAAACTGGAAAGGTGGCAAAATTTTCAATCTGAAGGCAACAATTTGTCATATGTCATTTTAGCCAGTAAAAGCAAGAAATGACATAAGCTTCAACGAGTATACTCGTCGTAGATGGTCAAAGTACAGTACACCAACAGCTAATGGTGCAGTTTCATTCTTGTAATTTTACCATGCATATAAAGTATGTCACGTTTTAAATTTTGTTGCGTATAATAATAATGGCAGTACTAACGAAAATTGATATCCAGTTTGGTGTAGTCTTAAATAGAATTGACGGTGTTATTAGGGTAAACCACCACAGTAGGTGCCCCTAGTGCGCATGTGTGAACGCTACTTATAAAACATATTCACGTAGGGTGACTCATTTCTAGGATAACCCTTCTGCTGGGTTACCGTACTCCATGTAAATAGTCTCTAAGCAAATTGCTTTTTGTATACTAAAAATAGAAAACAAATTCAACGATAATTTAATAATGATGTGAGCAAAGCCATGTAATATATTTGAAAAAATGCCATTTATATAAATAACATGTAAATATATAATTTTAATTGGTGACCAAAGTTTGTGATAGACATGTGCTGTATATAGTATTTTATGATACAACTTGCAATATACATATATATATCATTAAAGTGAATCAGTGGAGAAATAATTTCAACAGGCTTTAAAGGTTTACACATTTAACTTTACATATTTATCATCCAGTGTAAGCTACAAGAATTTTAGTGTAAGTTATAACGTTTGATGCACGCTTACTTATACATACTTTTGTCCAAAAGGTAAAACTTCGCTATGGACATATCGTGGTTCGTTCATTGAAGGAAGATATTTCCATGAAGAACTACATCCCATTTTGAAACACTCCACAATTACATTACCTTTATCATTCACACCTCCCATGACAACAATTGTATCATCTGTTATAACTGCACAACACCCATATCTCTTTTTCCAACATGGATGGTAAGACTGTAATCTTACTGTCTTAGTGTCATACATGATAACACTGTTCAAATATTTTCTTCCATCATAACCTCCAAGAAGAACAACTTGATCTCTCCATTGAACTGTTGCCATTCTACATGGATGAGGTAATGGAGGCATTTCAAATGTAAGAGTCCTTGGATCAAATTCCAAAACACTGGACAAATTTCTCATCTTTCCTGTCCTCCAAAAATAAGAACTTTATCATCAACAACAACAGCTCCATGGTACACGCGTGTTCAGGCATATGACACAACTCTTCAAAACATTAGATGTTGCACCTGTAATCTTTATTTCACTGATCAAATCTGATGTTCCTTTACCAGCAATGTATCCTCCAATGTGAAAGATTTGTTGTTTATAAACAACAGTTTGATTAGCATAACATCCATAAGGAACCTTTTCAGGAAACACCGTCCATGTCAAAGGAAACTTTTTAAAATTCAATGTCTCCATTGACGTGCAGGCCCATCCTCCAACAACAAATAAATTATCATTATAAATAAATGATGAAGCCCCTGTGTCTTCATTTTCCATTGATGCAATATTAAACCATTTCTCCTCCTTCCATGAAAATATTTCAACACTTTAAGGAACCACGTGTTAACCTCCAGCAATCAAAATATCACATTTTTTAGAGTTCATCACCATTTCAGTTGGTGATGTCAATGTTTGAACATGTTGTTCATTTATATTCATCTTTTCCAATATTTGAAATATCATGGCTTTTATTTCTTTTCATTTCTTTGGTCACTGTAGAAAGATTTTGTTGAACATTTTTATTTCTTTCCTGATTCCATCATTTCTTTGGTCACTGTAGAAAGATTTTGTTCAACATTTTCTATTTCTCTTCTTGATTCCATCATTTCTTTTATACTGAGATGTCAACGGTTTCCACTTTTAAATCTTTTATCGCTTCAAAAATTTTTCGTCTATTTTCCTGCTTAAGTTGTTCATTTGCATTTCCATTTTGTCTTCAAAACTTGTTGAAACATTTCGCTAATCTCTCGAAAGTCGTGAGAAGCAATCTTTTCTGTATTCACATAATTCAGTTTCATGTTTAATCTTGTCTCGTTTGTTTATTTCAGACCACAACGTTCATTAGAACACAACACTGGAGCAAAGCCACAATTTTCAACATGTCTTTCAAGATCTTCGACATTTATAATTCAGGACAACCACGACTGGCGTAGTCGCAGTTGATCTTTAACTTTGAAATCATATTATTTATAACACGCGCTGGATGAAGCGTGCACACTTAAATCATCTTGACATTGAGGACATCTTTGTGCATTAACTCGTAGATGTTCTTCAATACATTCACGACAAAACTGTGTTGATTATGGCACATTCTGGCATCTTTCATGACATCTAGACAAATGGAACAGTAAAATTTTCATCAACAACAGTCTAAATCTCGATTCTTCATATCCACTTTCGTAAACATTAGACGACAAGCCATTTCATACGTCTTCCTATACAATTTAATATCAAATTT
>NW_025813470.1:0-12183 GCF_021976095.1 Xenia sp. Carnegie-2017
TGTTTGAGACTGTTGATTTTGCTGTTTTTTGTACGAACTGGACGTGCTACGACCTATAAGCGAATGGCATATAACTTAAAAACTCAAATAAGAGACTGAAAGCCAAAAGATATTGATCCTGACTTTTCAATCAGGTCTTCTTACTAGCATCTATGCTTCATAACATCAGTAGAAACTAGACTTTCATCATTGTCTGCTGTCGTTTTGTATGACACTAAATGAACAATAACTATAGGACACATAGTCTGACACCTGGATTCAGAATTATTCGTATTACTCTCGCAATTACTGTATCACAAAACATATCATCTGAAAAAATAACAAATTTCAACTCGTTGAAAACAGCTTGCTACCAGAAAAACCTAAACATAACACAGCTATGTATAAAATTAGGAGCGAAAACAAAACATTTGGCTATACGCACATTTCGATTAAAAAGACATAAAAAGTTCACGTTGAGCAAGGTTTACAAAATACAAGCGAAGTTATTCCTATTTAGCATATCAAGCGCATTGAAAAATCACTTACAGGTACATTTACATCGTTTAAAAACTTTATCGTATTTAAATTGTGTACTGTAGAACATACTTGTTTGTCATGTGTTAAGAAACAATAAAAAGGAATGCATTTCAAAAACGTTAGTGTTGAAAGCAAGTAAAAGTAAAAATGAAATCGAATGTATTTAGAATGAGCAAAGAGCGCATGTCTGTTTTGTAGAGTACATTTTCTAGGTTGCATGCAATGTATTTAATGTGCTTATCGATAATCTAGTACATGAATACAGGTATGCACTTCAACCGGCTTCCTGTAACGCTAATATGCTCACAATTAATCAAAGTATATAATCCATCCCTAAACCCTTCAAAAGTAATTAGTCAGTTTTACCATGCACTTACTTGCCATGTTTCAAAGTTAAATTCAGTTTCTCGAAAGCACCTCTGACCTTTTCGTGCAGAAAACATCTGCTGCACAACACTAAACGAGATTTCAAAATTTTTATGTCACTCGTTGATCGGAATGCATTGCCATTTCTTAACTATCTTGCTGACCACTTGTACTTAAACCAAACAAATGTAGATTTTGTCGTGACAAATCAAGCGCGAGATTTTGTGCTGCGAACAAACGAAGAATATTTCTGATTTTCCTTTTTAAGTTTTTCAGCTAAATGCTTTTGTAAAATGATCGTTATTTTTATTTTTATCGAAGGAATTTTCAAAAATGTAAAGCCATGATCGAAATAAACCTTGTTTTTTGTGATCAAATAAATCTCAGCGTGTGTTGTGTCATCAAAGACACCGCAGGGTAAAATTACCTCTTTAAAAATCGTAGGGATGGAAGATTACCCATATTCCCTTTCTTTACCCTACGCTTGTTAAGCCTTGTACCTCGAATTCAAATCACTGAAAGGATAACGTCAATAGATTGAAGCTTTTTGCTTCAAGTATACACATTAATAATACTATTTTTTACAAACCTTTTTTATAAAGTAATTCAGTAAATAGTTTGAACCCGGAAGTATCGTTACATGTTTGTAGATGTAGATCGTCCAGGTTAGTATAGTCCTGAGAAGGACTGCTTTTGTTGTTGTTGACTGACGTTTTGACAACCTTAGCGGTAGTCATCTTCAGAGTCATATATTATATAAGTCAACGCTGGATAGTAAGCTCTCATTTTCGAGACCAAAGTACATCAAAATAAAGTGTTTGTTTATAAGGGATAGGTTATAACCTCGCTTTTTAGCGTCGAGCTATTTCGAAAAAACTACACGGAAAAATTTTGTAATGAAGGAAAATTTGCAGTTTGAAGGAAAAAAAATTTGAAGGAAGAAAATTTGAAGGAAAATTTGAATGAAAAAAATTTGAAGGAAGAAAATCTGAAGGGAAAAAAACAGTTTTTCTTATAGTTGGCTATACGTAAATAGTTTTTTACAGTTTTTATTGGTATTTTGACCCTTCAGTACATGCTTAGGGCAAAAATATCAGTTCAAAAAACATGTCTGAAGCGTTTCTTTGTATCTCATGGTCACAGTAAGATATCTACTAACATAAGTAGATAAAAATTTTTCGGGATGTTTAAAAATCTTTCCATGAAGAAGATGGTATCTCACGTTATGACGTCACTCGTTGGACATGACGACATCACACAGGCGTGGTACCAATCAAAGGCTGGGAATTCTTTTAAATATATAACTTTGATGTGTCGTAGATAGATAAAATGTTTCAGTATAATTGAAAATCACGCCACTGATTACGCTACAAGAACGCTACAAGATAAAATGAACGATTTAGAGAAGACGTAGCTGCGCAGCTACAAGGTATATCACAGTGTTCTTTTATCTCGTTTATGATTTGCAGAAAAAGAGTCGGATGATTTTCGATATTCTCGTCATTTCACATGCCTCGATATCAGTATAAGAGAGAGCTATTAAATATTGTCTATTTAAAAGAATTCACAACCTTTGATTGGCTTGTACGACTGCGTGATATCCTCATGTCCAACGAGTGACGTCATAAATTGGACTGACTTTCCTCAAGCACGCTATTGGTCATATTGTGTAAGCACGGTCGACGCACGACGTCGAACGATTGGCAAGGACAGTAGCCAATGATTTATAACCAAATGGACGCCATCTTGAATGGAGGCATAAAGCAAGATTATCGATTGAAAATAAGAATGTTTTTATGCAGTGCGGTGTTTGAAATTAAATGAGATATGATCTTCGCACTTAGCTGGACAATTTAAGCAATCGTCTCAGGACCTGAAAAAGGAGGCAATGAGTCACCTGATTTTTTCAGGTCCTGAGACGATTGCTTAAATTGTCCAGCTAAGTGCGAAGATCATAACCCGATTGAAAATAAGTTAAAAATAAATTTAAAAAACAATCCTATCGAACATTTAATAAAACAAAGCCTAGACTATCATCTCTACAACTACATATATATTAACGAGAAAGAAGCAAATCTTAGTCGCACATAGGGTCAGTTCTGCCACTTTTCAAGAAGGTGCCTTGGCTCAGACTCGCACATAAAATCGAACAGTGTATAAAACGAGTCGGATATCTAGAAGAATGGGTTCTACAGTAAGTCATTGACAATAACACAATCTCAAGTGAATGGTTTGCCAACTATGAAGAACAATTCACATTGTCGGTTGCTTTGTACAAGGACAGCGAAAGAGTGATAATCGTGGGGTGGGGGAGCTTCATACATACATGGGGTATAATCCGTAACTAGAAAAGATATAGCCCATCACGAATATATAGATATTAGCCCTCCAATTATCAATCTTCCGCCGCCCTTGAAAATTGTGCTTTGCTGCATGCTAAAAGTTCAAGACGTCACTTGGCACATACCAGAATTTACAACAATGCACCTTTAATATTTGAGACTGATCCAGCATTCCCACCAGTATGTAACTGTTACCCACTTATTTCGAGGGGGAAGTAAATGTCGACGACCTTGTACTGCTGACGTATGTGCTGATGGCGGATTGCAAAAGTTCTGCTCTCCTCATTTCGTCTTCGCGCTGTCTCTTCAGATCCGTTTCTCTTGCCAAAACCTTTTGTTCCAAAGACTCGATTTCACGAGCTTTTTCTGCAAGCATATCTTTCTGTTGTCTTTCGCGGTTCTTCCTGTCCACTTCTACATTCATAATCCTTTCTTCTAGATCATTTTTCATTCGCTTTTCAGACTCCAACTCCACTCTCAAGCGAGATACTTCCGCCACATTCTTGTTTTCTTTCTGCCGCCATTCATTCTCTGCGGCATCCCGTTCTGCTTTCAAGTCAAAAGGTCCTTTCTCAATTGCCCTACTTCCTTCTGTAACTCGGAAATTTGAGCGAGATACTTATTTGCTTGAGAATGAAGTTCATCACGCGAGTTTTGCAACGTATTTAAACGATCTTCGTATTGTTTCGAAGAGAAGCGTTGTTCGTGCTTAAGCTGTGTCGTCGTGCTCAACATTTCTTCCTTGTGTTTCAGTCCGTTTGATACCAACTCGGATTTCAGTAGACTGACCTGTTCTTGGGCTTCAATTTTCTCCTTCTCAACACATTCAATTCTACCTTTCAGTTTGGCATCTAACTCCTCGTAATTCACACGCAAATGCTCCACTTCTTTTGCGTTTTTGTCCACGAGTTCAACCAGAGCCCGTTCGTGGCTCGCTTTCAGATCTGTCATCGCATTCTTATGCTCCGCAATCGCCTTAGCGATGTCACTTTCCAATTTCAAAATTGAATCTTTAGAAGCGAGTTTGTGTTCCTTCAGTTCGGCAAGTGTAATATCAAGCTTTGACTTTTCTTCCTTTAATCTTTGAAAATCGCTTTCTATGGCCGTGCGCTGAGCCTTCTCCGAAGAAAGCTCGTTTCTAACATCAATCAATGATTTTTCCAAGGTTGATATCTTGTTGTCTTTGATCGCTGTTTCATTCTTCAAAGACTCCACCTGCGCTGAAATCTCATTAAAAGATGCTTCACTTTCTTTCAAAGATTTCTTCAATAGATTTATTCTGTCGCTACTTGATTTCGACAGCTCTTCGTTTTCTTTTCCTTGTGCGTCAAGTTTTTTTTGCAACATGGAAACCTGCAACAAGACGACGCCAATCTCAAATCTACAGTGAAGTTCTCAAAATTTACAGCTGGCATAGTTTGAAAATGTTTAGTTATACTTCTACGCCGACTAACAATAATAAAAACGAGGGCATGAAAGGCTGCTTTATTTATTTAACTGCATTCCCACTGTGTCCCAATTTAGTTAGCCAGGTCAACTACATGGTAACAGGCATATGCGCTTATCCAGAACACACTTATAAGCTAATTACCAGTTAACACAAAGATATCATTTTCCTACTGGTAGTCACTAAGAAGCAATATGAGGGATAAGAGCCTAAAATTCAGTTTTCCAAAACCCTTCGGAAAACAGTATTTGATAGCTATGACAATTTAAAATGCAAACCTGCATTGTATTTTCAAATTCAATTTTTCAATGGTTTTCATCATCTTGTCCGTCCTCATTGCCTCCTCGTTTCTTGCACTTTCCCTCTCAGCATTCAAATTTAATGCAACAGTGATGGCCTTTACAATATCTTGAGGCACATTGTTTCCTAGAACAGTAATGACACTCGATATATATACCTCATGGCAGACCAAAAAATAAGCACAAAATCTTAAATCTCAATCTTAAAGCAATTTCTTTCCATGTATTGCAAACAACAATTCAGAGTTTCAATTTGTTTAATCGAGACTGAAAGTCTGTCAAAAATGATGGAAAAGTATATAAAAAAGTCTTAACTAATGAATAGATACAATTCTAACTTGTGTAAATTCTCAATTTTTGATGAGGATTTATCCTTAAAAAGAGGCATGAAAAGTCCCTCATTGATCAAGGGAATCAACAGGGATGTGAAGCAGGGGAGTGAATGGGGTAGGGGCCTGACTACCAATAATTTTCCACCATTTTGGAATATCCCCCTGGATCCCTACTTGCACTTCAACTTCTGCTGTGGATCCCCAATAAATAATATGCTGTTCCCAATCTCTGATATAGTCCTTCAATAAACTTGTTTTCACATACCATCAAAGCACACTCTACCATAAAACTTGCAGCCCCTAAAACCAGGCTCTACCTTGCAATTCCAAGGTGGTCAACGACTTGTTATACTGCAAAGCTGATAGGAAAGCACGAGCACCAAGGAGACCAGCATTATTCCACCGCAAGTCAAGTGCCTTTAATGTTGAATTGCTTTTGAGTGCCAAAGCCAATTCCTTCGCACCATGATGAGATATTTGATTATTCCTCAGATCCAGCACGAGCAACGTTTCATTTATAACCAAACCCTCTGCCAACTTGCCAAGTCCACTACCCCAAAGTCCCAAAGAGTTCCAATCCAAACGCAAGCATCGAACCGACGTATTTTTGGTGAGAAACAGGCCAACGATTTCTGCACCAGAGCTTCGTAAATTATTCCCCTTGAGGTCCAAGTTTTTTAAGGATTTTGTGTGGAAGAAGCCACACAAGAGTATCTTAGACGAATCCTCGTTCAACAGGCAGTCGGTGAAACGCACATCTTTGAAGAACGTATCGAGCGCAAATGTTTTTGCTAGTGCAAAACAATCTTCCGGAGAAAGGCTACAAGATGACAAATCGAGAATTCTCTCGCCATCCTTGTTGTGAAGCTGCATTTGAGAATCAACACATTCCAAAGGACTGACGTTGCATTCTTTGCAAGCACGGAGATAGCGATTATAGAATTCTTCCATGCCTATTGCCTAATACATTTTAAAGCTACAATAGAATTATAGGAAAAATAAGAGAGCCAAATTCACAAAACAACGCATTTGATATTGGTGAATTTACATTGCCATAACTTTTGAATGCGATAAATTCATAGAACAGTGATTTGTAAACACTCGTATTGTTTGTATATCTTTACTAGAGGTTACTACAATAGAATATGCTGCCTAAGAATTGCTATGGCAAAAGTTTCACTTCAGAACTGCTGTATTTGTATGTATGTATTATTACTAATATGATATAATAAAGCTATCTCTTTCAGTTTCGATTAGGTCATTTGAAGGAAGTATTTCATGTATTTTTCATTACTTTTCAATATCAAAGCTCACAGAGAGTGAGATTAGTTAAAAGGAGTTTAATAGCAAACGTCAATTTTTCTGGTCACACACGTGACGTAGCACGTTTGACAAGCTTGACTGTTTTCCCGTATCGACATTTAAAGCTTTAAATTCACCGTTTGTAATTATAATATCGCCATGTAAACTTAATCACCCTAAGCATGAACCGAGCAGAACTAACTCTGTCGTCTTCTCGGATTCGATGCAAGCTAAACCGAAGAATATAAATACTTATAGGTCTTGCAGTTGTATTCGAAATAATGGGACACTCTTTGGTTACGCAACATTTAACATACATCACGCTGAATGACTTGAAGGACGACTACAACAATGTCATCCTGAAACCAATAGAGGCAAAGGACTTGTTATCTTGAATAAAGACGACTACACAAGGAAGATGGACGTTATACTATCAGGCATACCTTAAAGTGGTTATATCACGAATTTTAGCCCCCCTTTTTTATTAGCTAAATTGAAAGACCTTGTTTCAGTGATTTTAAATCTGCAATTATAATTGAAATTGGATTGGTGAAAGTGATTTTACGGACGTTCAAAGTCACGATTTTCAGCATTTTTTGCGAACTTTTTGATCGGTATGCAAATGACTTGTGACGTAGAAAGTTGAACCATATATCAACATGGCGTATTCTACTAGTAATCTTAATAAGAAACGCGGAGGAAAACGCTGTGTTGCTGGCGAACCTAATCAAATTAGTTGCGCCAATGATTCAAAAACAGAAGGAATGTCGATGCATCTGTTTCCTAAAAAGAAACAGAGCCGCAAAGACATAGAAAATGGATAAATTTTGTGCGTAAACATAGACCGGGTTTTGAGGCTTCCTCTACCTCGTGTCTGTGTTCTGCGCATTTTGAAGATTCTTGTTTTGACCTTAATTTGAGCGTGCAAGTCAAGCTCAAAGAAGGTTGAAGAAAGATGCTATCCCAACCATTGACGTGGCTGGGATTCCTGAACCATTACAGGACGAAATAACCGATCGAAAGCGAAGACAAGTAAGTTTACGCTTGTTTATGTTAATTTTTCTTTTGTCATATGTAAATTCGATATAAGTTTTGTAGATTATTCGACATACTCTCCATAAGCCATCGCTGAAGGAAACATGTTCTCTCAATGAGGAAGTACCATCTACTAGTGATGAAGCTGAGCATGTTCAAGTATGCACTGGGGAAGCAAACGATTCGCCATTTGAACGGCTTGCTCTTTTCCATTTTTATATTTATGCTATGATTTAATTCCATATATTTTTTCTTTTGTCTTTTTTCCCAGACTGACATTGAAGAAAAGATATTCTTTCATTTAATTCTTTCAGCTTAACCTATCGGTAGTTGCACCAATTTGTTTTTATTGTTTACTCTTGTTTCAAACCATTAAACTGCATGTCAAATTATATAGTGCATCCGTGTATCTCCTATTTGGTTTTCATCTAGGCATATTTCCTGACCATTCCAAACTCAGCAAAGAAGGTCAACAGTCTCTACAGTGCACAAGTTAAAAGACTATTCCATCATCGCCCCTCTGATGGTATGTAACCTGTTGTGTTACCACTTGGATATGCTTTCCGAATAAAGTGGTAAACACAAGCAGGTAAAGGCCGAGTATTCTCCTATCCCATAGACCCACAAAACCATCGCATCAACCATCTGTATGCCACAGCTCTCAAGTACCTGAAGTAAATAAAAAGGTTGGACTAATTATTGTTGATGAAACAATGTTGATTATAACATTGTTTCTCATACAATTTACAATCTTACATATTTAATGATTGTGATGCTTGGCGGCGATAAGCACGTCCATTCCTATCTCTCAATAGTGGCCCGACGTTTTCAAGGACAGCCTCATGAACTAAAGGCCCAAATTTGGCATGCTGTGTTATGCATGATATTTTCTCAATGCTGCCATCGAATGTCATTTTCTGCAAAGCTGGTCCAATTTCCTTACAGCATCTGTACTCTAATGCGCCTTCTAACAAATCGGTATGACAGCATTGACAATTACACCTGAAACGTGGGAGCATTCTGGTTTATAAAGTAACTTTATGTATATTACAAACAGGAGAAAACAACAACTTACCATTCACCAAGTGGAATTACGCCATCACTTCGTTGTTCTAATGTCGCAGGAGAATTCCATCGGGATCATCTGGAGTATGCACTTCATCACCATCTCCTGCTAGCGGTTCATCGTCATATGCGAAGTCGTTTAAATGCTCGACATAACCCACGGATTCCGAGCTCGAATCAGATACGCATTCAGACATCGAATTCGAATTATCTGAGCACTGATTTGAGGCCATACTTTCCGGACAACTTGTTTTTTAATATTTTATTGAAAATACTGTCATTATTTGTTTTTAAGACAAGAAAAACGACAACAAAATCACCTTCTATAATATAATATTATATTGACGGAAACAGACGTGTTCAACTATCTACGTCACAAGTATCAATATGGCGTCGTAAAAAATTCGCAAATAGTACCCGACTTTGGAGGCAAAATTAAGCAACTTATATTTATCTGTTTAAGTCCAGCGAGATCCTGACTCACTCTTCATCTTCGTTCGTTATTCAAATGTGTTTATGTAACAAAACTCATAAGCATAAAAGATTGATGTTACAATAAGGTATCAACTCTCATCACCATTTCTAATCTGATATGTGGTCGCGTTGTTTATATTAAATCTTTCATCCGTTTGTTGAGTATGTGACATGTAAAGAACTAAAGCAAGCATAATTTTGTTCACACAGTCGTCTTACTTCTAAAACGGAAGTAATTTTAGAAAAATTAAACGATATATTAGAATTACATTACCGACATAACAAATTAGCTAAAGCAACATCTTGATAAAGTATGACTGAACATGCACGAGAAATCATATCTAAATTTATATACCAACATTCTAACTATTGACAATAAGCTGCATGGGAAAGGAAAGCAAAACCTGTTCAAAGGTATGGGAGAGGTGAAATAGCATACTTGTCTATGAAGAAATGGGAATCTGTGAAAATTTATATAGGGAGGGGCACGTGTCCAATCATGCATTACCTCCCTTCTTGCTAACGCCGCTTTTGATTAATCTCTGTGTGTCTAGCAAAATGTTGATAGTTGTATACAACAAACCATTTCTTTTATAAGTAAGAAAATTTGAAAAATAAGCAAATGTTAAACACAGGAAGAATGTATTTACACAGAGAAAGACGCACTCAAATCTATTTTTATAAATTGTTAATTCATGCAACACAGTAAGCTTTTAAAACTATAATTTGATCTTGTTTATCTAGCTGTCTTAAGGTTTCCTTTTATTGCATTCTTTACTGTTGTATCTACAGTGCCTTTATTGATCATAAGTAATTATAATTGCGTGCAGTTGATGCTTGACATGTATTCATAATTTACAATGGTTTATTCAATAACAAAGGTTTTTTATAATAAGAACTAATTTATTCAAGATTATACATGTATGGATTTTTGATTAATGAAGGCAAAAATCCATTCACAGTTTCGAAAATTTTGTCTTAATTATTGGCATTCAAATCCTGTCTTAGATAAGTGGTTCTCTATACCTGAAATAAAACTTGTGAAACTTTATAAGATTTAGCAGTAGTCCTTTGGAATTCTACTAATCTCAATGTAATTATGTACTCTGCATGAGGTTCTTATTTATGTATTTTGTTTCAATAACAATTGTTTTTAGTGAGTGATGTATACTTAGTTATATAACTAGAATGTTCTACATAGACGTCATTAATGTGTTTTAATACTGTTTGTTGAAGGAGATCCTGACTCACTCTTCATCTTCGTTCGTTATTCAAATGTGTTTATGTAACAAAACTCATAAGGATAAAAGATTGATGTTACAATAAGGTATCAACTCTCATCACCATTTTTAATCTGATATGTATGTGGTCGCGTTGTTTATATTAAATCTTTCATCCGTTTGTTGAGTATGAGACATGTAAAGAACTAAAGCAAGCATAATTTTGTTCACACGGTCGTCTTACTTCTAAAACGGAAGTAAATTTAGAAAAATTAAACAATATATTAGAATTACATTACCGACATAACAAATTAGCTAAAGCAACATCTTGATAAAGTATGACTGAACATGCACGAGAAATCATATCTAAATTTATATACCAACATTCTAACTATTGACAATAAGCTGCATGGTAAAGGAAAGCAAAACCTGTTCAAAGGTATGGGAGAGGTGAAATAGCATACTTGTCTATGAAGAAATGGGAATCTGTGAAAATTTATATAGGGAGGGGCACGTGTCCAATCATGCATTACCTCCCTTCTTGCTAACGCCGCTTTTGATTAATCTCTGTGTGTCTAGCAAAATGTTGATAGTTGTATACAACAAACCATTTCTTTTATAAGTAAGAAAATTTGAAAAATAAGCAAATGTTAAACACAGGAAGAATGTATTTACACAGAGAAAGACGCAACCGAAACTATTTTTATAAATTGTTGATTCATGCAAAACATTAACTTTTTAAAACTATAATTTGACCTTGTTTATCTAGCTGTCTTAAGGTTTCCTTTTATTGCATTCTTTACTGTTGTATCTACAGTGCCTTTATTGATCATAAGTAATTATAATTGCGTGCAGTTGATGCTTGACATGTATTCATAATTTACAATGGTTTATTCAATAACAAAGGTTTTTTATAATAAGAACTAATTTATTCAAGATTATACATGTATGGATTTTTGATTAATGAAGGCAAAAATCCATTCACAGTTTCGAAAATTTTGTCTTAATTATTGGCATTCAAATCCTGTCTTAGATAAGTGGTTCTCTATACCTGAAATAAAACTTGTGAAACTTTATAAGATTTAGCAGTAGTCCTTTGGAATTCTACTAATCTCAATGTAATTATGTACTCTGCATGAGGTTCTTATTTATGTATTTTGTTTCAATAACAATTGTTTTTAGTGAGTGATGTATACTTAGTTATATAACTAGAATGTTCTACATAGACGTCATTAATGTGTTTTAATACTGTTTGTTGAAGGAGATCCTGACTCACTCTTCATCTTCGTTCGTTATTCAAATGTGTTTATGTAACAAAACTCATAAGCATAAAAGATTGATGTTACAATAAGGTAATAACTCTCATCACCATTTCTAATCTGATATGTATGTGGTCGCGTTGTTTATATTAAATCTTTCATCCGTTTGTTGAGTATGTGACATGTAAAGAACTAAAGCAAGCATAATTTTGTTCACACAGTCGTCTTACTTCTAAAACGGATGTAAATTTCGAAAAATTAAACGATATATTAGAATTACATTACCGACATAACAAATTAGCTAAGCAACATCTCGATAAAGTATGACTGAACATGCACGAGAAATCATATCTAAATTTATATACCAACATTCTAACTATTGACAATAAGCTGCATGGTAAAGGAAAGCAAAACCTGTTCAAAGGTATGGGAGAGGTGAAATAGCATACTTGTCTATGAAGAAATGGGAATCTGTGAAAATTTATATAGGGAGGGGCACGTGTCCAATCATGCATTACCTCCC
>NW_025813471.1:0-1000 GCF_021976095.1 Xenia sp. Carnegie-2017
TGAATAATTTCCACTTCGGCTAACTGTTCTTCGTGCAACTACCGACTTTCACGTTCAAACGGCACGTTCTGAGTCTTAGACTATGGCCCAAGTTTTACGAATGTGTTGTATTCAGATTGGTCAGTGACTAGGTGTGTTGCAAAAGTGTTGTGTTGTTATTGGTCATTTACTAGGTGTGTCGTCAATTGTACATTGTGAAATCAGCTGAAATTTAGAATTTGCATGATCATCACTTAGAATTAATCCCCATAGAGCGGTAAATGCAATTTAATACAATATAAATAAAAACGTATACTTCAGCTACAGCAAATAGCAAATCCCAAACATTTAAGTCTCCTTGGGGAACAACTACAAGTTAACATTTGATTTCTTTTAATTAGCATTCTACAAGGTGTACATAAAACGACGTTTAGCAATTAAACTATTGTAAAATTTCAAAGCCCGATCACTGTGCTAATCTCACTTGTGCATTACATTTCCAATGGAGGAAAATCTTTTGTTCTTGAATCAACGTAGCTAACAATGTTCCATGCACCTTTGGGCTTGGTATAGTGACAGACATTGAAATTATACAAAGATCTTCAGTGGTAAATGAAGGCTGACTAGCTAGTTTTGCACACATCAAAGGAATGAATCGGATAGAAAAATATTATTACAATGTATTTTTTTTTTTTATTCAACTGCAGCCAGCATTATATGTTGTCCCTTTTAAAGAATTTTCAATCTCCATGCAACAATAAATTTTCATGGCAACTTTTGTTCCGAATCTTTCCACATTCCCTTTTTTCTATGATAAAAATTAAAAAAGTTGAGCACCTTCAAACGTTTGATTTCCAGGCCGGCTGCTAAAATTTTATCTACTAGGTCCCAGTCTTCACCATCCCATGTAATGATAGTTTCCCCTTATGGGACACCCCGAAGCTTGTAGGAGCTAGTTGTTAGTTCAATAAACAAATATAGGCGACAGCTCTCGTGCTTTTTGTATTTCTTTACTACACCC
>NW_025813472.1:0-6463 GCF_021976095.1 Xenia sp. Carnegie-2017
ATTTTGTAAACAGCTTGGCAGAATCTTGGATCTATTACTGAACAGAACTACATTAATTTTCCATTGAAATTACAAACTTGGAAACTAAAGTGCATTGGTTTCTCTAACAAAAACACTGTCTATTGCTGCATGAAGGCAAAATAGTTATTTGACAGTGTAGGTGAAGAAATTTATCAAGTTCTATAGATATTATTGTGCATTACTTACACTTTTTTGGAATTGTGTAATATATGTCATGAACAAGGTATAATTTTTCAAAAATGCTAACCCCTTCGAGCACTACTACTCTTCTGTTTTGCTTAAGCAACATACAGCTACCAATACTAATTATTTATATGTACAAACTAACATTTGGGAATTAAATGATAAACAACTTGTTAAATCTTCGTATTTTACATAAAGCCTTTGAATTAGTTCCTTTTATCTCTTGGTAAAAAAATATTAATGAAAGACTAAAAATTCAAGTTTCTCGAAAATAGTATTTTGTACAAAGAAACTAAATAATTGGAAAGGTCACATGTTGAAGACAGACTTTGCTTCTTTGACTAGGTTGCTTGACCATGAGCAAATTTAAATTTGTTTAAAATTTGTTTAAAGAATTCTTTTTATTGATTTCTACTAATTCTTCATAAGACACAAAGAATTTCTTTGCCATCTATTTTTGCTTCTTCTACATTCAACTTCATTGTAACCAATGCATCCGATGTGAATTTGTGGATCACCTGGAATCATACCAAATATGGATTTAATGAATATTAATGATATAATCATAAGCTACTGTTGAACAAAAATTGCAAGGTAGAAACAAATCTTAGCACATTGTTCAACACACTTCTTTTATCTTGGTTTTGAAGTAGTAACCTGTTTACTATAACAATAAATACTTCATTTACAGAAATGCTAAGTAGTACTTTAAAATTGTTTGCATAAATCCAACTTTCCAATCCCATTATAATTGTCTATACTATACAGTCAGTCAAAATGAGCAGGCAAACAGTTCAATAGTTATTTTTATTATACAACATATACAGTAAATGGTTTGAGAGTAATCCATTTTTGACTCCATGAAGAATGCTTCACCACTTCAAAAAGGATTTGTTACAAACGTCATGCATAAGCAAACAAAACAGTTTCTCAGGACTTTATTAACCTGGACGATCATATTTTACAAACATATACAGCTACCATAGTTCTCATTAATTTTGCATGGCTGCATTCAATTTCAACACAACTCTGTTGTAAACTTTTCCCTTCATCTTTTTCAAAAAACATGAACAAATTATGCTCCATTTTTTGGGAGGTAAAACTCAATTCAAATCAGGAGAGTTTAGCAGTGCGGCAAATCATGATACAAGATGGATGCAAAACTCGATAAAAATTGACAGCTTCGCCACGTCTGGCGAGCGATTAAGTGAAGAACAAACAAGACTGGACCAAAATAACTTTAAATTAAAACTTAGTAGTAGAAACACTCTTCAAATTATCGTGTTAAAAACAAAATAGTAAAAATTAATACTGTGCTACTTACCGGAGTCAAGAAATATTTCCCTTTTCTGTCGCTATTTCAGCATCCGCAAACCTCTCCAAGTTGGCAGTTTAATAAATAAAGTTTTAAAAAGTGTTTATGTTAGGAAAATAAATAGTTTGATATTTTCTATACTCGCAATCATTAATGGTCAAATCCAGGGTGGGCGACAAAATTTTATTTCATTGAGCCCGCGTCTCCATGACTTTGACCACAAATCCTGTTTTGACCCAGTGAACTCCATATATATCATTGAGTTCTATAAGACCTGGAGGGGAAACGTAAACAAAATTACTATAAATTATCAGCGCGCGGCCGCGTGGTCAAAAACATGGCGGATTTTGGTTGTCAAAGTCAGCGGAAAGACGCGGGCTCATAAAATGAAATTTTTTTCGCCCACCCGGATTTGACAACCACAATTGCGATTATATAAAATATCAATGCCAAGCACAAAAACTTTAGAAATTTTATTTTTAAAACATGCTGCAAACTTGTTTGGTATACGGATGCTGAAGTAATGCCAGAAAAGGAAACATTTCATGACACCGGTAAGCAACGTAAGATTGTTTACTGTTTAAAGTGTTCAGTGTTTTGTTTTAAGTCAATACTTGAAATGTGATTGTATATATTTTGTGAATGTTTTTACTCCTAAGTTATAATTTAAGTTATGTTTATCCATTCTTATTTGTTCTTTACTTAATCGCTTGCTAGACGAGGCAAAGCAACCAGTTCTTATCGAGATATGCATATCTTAAAACTCCTTGTTTCAACTGAGTTGAAATGGAGGATTTTTTCATGATATTTTTCTGAAAATATGAAGCAAATATTAAGGACAGAGCTGTATTGAAATCAAATGCAGTGCAGGATTAATTAATGAGCTCTTTGGTACATGTCGTACAATAAAAAATACCTGTATTAAACAGCTAGCCTGGACAATTTGACAGATTATGGACAATCATGATGATGGTGTGTAAAGGTTTGCTTTATGCTAAAAGTTTTATAAATGCCATCTGGTGTTTCTGTAAATGAATTGTTTGTTACACAGTGTAGTAAACAGGTTAGTACATCAAAATCAAGATAAAACTACTTTGTTCAATAATGTGCCAAATTTTGCTCCTACCTTGAAATATTTGCTCAAGAAAAGCTTATCATGACATGCACGAAACATTAAATACAGTACTGCATCATCTGACAAAATCCATATGTTTTTCAATTCCAGGTGATTAAAAATTCACATAAGATGCATTGGTTGCAATGAAGTTGAATGTGGAAAAAGCAAAATTGATGACAAAGAACTTTTTATGTCTTTTGAAGAATTACGATATCATTTAAAAGAATAAGAGTAGCAATCTAGTAAAAGAAGCCACATCTCTTCAACATGAGACTTTTCCAATTATGTATAGTTACTTTGTACAAAATACTATTTTAGATAAACTTGATTTTAAGTCATTCACTGATATTTTTACCAAAAGACAAAAGAAAAATTCAAAGGCATAATGTAAAATTCAAAAATTTGTCAAGTTGTTTGAACCTAGAAAAAATTAGTATAGGTAACTGTAATTTGTAAGGACACAAGAGAAAAGTAGTGCAAGAAGGTTAGCATTTTGAGAATTAATAAGTTCTTGACATACATTACACAAGGCCATAATATTATAAATAATGTCTGTATAATAACAATTATACAACATGCTAAATATCTTCACCTACATTATAATTATTTAAACAGGTTTGCCTTCATGCAGCAATAAGAAAAGTGTTATGTCAGAGAAACCAATGCACTTTGATTTAAGAAATAGTATTTTCAATGGGAAATTAACGTAGTTCTGTTCAGTAGTAGATCCATGGTTGTCAATGACAATCCAGTTTCTAATATCTTGGCTCAAAACAGAACTAGCAACATGATTATAGAATTTCTGAATTTCGTTCTTTTGCTCTCCTAGTTCAAGATATTTTCTTCATAAGTTCTCAGTAGATTTATCAGAATATCATAATACTTTATAAGACATCCAGAATCAATCCTACCAAAAACTCAAAAAATACATACCTACTTATAATATATTTCCAGTCGACTTAAGTCGTAGGGGTAAGCTAACTTTTCTAACTCCTTTTGGACATTTTAACTAAGATTTACCCATCTATTCAAGAAAGACAGTTGCACCAAGCTGTTAACAAACAGTCAAAACACAAGTATTGCGCATGGGATTATGCATTAAAGCTTAACGACACATTGACAGTGTAAAGAATGCCGTTTGATATTTATTTCTAATATAGCTAAAGCATTACTTGACAACATATACGCTATTTTACAGTAGATTTACCTCATTTAAATGTGTGTGTCTATTTCACAAAAATCTGAAGCATTATTTTCAATATTTTATGCTTACGGTATCGTGGTTGTTTTCGCTGGTTGTCATTGATATAAGCAGTAATAGAGTTCCGGATTCGGGAGGGAGCGAATGTTAAAAACTTTTCTCAAAGTGGAAGTTTTGACAACCAAAATCATTGAGTTCTATAATAACTGGAGCGGCTATCTTTACTGGGGCGAGGTCGCCAAAAAAATGGCGGCCAACGGACGTATTTCCGCTGAAATGATCGCTTTGCAGAAAAATAATATTCTCGACCTCCCCCTGGTGTCTATAGTAAATTATAAAGAATTTTTCAAAAACAAACACGATATCACAGAATATGGATATCGTTAGTTCCATATTCTGTGACGATTCTTTTTTGGCATTTCTTTTATAATGCCAACACTTCAATCGTTCAATTGTTGGATGTCGTAGTTTCCACAAAAAGGAACATATCGCTTCTCACAGGTGAGGTAGTTGTTTGTTTTGTTAGTCCGTCAACGATTGAAAGCAATTATACATGCACTTGAAAAGCCATAAAATACATATTAAAGATCGTATTTTTAAGACTGACTTGAACGCCAAATATACTGATGTTTTCCTGTTTTTGTTTATAAAATTCTGCATACTTTTCTGTCATTTGTTAATGCATGAAATCGTAAATTTACCCATTTATTTGCAAAATAGTTTCCCTAAAGCAAAAAAGACCCTGCACACATTTTGCTCTGTGAAAAGTATCAAAAAGAAATGATCAGCCCCAACAGTACCCATGATTGGGAGCAGAGCTTGTTATGTTCTATTTGCTGACAACATGCAGGGAAGACCAAGGAGTAAAGATGACTGGAAGATGTTATTGACCAGGCAGAGTCTTAAAAAATGATAATGCTGTAAAGATAATTGATTTATTGTCTGCCTATCCAGAGTTATTTAATTTGATCATGGTCAAATTATGGATGGAGACAATGGATTCACTAATGATGCCTAATGCTTTGAAGTTAAAGTTCATGAACCAAAAAAGATGGCAGAAGGTTGTGTGTTTTGATGCTTAATTAAATGTCAATTCACAACATATAAAATGGAAAGGCCATAAAGTTTGTGTCTATGTAAACATTTGTACTGAGATTGATGATGACTTGATGCAGATGTGAAGCTTCAAACTGTATAAGCCATTGGGTTTTATGTAACTTAATGTTTAAATCATGTCATATCTTTATCAAAATATTTTAGTTGAGTGTTGTTTAAATGTTACTAATATCTAATGCACTATACTGAAGCATTAAAGATTCAGTGATGAAACCTTTAAAATTACTGTACTGTATATTTCTTATATATTTCTTATATTTCTTTAAGAAACAGTTTGAGCTTATTTACCTATTAGAGTACAGAATGGGATTTATCATATGCATCATTGCTGCTTTTTAAATAAATGTTTTCACTTTTCAAAGCTTTTCTACAAATATTTTGCTTCTTATTTCTTTTCATGAGATTGATGATATAGAGGTAATATAATCCAATAACTTTATAATTTCTAAAAGCTTTTAAGCTTCTAGCATAAAAGTACACTATAGGTATTTAATTCATTTGGTTTTATTGCCTTGCTATGACATATCCATATGCATTTCATCATTCATGTATGAAAACACCAAATGTGGATACTCAGAGAACAAAATGCACTACCAACTGCTTATGAAATTTATTATTGAAGTGAAAACTGTGTTAATCATTCAAATTGTGCACTTATATTGAAAATATAGGAAAAACAAAACAAAGTGAAAAAGAAGGGTAGAAGTATTAAAACTAAAATGAATTATAAACACCATTGGAAGCATAAGTGTTTGATGATTATTTGCATTTTGCCCAATTATATATCAATACAACAAAATCAAATGTGCTACAACTTTAAAAGTATTTGATGCAGTTGCACTTCAGAACATCACAAAAAGGTTACTTAAAGTAATTTCTATACAATATTGTTTGTTTTCATTTACCAAACCTATGCAGACTTGAGTCTTTTTGAAATTTAATATGAAACTCAATTACAGAAAATCCGTAAATATCCAGAGATTTAATATTTACTTTTAAAGAAACAAGTAAAATCCTACAATTGTGGCGAAAAAGCCATTGCCTTTCATGAAAAGAAGCAAAATAGCAATGATAACAAATAAGCTAAATTCTCTCCGTGAACCACTGTGGAGATGAACTATGATATACTTTTGTATAGACTAAAGAGTTAAATCGATCAAACAAGTTTGACGCTGGTAGAAAACGACGCATATCTGCATTCATAGATGTGTAGCCGACATATAGCTCTTTCGTCGATAGTTATAAATACATCCTCGTAGGAGCCGATAACTGGAAAGCTAGGTTGACTCGCTGTTATGAATTGTAAGGTTTTATCGTGATTTTCATCAAAAATTGCTTGCCAAATCCCAAATACACACATACATTTTCTCACTCTTGCCTCAGGAGGTGGGAAGTGTAATGAAAATTTTCGGAAAAGCGGTCAATTTCGGTAAATCTCAGCGGCAACGGACGAAATCCGCCATTTTTTGGCGTCATCAGATATCTAAGGCCGCGCTTGAGATAGCCGCTC
>NW_025813473.1:0-7867 GCF_021976095.1 Xenia sp. Carnegie-2017
TCATTACTGCTTTTTAAATAAATGTTTTCACTTTTCAAAGCTTTTCTAATTATTTTTGCTTCTTATTTCTTATCATGAGATTGATGATATAGAGGTAATATAATCAATAACTATAATTTCTAAAAACTTTTAAGCTTCTAGCATAAAAGTACACTATAGATTATTTAATTCATTTTGGTTTTATTGCCTTATATGACATATCCATATGCATTTCATCATTCTTGTATGAAGAAAACACCAAATGTGGATACTCAGAGAACAAAATGCACTACAAACTGCTTATGAAATTTATTATTGAGGTGAAAACTGTGTTAATCATTCAATTTGTGCTCTTATATTGCAAATATAGGAAAAACAAAACAAAGTGAAAAAGAAGGGTAGAAGTATTAAAACTAAAAATGAATTATAAACACCATTGGAAGCATAAGTGTTTTGATGATTATTTGCGTTTTGCCCAATTTATATATCAAATATATCAAATCAAATGTATATTAAATATATATAATACAATATATAAGTTTGAAAATTTGTAATCCAGGCATTGAATACATAAAAGATAAAAGTTTCTCCGGATTTTAAATGATTTTTATTGAGCTTTCGACTCGTTGCTTCGAGCCTTCATCAGAATGAGGATATTTATTTACACTGCTTTTTAGCTTGGAGACGTTTAGAGGCAGCTAGTGGATAAGTGGGTGGATTAATGTGATTGGATGGGGTGAAATGCGTTGCCATGGGTTTTGGTGTATTGTTAATATGATTGGTATTAATAATATTAGAGTGTAGTGTTTTAGTTTTGGTGTGGTTGGTTTTGGTTTCGGTTTTGGACAGAACACAAAAACGCCATAAAACGACGAGATCCGAACTTACTACCGGCAGAACATACCCACGGAAACAACCACACATTCGACTGGACAGAAACAAAGTACTGGTGCACAGACTAAACACGCACGCTGCGAATTTAAAGCTTGGTACAGGAAGACAACGACACAATAAACAGACATATCGACATACCCATTATATACTCACAACTAAAGAAAAAGGAGCTCATTCCGAAATAAATTAAAACAACACTCCACAGAACTCAGCGAACACATATGGAAACTAAAAGACTCAAACACACCATACACCATCAACTGGAAAATTGTAAAGAAATCACAACCCTACTCAAACAAAACCAAACGCTGTAATTTATGTCTCTCGGAGAAATTCTTCATCATCTTCCACCCAGAACTCAGCTCGCTCAATAAACGAAACGAACTCATTTCCGCATGCCGCCATCGTAATAAACACTTACTAACGTCATTAATGTAATACTATATCACTTAATTATTCATCTCTGTGTATAAGGCCCTGTCTACACGTATCCGGATAAATTTGAAAACGCAAAACTTTTTTTACGGATGTACGTTCCGTCCACACGTATCCGGATAAAACGCCCACACAAACTGTATACTTTTGAAAACGCTGTTCAGAGTGGAATTTTTGGAAAACGGAAAAAAATTAGTCTCGTGTGGACAGGTGAAACCGTAAAAATACAGAAACGATGACGTATAACTATTATTTGGTCAAACATTGCGGAAACACGAAAGGTTGTTGCGATATTGATTTGCCTTATTTCAAGCATAATATCATGCGTCCAGCTTTATAATGCGGTGTTGAATTCTCACGGAGAATATATTCGAAATCGTATGAATATTATTCGTCAGCTTTCGTTGCTTGGTACCGGAAGGGGGATTGTCAAGCGGTTAGGCAAGAAGCGTCAAAGGAAAAAACGAAGATTTTGGATTCGACCTGGAAGAACAAATGCTTGGTGGAACGGTTTTATACGTGAACTAGTAGTCCCAGAAGAATGGCGAGAAAATTTTAGAATGTCTCGAGTTTCCATTGACAGACTAGCCGAAGAATTAAGACCCTACATCCAAGGGGAAAAAACTATCATGAGATCTCCTGTTGATGTGTTGACCCAAGTTGCTATCACACTATATTATCTCAGTGATGAAGGTCGTATGAGAAAGACTGCAAATGCGTTTGGAATTTCTCCACAGACCGTTTCCAAAATTGTGAAAAAGGTATGCAAGGCAATAACAATACACCTTGGACCAAAGTATGTAACATTGCCATTTACTGAAGAGAATGTGCAAGAAAAAGTGAACAATTTTTACAGAGCACATGGTTTTCCACAGTGCTTGGGTGCAATTGATGGAACACACATTCCAATAAAGCAGCCACGACAAAATCCTACTGACTATATTAACCAAAAAGGTACTTACAGTTTGAATGTGCAAGCTATATGTGACTATAAATACTGTTTTATGGATGTGGTTGTGAAATGGCCTGGAAGTGTGCATGATGCAAGGGTGTTTTCAAATTCCAGCCTAAACCAATTGTTGAAGAATGGCAAGATACCACCATGTCAACGCAAGATTTTAACTGATGAAGATCCAGTTCCTATTTTTATAATAGGCGACCCTGCATATCCATTAATGCCGTACTTGATGAAGGAGTATTCAAATGGTGGGTCTAATCAGCAGGAACAGTATTTCGGTATGACTTTGTGCCAATCAAGGATGGTCATTGAATGTGCTTTTGGTAGACTCAAAGCTCGTTTTGCAGCTTTAAAGCGTCCAATGGATATTAATCTTGATGAGCTACCTTTTGTGGTGTATGCATGCTTTGTACTACATAATTTTTGTGAAATTAGTGGTGAAAGAATTGCAGAAGAAAAGGTCACTGCTTCTGTCGAGTATGACAAACAATTTCAGCCAGTTATTGCCAACAATAAATTCAGAACTGACTGTAATGAAGCTGAAGGTAAAAAAATCAGAAGGATATTGACAAGGTACTTTGATCCATAGACAAACCAAAACTTCAATGAACAATGATTTAACAAAACCTATTTTTTATTTTAACCCAAACTATTTTCATCTCACTATGCAATATTTTTTACTAAGTAACTACAACCTTATAAAATATACATATCACTCTATGTTCATTTCAGTAATGCATATTATATTAAAATTTTCATTTGTAAACTGACTAAAGTGCAATGTGCTATTTTCTACATTCATGGGTTGTGCAGCCTGTGGTCTGTTCAACTGTTTATATTCATGGGTTGTGCAGCCTGTGCAACTGTATAATCATGGGTTGCAGCCTGTGGTCTGTCCCAGTTGCTGTTGTAACCAGTGGCGGAGTTGCAAATTGGGAGGTAATGGTTGAGGATGCAGCATTACTTGGCGAAGCATAGAAAACCTTCCACAATACACCCAGTAAGTTGTTCCATATTTTGCGAGAATTTCTTCATTTGGGTAGCCTGCTGCTTATCCACTTCGTCCATCTTTTCAAGAAGACGTTTTTTTATTTCAAGATCTTCTTGCATGGCATTCAGGAGTTGTTCGTCTGTTGATAACTTTCTCTTTAATCTGTTTTGTCTATAATTCTTCAATTTAGAATTTAAAAATTCTCTTCGTTCAGAAACACAGTTTCGTTCATTTTCTTCATCGTCAAGAGTAGGTATTTCGGTATGAGGGCTGCTGGATGTTGAGGAAGCTATGGGTGTACCAATAGAGTTGGCGGGACTGGGACATATTAAACTTGAGTCAAACTCTTGTTGAATTTCTTGCGTCTCTATTCCAGATGCCATTGTAGTCGTAGCTGGTGAGCCTCCCCATATTTCCTGACATTTCTCGAAATAAATCAGCACAACTCTTCCATGCCCACTTTTCTTACCACAATCAACAGCAGCGCGGAATTGAGTCTGATAGCTTTTAGTTTTGAAGTAATAATTGACTTATTGACTTCATTATTCTGGTGGGGAAACTCTTTTTCAATTTGGGCTGCATCATGTTCAGATGGATACTGAGCGAGGAATAAATTCAAAATATCAGAATATTTAGATTGGCATATCTCCCAGTCAACATTCTCCGCAGTTCTTGCAGTTTTGTACTCAAGAACAACGTTTAAAAGGAGCTCCACTTCATCGTCCGTCCACACAAAGTTTTCGGTTTTGCTCTTCTTGGATTTGGACGAATTTTCTAATGCGTTTGACATAATTTTTGAATTGTATTTAATAGCAATGGGCAGAATGTCAAGTGTCAAGAAAGCACATATACGTACACGTTATTTACAGGCTCATCTTGTCTGAAGCGCATGCTCAAATGGAATTTTATCAGTGTTGTCAAATTTATCCCGATACGTGTGGACGGGCGAAAACGATCCGAAAACGATACGTGTGGACGCTGAAGTTTTTAATGCCGTAAAAAAAGTTTTGCGTTTTCAAATTTATCCGGATACGTGTAGACAGGGCCTAAGTTCCGTTGTGCTATAGTGCTATATTTATTCTCCTGACGAGTGTGGCAAGTTAAAGAACTACCATACGAAACAGTTCTGTAGGGAATAAATTTCGATGAAGTAATTCGTGGTTTATTTTATTTTCAATTATACCGCTCTGCCGTGGCATTGAGCACTCTATCCGTGCGATTTTTTTGCGATAGTTTCTATCACAAAATCCCATTATATTATATATTATATATATATATATATATGTTATTGATAAGGATTCTCTGGATTTGTTTTAAATTTTTATTAGGCTTTCAACTCGGTGCTTCGAGCCTTCGTCAGAATGTGCGAATATATTATTTACTAAGATTTTGTAGGCGTTTGGAGCGTCTGATTGGTTGGTTAGTTGTTGGTTTGTTAAATTTAATTTGAATCCCCTGAAGAGTGAGCAATCACGAAACAGGCTTGTCGGGATGAATCTGTAGTTTTGTGATTTTTCTCAACACCACTACACATATTTACGCTCTGCTCTCGGGCATCGAGCACTGTTTTTATACGGAAAATCATAAATTATAAACTTCCTATATTATATATATATATAAGTTTGAAAATTTGTAATCCAGAAAAAATAAATAAATAAGTATAAATATATATAAAAGATAACAGTTTCTCCGGATTTTAATTGATTTTTTATTGAGCTTTCGACTCGTTGCTTCGAGCCTTCATCAGAATGAGGATATTTATTTACACGTGCTTTTTAGCTTGGAGACGTTTAGAGCGTCTAATTGGATTAGTGGGTGGATTAATGTGATTGGATGGGGTGAAATGCGTTGCCATGGGTTTTGGTGTGTTGTTAATATGATTGGTGTTAGTAATATTAGAGTGTAGTGTTTTAGTTTTGGTGTTGTTTGTATTTTTTTTGTCCTTTTTCTTTAGTTGTTTTTTCTCTAAATGTCTCCAAGCTAAAAAGCACGTGTAAATAAATATCCTCATTCTGATGAAGGCTCGAAGCAACGAGTCGAAAGCTCAATAAAAAATCAATTAAAATCCGGAGAAACTGTTATCTTTATGTATTCAATGCCTGGATTACAAATTTTCAAACGTATAAATATATATATAAATAATTATATATATATATAATATAATATATTAATTTATATATCAAATCAAATGTGCTTTTTTGACTATGAGGAAAGACTTGTTAAATTGTACAAGAAATTTCTTTTAGCTAACAAAATAGTTATCGTCTTCTGTCTTCAGCACTTTCCGTCGATCCCGAACGTTTAGCTTTATCGTCTTCTGTCTTCAGCACTTTACGTCGATCCCGAACGTTTAGCTTTATCGTCTTCTGTCTTCAGCACTTTCTGTCGATCCCGAACGTTTAGCTTTATCGTCTTCTGTCTTCAGCACTTTCTGTCCATCCTGAACGTTTAGCTTTATCGTCTTCTGTCTTCAGCACTTTCTGTCGATCCCGAACGTTTAGCTTTATCGTCTTCTGTCTTCAGCACTTTCTGTCGATCCCGAACGTTTAGCTTTATCGTCTTCTGTCTTCAGCACTTTCTGTCCATCCCGAACGTTTAGCTTTATCGTCTTCTGTCTTCAGCACTTTCTGTCCATCCCGAACGTTTAGCTTTATCGTCTTCTGTCTTCAGCACTTTCTGTCCATGCCGAACGTTTAGCTTTATCGTCTTCTGTCTTCAGCACTTTCTGTCGATCCCGAACGTTTAGCTTTATCGTCTTCTGTCTTCAGCACTTTCTGTCCATCCTGAACGTTTAGCTTTATCGTCTTCTGTCTTCAGCACTTTCTGTCCATCCCGAACGTTTAGCTTTATCGTCTTCTGTCTTCAGCACTTTCTGTCGATCCCAAACGTTTAGCTTTATCGTCTTCTGTCTTCAGCACTTTCTGTCCATCCCGAACGTTTAGCTTTATCGTCTTCTGTCTTCAGCACTTTCTGTCGATCCTGAACGTTTAGCTTTATCGTCTTCTGTCTTCAGCACTTTCTGTCGATCCCGAACGTTTAGCTTTATCGTCTTCTGTCTTCAGCATTTTCTGTCGATCCCAAACGTTTAGCTTTATCGTCTTCTGTCTTCAGCACTTTCTGTCGATCCTGAACGTTTAGCTTTATCGTCTTCTGTCTTCAGCATTTTCTGTCGATCCTGAACGTTTAGCTTTATCGTCTTCTGTCTTCAGCATTTTCTGTCGATCCTGAACGTTTAGCTTTATCGTCTTCTGTCTTCAGCACTTTCTGTCGATCCCGAACGTTTAGCTTTATCGTCTTCTGTCTTCAGCACTTTCTGTCGATCCCGAACGTTTAGCTTTATCGTCTTCTGTCTTCAGCACTTTCTGTCGATCCCGAACGTTTAGCTTTATCGTCTTCTGTCTTCAGCACTTTCTGTCCATCCCGAACGTTTAGCTTTATCGTCTTCTGTCTTCAGCACTTTCTGTCCATGCCGAACGTTTAGCTTTATCGTCTTCTGTCTTCAGCACTTTCTGTCGATCCTGAACGTTTAGCTTTATCGTCTTCTGTCTTCAGCACTTTCTGTCGATCCTGAACGTTTAGCTTTATCGTCTTCTGTCTTCAGCACTTTACGTCGATCCAGAACGTTTAGCTTTATCGTCTTCTGTCTTCAGCACTTTACGTCGATCTCGAACGTTTAGCTTTATCGTCTTCTGTCTTCAGCATTTTCTGTCGATCCTGAACGTTTAGCTTTATCGTCTTCTGTCTTCAGCACTTTCTGTCGATCCTGAACGTTTAGCTTTATCGTCTTCTGTCTTCAGCATTTTCTGTCGATCCTGAACGTTTAGCTTTATCGTCTTCTGTCTTCAGCACTTTCTGTCGATCCCAAACGTTTAGCTTTATCGTCTTCTGTCTTCAGCACTTTCTGTCGATCCTGAACGTTTAGCTTTATCGTCTTCTGTCTTCAGCATTTTCTGTCGATCCTGAACGTTTAGCTTTATCGTCTTCTGTCTTCAGCATTTCTGTCGATCCTGAACGTTTAGCTTTATCGTCTTCTGTCTTCAGCACTTTCTGTCGATCCTGAACGTTTAGCTTTATCGTCTTCTGTCTTCAGCATTTTCTGTCGATCCTGAACGTTTAGCTTTATCGTCTTCTGTCTTCAGCACTTTCTGTCGATCCTGAACGTTTAGCTTTATCGTCTTCTGTCTTCAGCACTTTCTGTCGATCCTGAACGTTTAGCTTTATCGTCTTCTGTCTTCAGCATTTTCTGTCGATCCTGAACGTTTAGCTTTATCGTCTTCTGTCTTCAGCACTTTCTGTCGATCCTGAACGTTTAGCTTTATCGTCTTCTGTCTTCAGCATTTTCTGTCGATCCTGAACGTTTAGCTTTATCGTCTTCTGTCTTCAGCACTTTCTGTCGATCCCAAACGTTTAGCTTTATCGTCTTCTGTCTTCAGCACTTTCTGTCGATCCTGAACGTTTAGCTTTATCGTCTTCTGTCTTCAGCACTTTCTGTCGATCCCGAACGTTTAGCTTTATCGTCTTCTGTCTTCAGCACTTTCTGTCGATCCCGAACGTTTAGCTTTATCGTCTTCTGTCTTCAGCACTTTCTGTCGATCCTGAACGTTTAGCTT
>NW_025813474.1:0-7375 GCF_021976095.1 Xenia sp. Carnegie-2017
CAGTTAATACTGTTTATAATCAGCAGGCAGGATGGTGTGACAAAAAGGTTTTCAGTTACTAATTGCTTTATCATCAGCAGCCAGATGGTGGAGTAGAAGGTTTTCAGTTAATAAATTGTTTATAATCAGCAGGCAGATGGTGGACAAAAAGTTTTTCAGCATAATTGTTTATAATCAGCATAGATTGGTGGAGTGAAGGTTTTCAGTTAATAATTGTTTATAATCAGCAGCAGATGGTGGATAAAAAAAAGCAATTTTCAGTTACTAATTGTTTATAATCAGGCAGATGGTAGGAGGTTTTCAGCTAATAAATGTTTATAATCTGCAGCAGATGGTGGAAAAAGGTTTCTGTAGTTAATAATTGTTTATAATCAGCAGGTAGATGTAAGCAAGGGAGGTTTTCAGCTGATAATATTTATAATCTGGGTAAGCCAGATGGTGGACAAAAAGGTTTTCAATTAATTGTTTATAATCAGCAGGCAGATGGTGGACAAAAAGGTTTTCAGCTAATAATTGTTTATCATCAGCAGCCAGTGTGTTAGACGGCGTTGCATTTCAGTTAATCATTATTGTTTATAACAGCAGCCAGGTGCGTGGGTGGATAAAAAGGTTTTTCAGTTAATCTTGTCATAATCTGCAGCCAGGTGGTGGACAAAAAGGTTTTCAGTTAATCTTTGTTTATAATCAGCAGCCAGGTGGTGGACAAAAAGATTTTCAGTTAATCTTGTTTATAATCAGCAGCCAGGATTGTGACAGAAAAGGTTTCAGTTAATAATTGTTTATAATCAGCAGGCAGATGGTAAGCAAGGATTTTCAATTGATAAACAATTACGATCTGCTGCCAGATTTGGATTGAAAACTTTTGATTATAACTGTAAGCAAGCTACTGGTTGACGCTTGACTAAGGTTACAAGAGGAAAGGTAGCTTAGGCGTGATGTTATGATGCGTTGCAAAACCTTGACATCTCTCCTTCGTGTTTTGCCATGCTCGTTTGTCTCTAAAAAACAGGAATCATATGTCTGGACAAACTACGTTCCTTTGTCCCCATTGATGTAAAGTTTTGCTTATTTTGTCCAGTGCGGCTGCATTGAAGTACAGATGGTAAACTCCAATCAACTTTAGCACGATTCCATTAGCACTTTATGCTTTGCCCACCATCCATTTCTTTGCTATCCACCACCTGGTAAAGATTCGGCAACAGCCCCAGCCCATTTCGTGCATAAAATATGTCAAAAGATGAGACAAACTTTGGCTGACAGCTGAATAAAATGAGGAATCGTTATATAAAGATTCAATACCTCTTCTTTTAAAAAGAACGTCAATCATTTTACCATTGTTGAGCGTCACTGAAGACTCCTGGGGTGAACTGCCTTGGTGTACCTTCTTGGAACCTAGTCACAAAGACTCCTTCCCGAAAACTACATCCTGCAAGGAAAAAATTCCTCGCCATCGAGAGAGATCTTCTCTGAAAAATTAGGATGGAGTGTAGCATATCACCCCCAAACAACGGCAATGAGTGTTTTTTAGACGCCAAACACTGTGGATGATAGCTCGCTACAAAGCTCAAAATTCTCTTTCAGAAACATGTGGCATCCAGGAGGAAAATATACATCGTCTAAACTCATTAGCTCCAAGTTCAGAAAACTCCCTGTTGTTTACTGGACTTTCTTCCGAACGAAAACTGCATAAAATCCAGTGTCGTCCAAAGTCAAACACTTTGATAGCATTCTGTTGAGGTCGGAAAAGCCATTGGTGAAGCGAACATCAATCTGACTAATGACATCCGCAGCCAGCTTCTCTAGATCATGAACACTGTCCTGCATTTCTCTGCTACCAATCCACTGGCACTTTACTGTCGCCTTCTCTAACGACAAACCAACCAGTTTCCAACCACTTTGCCCAAAGCGGTAATCCTGAATTTCATGAACTCGCTGGTTTAATCTTGGGCAAACAAAGTCATCAGGATCAATTTTAGATACTTCCTCGATGTAACGTTGCATCTGTTGCGTTTTACCAAAGGAACATGAGAGCACAACTTCCAACCAGGATACCACTCAGCCTGCGCTTGCATCAGGACGACTCAAGGGCACACAAATCGAGTACACCAAGCAATCATGGACAAAGTCTTGACCTACATAACTTGTAACCCATCTCTCTTAATCGTGGTCCTTGAAAGTCCTGATGTACTTCCAAAACTATCTGCAAGATTCTTTAAAGATAGATAGCTGGAGCTCAAAAACCGCTGATGTGCAAAATGCTTGGTTACTCGAAACGGAAGATCTAAGTCCTTAGTAGTATGACGCGCTACGCTGTGCATTTTACTACGACTAAAAGTTGATGATAGCGCAATCCTTCCCAGCAAACGATCAACAAAGGCGAGTCCTTGAGCTGACTAAATATTTTATCTAACCAATGGGCAGGGTCCCATTGACAGGCTTACCAGAATCTTTCTTTGCAGGACAGATCATCATGCAAAGTTCAATACAGGCTCGTTCATGCCTGCAATGAACGGCTCGTTGACGTATTGTCCATCCATCACCTGCCCTTGCACTGCAGCAGCCGATTATCCTTAATACCAACATGCACGTCAAGATCTTTAAAATGGATGCAGCTAGAGCATCACCTGTACCCACCAGTTGCATCAGAGTTACTGTAAACCTCCCTGCGTCAAGGATAATGCCTCGGCGATACTTCCATTTACAACTGGACAAACGATAGTAACCTGATTAGTGATGCGATGATTGGTAGATTTATCAGCTGTACATAAAAATGGGGCATTCCTGTGTTTGGAAGAGGGTAGAAAGAAATTGGCTGCTCTTCATGTCGATGTAAGCACATGCTGCTTTGATCATGTCTGGAAACATTTTCGAGAATGACAAAATCACCAACATCCGCACCAGCAGTTTGAAGCTCAGCAATTCGTGCTTCATAATGAACTGCAGCTGACTTTGTTTTCACAAACACCAAGAGCTGCACGGAGTTGATCTCTTTGCACAAGTACTTCCTTTGACCTCCTTTGCTTTACCATCTTCATGTGGTCATCAGCGTTTTTGGGTCAAAGAAAGAAGATGTCGATGACACGCTTGCTTTGGCTGTACCATTTTCACACTTGCCTGCAATTAGCTGTTCATACAAGGCATCTGACATATGTAAACTAGATGCCAAAGATCCGTCTGTTTCCAGTAGGTCGATTAAAAGATGACGAAAAGGAAACACGGGAAGAGTTTAAAAATCTGACACATGTCTCGACACTGCAGCACCCTGTTCTCTTCTTCTTTTAGTATTTCAAAATCTTCCACTTCATCCACAAGCCTCAATCAAATTGGAAGATCAGTGCGGTACTGATGTGGGATTGTATAGTTGTTGAACTTGTTGATTGGGCTGATTTAGGGTTACCACTCAACTTTGTGCCACCTTAGTAGCAATTTTTCCGCAAGTTCGTCACATCAAATGGCAGGTCGCCTTGCTCACTTGATAAAATTGAAGGAAGAAAACTTCCAAGCGAGCTTTGATAGCCAAGACGGCTGGTGTTTGAAATAGAGGCAGCCTTACTCGTCTTACTTACTGCATTAACTCCCACAATCTTTGCTGTAATAATGAAAGTGTAAAAGCCACATTAAAATTTTTGCAAACTGTGTGAAAAGTATATGTACTAAGAAATTCAACAGAAGACGTTGAAATACTTAATGATTTCATCGTTAATATTAAACGACTTAAGAAATTTGTAATGTAGAAATTACTTATCCGAATAATGAATTAGGAAGCCTTGAACTAAAAAGTCAACACTTCAAACTATGGCATAAATTTCACAAAATATCGTGACAAAATGTCGTAAAATCTGATACTATAATGCAAGAAAATGTCGTATTTCACTAACAAACCTCTCTATCTTCTATCGGTTTCTCCCTAACTCTCAGATTCACTGACACCAGAAACGATTTTTGCACGAAAGTTTGTCAGTTGCATGTCCAGCCGTATCCTTACCAAGCCTCTGAAACAATTTAATATCATAATTTTAAAAGCTATCACTGTATATGTAAAAGAAATGTATTATATAACATGTATGCAGTTTGTGATATTCGGTTATTTTATGGTCACGCAGGGGAATGAGCAATTTAGCTTACCTTTCATCGACTTCCATAATTTCTATCCGTTCTCCCATTCCGTCGCCACTACACTTTTGTTGCACTTGGCTTTGTACTCGAAAATACAATTAATATAGAAAACATACATATGTAAGTGCCCTCAATTGGGGAATTGGGAACTTGATTTCATTTATCCAGCTGATTTAAGCATTTTTGTACCTGTAGCAGATTTAGCAAGAGGGGAATCTTCTCTAATAGCGCCATTTGCTAAGGTCTTTCGCCCTTTGTCGCTGTGAGTTTTAAACTTTGCCAGAGGACTTGTTCCTCTAGCAGTTTCAAAATTTGGTTTGCCTTCTCATTTAAAACAAAGTAAGCAAAAGCCCATTGGTTTCTTCGTGTCCACTCTTTGCCTGCTTTGTGGTCCTGTTTTCTGCTGCTTGGCTATGTCTTTTAAACATGTTGGACTGAAACTCTATAATACACAATTTTATGGTTACAAATGTGTCGATAGCCAATCTTGGTTGTTTACTATTGTTTTTATAAAACCCACTGACAATGTCATGCCACTTTTCTTTGTGACGCAAACACGATCACTCTTACACTGACTAACATTCTAACACTAGATAATTTCTGTTACCTTCCTTAGACAGTGTTTGCTGCTTATTTTAGCCACTGCTGCTGTCCTCAGTTTTGCACAGCCACTACACAAGACCTGGCACCAAACCTTCATCATCACCTGCTGATGTTGAGCAAGGCGGAATTGCGTGGCACGTTTTTTTGCAAACTTTGCAAAAATGGCTTCCATTCCTTCTTGCATGAAACGCAAACTAGTAATTAGGCAACAACAATGAAAACATAAGTTAAGATAATGTAATGAACGTTTTTTTGGTATCAAAGGCAAGCAGCACTAGTTTTTTAGCAACACACAAATGTTGGTTTGGTACTTTAGTGAGAGTGAATATTGTCGAGGAATCACCGAATCAGCTCCTGCAATCAACCAATGGCTGATATATATTGTGTATATTGTTGTTAGGAAAATTTTCGGCTATTGTAACGCGTGAATTTACCTGATTTAACTGCTTGAATCTCAGCCATCTAGTAAAATAAATAAACAATTAGATAAAAAGTTTGTCAAAAATCTCGCTTTATCACCAAACAATAGCGAGCTAAGCCCTGTTAGTTCGTTAGCAAACCGGTTTTAATTATAAATTGCTTCATTTATCAATATGTTTTATGTAAGGATTGTGAATTTTATTTCCTTAAATGTATTAAAACATGCTTTGTAGTTTGTAATACAAGAATCCTTTCGTACCACTACTTTTAGGTTACACAAAAACATAACTGTTAAATAATAACTTGTTTCCAGGCGTTTAGTGTTAGAAGCGTTAATGCTTTCAGAATTTTTATCATTTGTAATTTTGTATCAGTACTTTTGATTTTACTAAACCATTACGTGTACTCACCCTTACAAATTTGAACACCCAAGTTGGTTTAATTAAATATCACGTATCACCGTAGAATACACCGAAGAATCGATATGGTTTGCCTTGAAGTCTTAAAGAGAAAGCTCGAAAAAAAAGCAAAGAATGTGTGTTAATCTGGTCAGATATCATATTTCTAGTCATCAAACGCTTATTGCTTACTAACCAATTAACGGAACTTGCCTGTCAAAACAGCTTGTAAGATTGACATTCAACAGGCAACAATTTTTTTCAACGGAAACAACAGCGCGCAGCATGTGCTGATATTGCGCAATAATTCTCGCGCTGCGCGGCAAATTTCACAAATGCGCGGCAAACAAGAAATTTTTTAAAATCTGCGCGTCAGGACGCGCATTTCTCCCGAAATTGCGCAAGCTAGATCTAGGTTGCGCAAGACATACTTTCCAGTCTGGGTTGTACATAGTGAATTTCTAAATTTTCTTATTGATCAGATATACAAAAACTAATTATCTATAAACATGAAATCCATGTTGAACAATTTTGTATGGAATAAATTATTGCATAAATCTTGGTCCACAAGGCTAAAGTGGACCTCTATCTTAAACCGTTCATTCAATCTTGGGATATGCACTGAAAATCCACTGTGAAAGTCTGGTGCTAAATATTGTTTTTATTATGTATCATTATGTTGCGGTCAATTGCCAAATAAGAATTCGAGTCATTTTTTTGGTAGGTATTGCAACTTGTTTGTTTGAATAGGCAGGACAAGATACATGTTGCTCACTCTGATCAAATTTCTTGTTGATTTGATGCATTTATGTAATGTGTATGATACATTTTGACATTTTATGAAAAACGTTTATTTCAGCTACAAATGGTGTTGTGCTGGCTGCTGAAAAGAAACAAAAATCAATTCTTTATGATGATTCCACCATTCACAAGGTTTGAATGAAGTGGATCTTAATATTTACAATGATTATGTCTTATTTTTTATTTCATTTTAATTTTTTATTTTATAATTTTTTCAAACACGATAATTAAGTATGTTGGAGCTTGACAGCATGACCTTTGTTATGAAAATGCCGTGAATCTTTTCCCTGAAGTTCATCACTGTTGTGCTTGCAAAGGAAGATGTTTAATACATATGTTGCTAGATTTTGTAACTAAGTTGGATTTGTGCTATTTAATGTATCTAACACAATGATCTCACATTTATTGTGTTTGTTGGGGAGTTAAGCTTTGGGATTTTGAGGAGTGTTAGTTTTTATTTTGGTTGTGAAATGCAACTATTTATGGTCTTTTAGGTTGAAATGATCACGAAAAATGCTGGTTTAGTATATAGTGGAATGGGTCCAGACTGCAGGTTTTTGTGTATTTCTTTCATATCATTATGCTCCACCACCATTATAGCTTCAAAATTAATGTGGTGTTGAGCTGAAAATATAACAAATAATTATTAGCTACAGTTGACATACGTAAATATGTTAGAAATTTCATGTGGGGTAGAGATAATATCAATGATAATACATCAAAAACTATCTGTCTTCAAAAAACAATTTTATCAGTAAAAGACTTTTCAAATTTATATGCTTAAAACTTATTCAAATAATTGATTTTCCTCACATCTTCCTCAAATATTTAATTCTTCACGATGTCACCAACTCACACCTTCCTCAAATATTTAATTCTTCATGATGTCACCAACTCACACCTTCCTCAAATATTTAATTCTTCATGATGTCACCAACTCACACCTTCCTCAAATATTTAATTCTTCATGATGTCACCAACTCACACCTTCCTCAAATATTTAATTCTTCATGATGTCACCAACTCCACCTTCCTCA
>NW_025813475.1:0-3879 GCF_021976095.1 Xenia sp. Carnegie-2017
ACTGGCTCAATATCACTTGTTGCAAAGAATTTCCTACACATCCCATTCTTTCAATGACCTTATTTTAGGTATTACGAGAAGCAGAGGCGCAAGGACTGAATAATGTCACGTGGATTTTTAGCGATGCTATTGGTCCAACGATAGCCAACTATAACATCAGCAAAGAGCAGTTACACGGCGCTTTTGGCATTGATTTTGTTTCCGAAGTAATTCCGAAGATTGAGGAGCATCTTTTGAACGTGACTGTTGAAAATTCGTGAGTAATCCATGGTTATTGAAACTCTTCGAAAAGAAGCTTAACTGTTCTACAAAAAATGTAGTTGGTAAAAGACAATGCAGAATGAACGAGAAGTTTGATCGTAATTTCCTAAAAACTTCAGTACGATGGAGTCGACTTATCAATGTGGTAAACAGCATCTTAGCCATAGAAAACGGACTTGATAATCTATTGAAATGCAATGGCAAACTACCAGGAGGACAGTGCCCCAACACAAGTTTTCCATTAAATGCTGAGGATGTGTACACATATATACAAATGTTTCATTTAAAGGTGCTTTAGGTAAGCAAGTGTCTTTTGATGAACATGGGGACTTGGAGACGAAAAACTATACTTTTCGTAATTTGCAATGGAATCGCCTTAATGACACCATAGAGTCTCGAACAGTTGCAGAATGGTCATCCCTTCAGCCAGATAGTCCTAAATTCATTCATGGCAAAAACGATCTTGGTCTTACATGGAACAAAGGTAAAGTCCCTTATGCAACCTGCAGTATTCCATGTAAACCTGGAGAAAAACAGGTGGGTGAAAGTGATTGTTGCTGGGCATGTTATCCTTGTCCTAAAGGTGAGGTAAGCAACGTTACAGGAGTAAACACATGTCATAAATGTCCATGGGGATGGTATGCTAACAAGGCTAAAACACAATGTCTCAAGACTGAAGTGGACTATATTGACTCTGGTGATGCATTTGCAATTGTTACTATATGCATAGCATCTATTGCTATTGTTGCCATTTTAATGGTTGTGGCAAAGTTTTATTTCGTCAGAGACACTCCGTTGATTCAAGACTCAAATCCACTCCTCTTAGGTTGTTTGATAACTGCGGTAATCCTGGCTTTCATGTATTCTTTGTTTCAAGTTACATTGTATCGTACAGACGCATCATGTCGATTCTTGAGTGCAATGCTTTTGGTGACACAGCTGCTAGCAGCAAGCACATTATTGGCTAAAACCAAGACATGTGACCAGCATCTCAGGAAGCTAGCTTCACATTATTTTGAGCCAGCCGCCCAGTTCTGCTCTATAATATTTGTCGCAGCTGTGATGCTGTTTGAGCTTTTTATCATTGGAATTTGGTTCATAACGGATTCACCAGTGTTTGAATTAACAGTAAGTTCGATTGAGCTACACATCCGAGAATGCAGTTCGACCTGGGCAGCGGCAAGATTTATTGCCACTGGCTTCCCACTACTCATACTATTTCTTGCAACAGTTTTCTCGTTTAAAGAACGCGATGATCGTAAAATCACAGCGAAGCAAAGTATATAAGTTTTGTACAATTTCTCTGTGCATACTGCTCATTGCATTCTTTCCTACACATCGTTTCGCCCAAGGCCTTACACAGAGTATTGTCATAACCACTTCTCTTGTGGGCGGATTAGCGGTTAGCGTCTGCATAATCTACCGAAGGTGTACATTTTGCTTGTAAAACCTCACCGTAACGTACCTGAGGAAGAACAGGAACGCACTCGTAGTCATAATACCACAAGTTCGGCACACACAGCAAACGGAAGTCAACATCGCTCTGTTTTCTCAGAGGGTGACGACAAGTTTCAACCGACCAATGACAATGAAAAGCGTGTTGTGAAAGACATTACCCTTTCGTAATGCGGTCAACATCATTTCTGATAATGCCTTGTTTTAGAAACATTTTCTTAGAAAGTTAATTTCGTGTAGTGAAAGTCATTTAAACGTCAAAATGTAGAGTTTACTTGTAATTGATGATCAATAAAAGTTAAGAAACAATTGTTAATTTTGAAAATATTGCTGAGTTTCTAAACGACTATTTGAATATCGATTTCAATATTCAAATTGTCACCAATATTCAACTTAACATCAAATAGCTGATTTTCTATATTAACATTTCGAGTGAAATTGCTACGTTGGTTATCTACTCATAAATTAGGGTTACGTTTGGTTACAGAAAGATCTTAGTTACTTTTGTAAAACCTTCAATATCGCAAAAGATCCCCCAGTGAACCCTCTCCACCCAAACTCACATTTTCCGTCAGGGTATGATGCAATGCAACATAAATGCATTATAATCAGCCACTTACTCCAATACCGACACAATTTGCTTTTTTCTCTCAGGAACAAAGGGTACTTTTTCTTTTGCCTATGTAGTCGTCTGTTCTCCTCTCTAAAGAATATATAAACCATTTTGTACATTTTATGGGAGAAATCATTTAAAATTCCAAATATTATAAGGTTAACGTTCAACTTTAGGAACAAATTGTCATTAATGCAGTTGGAAAGATAAGCATTAGGGCGAAGTTGAATAAAGACGTTATTCCACGGACCTAGTTTTACGTGAGTGGAGCATTATCCTCTTCTCTCGCGCAGATTTGTAAATAGCTGAAGGCACGTGACGATGTCTATAGTACAAAGCCATGTTAGTCACCAGGTTTCCAAACAATGTCAAATCAAAATGTGGAAAACGAAAATATCTGAGTTACAGTATGCATCTCATGCATTCTTCACCTTAATATTCTTAGAACTTGAGGATGAAACTTGTAACGTTCTTTGAGTTTCTTGTTGTAAGTGAGTGATGCTTTTTCTCTCGGAGCAAGCTAGAACAAACACAACATTACAAACATATAAATTCTCCTTCGCATGCAAAAAAGAATTAATCAACACTGGATGAAAGTTACAAACGATAATATTGATGTACAATAATGAAAACGAAATAGTTAGTTAAAAGAAGCAGCAAACATATGTATGTTAACAATTTGCTGCAATTTCAACAAATGGGGCAAAAATATAAACAAAGCAATGAAATTACCGGTCCAAGTTTGGCTGACGCATCTGCTTTCCAAATTCTGAAAACGCAATTAGATTAAATTAAAGTCCTGAACATTAGTTACATGAAGACGGCTAGACGTCATAAGATGAATGATTTACAATATTTATGAAAGTAAAAACCAAGCTTGTGTCCTCCACCATCATCAATCCTCAAACAATAATTTTCAACTTGACAATAGATCATTTCCATTGAAAGGATGTAAGGGTTCTGACTGAATTATGTCTTACTGTGTGTTGATTAGTCGTTTTTTGTCTTTTCAATTATACTGGAAATGAAACCTACAGGAAAATTGATAACACGATGGTACTACCTCATGTTAGTGTTACATATTAAATTCTCTTAAGTCGTCGTGTATTGTTAAACTTACTCTGACAAACAGTAACATAATTTTAGCGGTAAGTGCAAGTTTGCCAAATATTTTATGTTTTACTTAGTTGAATAAAATTTCTTTGTTGGCGAAGAAAGATAAACTTGATGAGGCACTTTTCTCTGCTGCTGCTCCTTACCTACCTTTGAAGAAACACTTTACCTCAAAAAAGGGCACTTTTTTGAATGACGTTTTAGGGCCTTGGATCCCCTTGGACCCTCCGGTTTTAACATCCCTGGAAAGAAACGAAAAAATTGCGTTGTGTGAGATTATTCAACTTTTCATGGAGATTTTTCTGTGGAGATTATTATTTTCATGGCAAGGTTTAATGAAAGCGTGTTGTTTGTGCAAGTAAGACATTTAGGAGCAGACATTGAAATATTTTTGTTTCTTCAGTTTTTCATGTTTTCAAAGGAGTAAGGAAAACGGA
>NW_025813476.1:0-8542 GCF_021976095.1 Xenia sp. Carnegie-2017
TTTCATAATGTCGTCGTGATCTTTGCTAGCGTATGCATTGTTTGTGTAAATCAAAGTCGGTGTTTCCGAGTTTAGACCAAAACCATGAGCAGCCGACAGATGTTAGCTTACTTCCGTTTACTTATTTCATGCGTTGTAAATATATATGTGTATGTATGGTTTTGAATATCATTCTGTCTGAAGATGACTTTGAAATAAAGTCGAAAATTTACAGTTCACTTCTCGTCTTATTTTGATTCATATTTTGCAATCTCAAGATGTCTTATGTTTTCGGAATTGGCTTTTATTTTTTCTTTAAATTGTCGTCTGGTCATTTTTTTTACAATTCAAAATACTTTATAAACGATCAGATTGACAAGATTATGCCCTTTAACATATTCTTTAAATTTTTTACCCAGCTGTTTTAATATAATATTTTGATTCAAAATGATGCAATAATGTGTTCTGACTTACCTAGATCCGCCACTGCTCCTATTTACCAGCCCAGAAATGGTAGTATAACTGTATATAAATTTAAATAGAAAAGATTGTGTTTACACATTTTCGTTAAAGCTCATAATTTTCAAACAGTTGTTTATAGTCTGAATGTGTTGTTACAATGAGTCTATGAATTTCATGAATGCAGATGCACTTTTCAGGCAAAAAAAGCACAAAACCGATTTACTTTTGCTATTTATTGGCCGACGCTTGCGGAGATCAATAAAAAACTGAATATGGCAAAAAGAATATAACAATACGATGGTTATTAAAAACAGATCAAACATTATTCTATACTAATAAAGAACACACATGAACTCGTCAAATGGTCTCAAGCAGTCCCTCAAACGACAAACGAAACAGCACCTTCGTCCCTTCGAGATCGTAAAAGTCCATAGTTATATTCCATTTTTATCCAATTCAAAACTGCTTTCTAAAACATTATAAAACCTCCATTAAAATCGAAAAATTCAGATTAATAAAAACATTTCAAAGCTCTTATTTAGCCAGCAAAATGTAGCAAGTGACAAGTTATGACAAATTGAATTAATTCACCAAACTTTGTGAAATTACCACTCAAGGTATAAAAGTAGAAATATATTTATTGCGTGCGAGAAATATAAGAGAAATTGTTTTAGTCATACGGCCCGTAGCGAATACAGCAGACATAATTTTCAAGCTATGTGATAGATAGTTTCCTTGGTAATATATGCAAATCAGTTGGAGAAAAGACTTCTTGTGTAGAGTCCCTTTAACGCAATTCATTTTCGTGAGCAAAAGTTATGGCCACAAATCCAGCATCTTCATCATCTCGTAAATAGTTTAACATTACCAAAGTAAAGAAAACATGTTTATTATATAAGATTATTATATGCATGCTGCACACTAGAATTTTTCATTATAATAAACCTTCACAAAGATTTATGTAGATTTCGATGTATTTGTTTATAGTTACTGTTATATAGCAATAAAAACATCAAACTGCCTCTAGACTTTAATAGTAAATTTAGGAATGGTCAATATGCGATTAGCTTTCGACCTGATTGTCTATTTGTAGCTAATGCCATTTTCTTGATATATAGTTCATATAAGTTATATGTGAAATTCTCGTGTGCGGAAGCATGCAAAACACAAAAAGTTTGCATCTTAAAATGCATCTTAAGAATATTCTTTATAAATTCCAGAAATATTATGTTAAGGATTAACATTTTTGATATACATACTAATCGTGCAGAAAATGCATGTTAAATTTTCTGAACGCCTACATGTCTCATTCATATACCTATAATGTATATGTTGTGGCAATGTAGCTAACATTGAATAGAAACAGATAATTATAATCTACATTGCAGCTCAACTGAATTCACTTACATTTTGCTCCAGATTACTTAACTTCAATTAACATGTGCAATGGTCTTGTATACGTTATAAAAAAATGTTTGTATGATCTCAAACAAACTCAATGTCGTGATAAATTAGTGGGAGATGATCGTGACTAAAACACTACACGAGTACATACAATTACTGTAGTGACATACGAGTACATACAAATTACATACGACGACATACACAACCCAGTCTCTTCCTTAAATTAACTCTATACACTAATTGTGAAAATACCCTCAAATTGACTCTATAAGTAATTTAACGTCCATTCAAACAAACCTTGTGACATGAGTGGCTCCTTTGCCAGTTCTTTGCCTAATGCTAGATGTTCGTGGTAGAAATAAAACTATTAAGAAGAAAAATGCCAGAAGAGATATAGTTCTTCAAAGAAGTGAAGTTGGCGAACGGATTATTCATAAGCCAAGCAAAGCACTTCGAGAAATAGAAATACACAAAGAGGTGTGTGCTCGGAAATAATACTTTTATCAAAGAAATAGCAGCATTTTAGATTTTTGTTTAACTTGTATGCTACGTTTTTATGTTACTTGTTGTTATTATTATCATAGATGAGGAAATGCCTACAACATCGTCAGATTTACATGATGTTCCACAGGAATGTTATGTGATGACAGTGTTACTGAAAGAGGTTGATAATACTTCTTACATCTCAACTTTACATAACAGAAGCAAAATTTTGTGCTGTCCAGGCCACTGCATCTATACATAGTTTTTATTTTTATACACATGTGACTGTGCTTTTAAGACTTCAATGTACTCTTGTATCATATTTTAGAAAAAAATAGAAAAGGAAACAGCTTTATGTCATAAAATCATTTCATTTTCATTTTAGATCTTGAAGCTATTCTTGAAAGCTCAGTTGGTTATTGGAGAAGTGGATACTGGGCCATCTGCTTGGCAAAAAATGGAAAATCGAGAAGAAAATGGGAAAGTATGAGGGAAAAATTATTTAATGTCACTGTGTAATCATTTGCTCCTCCTTTATCTGCTATGAAGTGTTGGAGATGCAATGAAAATGAAGCTGTACTGAGATGCAGACAATGTGGTGTGTTGAGATATATTTGTAGAGAATGCGATGATGATGTCCATGAGAACAATCCTCTCCATGATCGAAGTGTGGTTGGATGGTTATTTTCAATATATCAAGCCTACACAATCCATTTCATCTGATGGAAAGATTTGCAGCATTGGTAAGTATAATGTACATACTATTGAATTTTATATAAATATTTGTTGTTTTTTTTGTTGTGCCCTATGTGAGAGAAATGTTTTTTTGTGATGATGCTGTTATCTTTGTAGATCGATCATGTCCCATCCTTTACCCATCATCATGTTAGTTGTGTAATGAATCCATTGTGAAAATTACCAACAGTTCTCTTATGATTATGATCACTTGTGAAGGTGAAAATGTCCTTATGCAATTTATTTACTGAGTCCAAATAACATTTTTGTTATATGGATGTACATATGATGCATCTTATTAAAATCTGATTTGTTAGGGGCTGATTATTGAGAAAAATACATAGGCAGCAGGTTGGATTGTACACTAATTCATAAACTTTAAATTGAAACTGAAAACTTCAAATCATCAATGAAGTTGCTGGCTTCTTATGAAACCCCAGGATTTGATTTCTTCGAAGCGCATATTTTCAGCGCTGTACTGGTTATCTTTGATTATATTTTTTTTATCAGGACGATTTGGTCTTAATCGGTTCACTGTACATCGCTCATCTTTTCAATGGAAGTGGTCACCAATTTCTGTTGACAGTATAATTGAGAGTGGCTGGTGGCCTGGTAGCCCTGAAAATGTTCATTACATATTAAGTCAAGATGTCTTTAATTTGTGGGATGCATTTAGAAAGAGGATGCCTAGGTCATCACAATCTGCTTTTGTAAGAAGTTTGGAAGATATTTCCAGCTCTAGAGGAAGGGTGATTAATTTTATGCTATCTACATGTCTTTGTTAGTGTGCTTTTATTTTGTATATATTTTTTCCTCACAAACCAAAAGCTACAAGACGTAAATCTTGGTTTCAAAATAATCCTTTATGATCATTTCTTTCTGTGAATTTTGTAAATTCTGGAAATTCAAGGAAAATTTGTTTAAAATTTGTAACAAGCACATGTCAATTTTGTAGGCTTCATATAATGTGTATGTTAAAGTATGAGAATATATTATAGTACAGTTGGGTTTTGCATAATCAACAAATAGTATATAATTGTGCTATGTTTTGATGTGGAAATGTTATCAATCCAGTCACATTCAGAAAATTGTTTGCTGAATGGAGCTATTGCCAACATGAAATTGACCTTCTTCATGAGCAGACATGGAAAAATTGTCCTCCTTGTAGTATTGATCAACATTCATGTCATGTTGATGGAAATCAAAAGTGTACAGATTCAGCAAAGTACCAAGGTTTGTGATATTGGATGGCATTCTCAAACTTGCAAAATGGAATTACCCTTTGTAAACGATTCAGATATTTTTATGTTTTAATAATTTGAACCAATTTCAACAAATCCAAGAAAAGACCTACTGCTCATGTTTGATTCTTTACCTGCATTGTTGAGTTTATGAGGGCTTGTGTTCTAAATTGATAACTTACTTTTACCACAGGGTCCAGTCCAGTGTTATTATCGTGATGTATTGATTGCAAACAATAGTTTTGTGGACTCTCATTTAAAAGTCTTGGTTCAAAGTCAATTCAGGTAATGTGTTATGAAGTAGGATTGAAAGGTAGTAATCTATTATTAGGTTAAAGCATTTTTCGACGTTTCTACATGTTCTACGCAGGGTTCTACGTGTTACATAGAAAAAAATCAAAATGCGCTAAGAAATATTGCACCAGCACTGTCTATAATGCATGGGAAATCACACAGTTGGTCATGTCAGGTACGTTACATACGTAGGTTATGATTGTTTACCCAACAACTCGTAAACTAAATACCGCATACGCCGACGATAATGCTCTATTAAAGATGTTATGAGACGAAGCGTGCTTTGTCAAACTGTAATAATACTGTATTTCACGTAACTAAACCGTTGTTACGTAAATCTGAAATGGGTTGTCTTGAATGGATGATTTTTTTCACACTTTTTAGGTTATTTGGAGCGGAAGATTGCATTGTGGTGCGGCAGCAACTTCTGGCGAAGAAGTTGAGCAAATAAATTCGTATTTGTCAAGACTTGGCTCGACTACTAAAATATATGACGACTTCCGGTGAGTATTATTTTCTTATCTGCGTATCCACTCAGGTTTTTGATCGATTAAGTCCACGAACTAATGTGCACATTAATGGTTGTACGTATAAGGACGAAGAATGCATTACTGAACACCTTCTGAGTTGGAACAAGCGAAAATTTTAAACTTGGCAAAATCCTTGTTATTCGAATGAAAAGGTTACACGTTGTATATGTCTTCAGTTAATTGTCAAAATTATACTAGTGTGAGTCCATGATTCTAATGTGTGCTACGTACGTGTATAATATGAAATGAATTTACAGTTCATAGTTGTGTATAGGTGTTGTTTGAACCCAATATGTTTACTGCGCTAATATATTTCTTTTTCACTGTTTTTCATAATGTGTCCTTTCACTGTTTTTCATAATGTGTCCTTTCATTGTTTTTATAATTGTCCTTTCACTGTTTTTCATAATGTGTCCCTGTTTGCATCGGACGGCTCAAAAATTGACTATGTTGAAGACTCCAAGTACCTTGGCGGTTATTCAGATACTGAGCATGATATGTCTGTCAGAATAGCGTTGGCATGGAGTGCGCTGCATTCTCTTCCGGCAGTTTGGAAGTCTCCAATCAAGAAGTCAACAAAGACTAAAGTGTTCAAGGCTTGCATTGAAATCATACTTCTCTACGGGTCAGATTCATGGACGCTAAATGTGAAACGTAAAAAGCGTCTCGACGGCACATACACAAGAATGCTTAGACACGCCTATGACATCTCTTGGAAGCCATCCTACCATGCAACAAATCTCTGTACGGTACGCTTCCTCGTGTGTCTGAAACGGTTCGTCAGCCGCGTTTGACTCTTGCGGGCAATGTTAGTCGTCATGAAGAGCCCGCTGGTAGGCTTCTGCTATGGACACCCTCAGCAAAAAGAAGAATTGGGCGCCCGTTTGTCACCCTCAAGAACATCATTGAGGAAGAAACAGGCTTGTCTGGACAAGACCTGTCGACTGCAATAGCAGATCGCCATCGCTGACACTTGGAATACGTTCATGTTTTACCTGAGCCATCTGGCATTGGATGACGCAAGGCAAGGCAAGGCAATTTCGAAGACCGAAAGGCAACTTTCATCTGCCAGAGACGATTATGTAAAGTTAAGAAGCGAACTTAATGTCCAGGATTCTGACTTGGGCGACTCGATAATGCAGTGGAAAGAAGAAGTTCAACAATTTGCGAGAGGTAACATTGTTTACTTTCAAATATTTTTTAGAAACATGGTTTAGTATTTTACAGTTCTGTACTAATGGTTGATTTTTGTTCAAACATCATTTAAAACGAAACTATATTAAATAATTCTTGGCCTGGCTCAGGGAGTGCTTAGTAATTACGTAGATAAATTAATATTTTTTATTGTTTGTCTAGAACAACAAATTGGAGTTTCTTCGTTGAAAAGTGCCGCCGAAGATTTCTTCCTTTTGCATCAAACTGTTGATAATGCTCAACATTTGGAGAATTTTGTAAAAGCCAACGATGATCAAACGCGGACATTTTTGGGTGATAGGTGTTTCGTTCATGATGCTCAAAACAAAGTGAAACAACTTGAACAAAATGCAACAAGATTGCTGGAATTGAAAAGACAGCTTTTAGATGGACATGTGACAGAGGAGCAGCTTCTTGAGCAAGGAAAGTCGCAGCTGGCAAAAATCACAGTAGCAAAGCTGCAGAAGAGATTAGAAATGTTGTATTTTTCAGTCACTAGACGCACAAAAGAAATAACTATTGCTGGTGAGTTTTGTTGGAGGTTTTATGAGTAACTGTAAGCATTATTTTAAAGTTCGTAGCAAAATCAAAGTGAGTTAGATTTTAGATGTAGGCGACACAAAATGCAAAATATGGAACAGTTTTATTCGAGATAAATCGTGCTTTATCTAAAAGTTAACGGATAAATACTATCTACGCCATCCTGGTAGAAATATGTCGACTTATATTTCAAAACATTTTTCCAAATTACTGTAAAATTGCGACATGCACGTTCTGTAGATTCTAGCAAACGAAGATCTTCCATGAGAAGGAAATGCCCTGAAGAGAAGTCCAAAATAACATCCACCGTAGAAGAGTTAAATTGCCTCTCAAGTCTGTGTGCTCTTCCTACAACAAGTGCGGAAGAAATCATGTCTGGAGATTTTGTTTAGTCGTTTAACCAGTGTGACATAGATAGTACGACTTCACATGGTGTGTAAAACAATAGCAATTACAGTTCTATGTATATTGTGACGTTCATGCTCTCTTTTAGTTTCAACTATTTTACTTTACAAGATTTAGATATACCTGTGCGTTTCAAGACACAAATTGTCGATAAGTACATGGTAGTTAAAAGATTGGAAGAGGAAAAAGTACTTCTGAACATGGAGATGAGAAATTATATGATTTATTATTTGGAAAATGTTTTGCCTCTCCTTTGTGAAGGAAAAGAGAAGACTAAAGATAGGATAGGTATACAGATAGATGTTCGTATTAAGTTAAAACAAGCTTAAAGATTACGTATTTATATACAGTGGAATGTAATGTACATGCGTTTAACATATTTTGCAATTATTTTTTTAGTATTTACAAATAATGTTGATGAATCTAATGACTATTCTTTCCTTGAAACAGAGGTCAGATAAGTAGAGAAAATGACACCAATCTTTTAAAATACGAACATACTTATTGACATGATTATGTTTGTTTTATAGAGCTTTCTTCTAGATGAATATAAACATCGCTATTGTGTGCGAAAAGACACAATGAAGACTCTGCATGGTCGTCTCGCCATCACAAACAGCGGAATTGCATTGGCTAGAGTGCAATTGAAAAAAGATTTTCAATACTTTCACGACTTAGAACAGTCCATAGTCAACGTATACGGTAGTGACAATGAATCAGATTGTAGCGATGAAGATGACGTTCGTGAAGATGACGTTCATGAAGATGTTGAAGAAGAAGATGCATATAATTCGTAGTATTTTGTTGCTGAAAGCTGTGCTATCATTATTTTTGTGTGCACTTTTTATAAATAGAAAATTATTTGCATGTTCCTCTTTTTGTAAATAAAATGTATGCACGTACACTTGCAAGTATATACATCTAGCAAGATACACGCATATGTAGTTGTTCAGTGCAAACGGCCTATTTTGTAACAATCTATGATCTTCTACAAATTGTCCTTTTTCCTGAATATTTAGATTTCTGATTCCTCAGAGATAGATTTATTGATTTAACAGTCGCTCATTCTCACTCAATTAACCAAAAAAGCTATGAATGGCTACCAGCCACTAGCTGGTATACTGGTTCAATTCCAGTACATAGCTCTCAAGAAAGTTGTTTCTACGTACATATCTATATCTCAGACACCGTGGATGTAATGAAGCCATTCACCTTTTGCAGCTGTTATAAGTTGTTTGTTAACAAAAGTGATTGAAAACATGTTTCATCAAGATT
>NW_025813477.1:0-4190 GCF_021976095.1 Xenia sp. Carnegie-2017
TTGGGATAGTTCAGCAATGGAATACCTTTTACAAAATTCTGAAAACAATTTCATATAATATTATTAAGTTACGAATAGCAAAGGAGTAATTTTATATAAAACTAAGATAAGTACCTTTCTACGCATCATGCAATGAGGAAACATTAATTTCCATATTCCATCGGCAACCCATAGCCTTCCACATCCTATAAGTTTGATTACGAAAATATCTTAGCCTGATGAGAATCACAGCTATTTTCCAATAGAATATATTTATAGCTTTAAACTAATTTTAAAATACAATTGCATCTAACTTACCGCGCTCTTTGCAAGTATCAGAACAATCATCTGATGTATGCTCGTACAAACTTCTCGCCCTAATTTTGTCGATTTGTTCTAGAACCCTAGAAGAGTCCCCATCTTCTTTAAGCAAACCAAAAAAGTCCAGTTGCCCCAATTCCCTCAACTCATTCTCCATCTCGACCCAAAATGAAGCAGCAACTTGTTTCTCCAAAATCTTTATATAAAACGCAAATAATGCTTACCATCAAAACTGTAACAACGTGATAACAGTAATACAGATCTACAAACATATCGTTCTCTTTACTGCCATTGTATACTTCATTAAACGCTTCAGAAAAACCGTTAAATGATACCCAACGAATGACAACTATAGAAAACATGTTTCATTTGTAAAATCTACTTGCTATTTTAACATTAATTAATCAAGTGATTATATTGTAACTTACGCGAGTGACAGCTGCCACTGAAGCAAAGTTGAATCAACAAAACAGAGATCCGTAGCCTCGATCATTTTTCTTTGTTCGGGATATAACATCCAGCCATCTTTCCCATTACCGTACTTGGAATATCCATAAAGCAAATTACAGCGATTGCATCTAAGCGAAACTTTCACTCCATCGGTAGTTCCAGAAAGATCGTGTACCTGAACTTTTACTGGCTTATTGTAGCTCACAAGATCATGGTTGCACTTAATACATTTGGAGCATGAAGGTGTAAATACATGCAACTTCCTATCGTTGTACTAGGAACTTTAATTTAGAATGTAAAAGAACATTTCCATCTTCTTCTTCTAAATTGGGACATACCAAAGCCAACACTTCTTTACGTACATTCACGGGAGTACAAGCAAAGACGCAACATTGGCAATAGAGCAATAGTGACAACCCATATTTCAAAACAAGAACAAACAGAATTACATCAACATTTAGATCATTGCAGACTTTCAAATTAATAGATTGATATCACTTAATATCCTCGACGCCACATATTCTTGATGTAGTTCCCTCGTTGACATCTTTTCGCAAATCGTCAACCGATTGACAATTGTTACGCCTGCGCTTCGACATATTTTCAGCTTTTCCTAGTCAGAAATGATTTCGGCTTTCCCCAGTGATCCAGTGAGAAATGACTTGGCTTTTCCCAGTCAGAAGTCATAGGAAATACTATTATTATGCATATTAAGCAATCTCGATTGCAATTAAGAACCTACCTACACTGCTATAGGTGACATATCATATAATTGTCCATGCAAAATTGTAAATAAAAAAGTATAATGGCAGACTCTTGCTCGATATTTGCAAGTGTTTTGCAAACTTTTTTCGCTCGAATTATTGAGTATTAAGACGTAAAAATAAACGGAATGTATTAAATTGTCAGTGAGGAGAGTTTTCATCGAGTATTTTTGGGAGAAAGACGAATGCGACACTGCGGACATTACGTCATTCGAGTGTGATAGTGTGATGTCGTGTGATGCATCACAATATTGCTAGCCAAAGTAGCAAAAAATATATCGCGCATCAGATGTTCATTTTCAGTATGAAATGTCAAAGTTTCTAACTTTCTCTTTTACGAGTAATTCTGGTTACTGAGCTTATGCCACGCTATGAAAATCGAGAGCACAAAACTTTGAGTTCAGGATAAGATAATACGCAAATCGTAGGTTTTAATGCTTATTGCGATAAATGCAAAAGCGTTTGAATGAATTGAATTCACACGACCAAGGAGCAAGGCCTCATCCTCGTGCCTCTTGCCGGAGCACGCACTGCAAATTTCTAGCCGTAATTGAGATTAAGTGTCAGTATTTACCACTTGTAAACATTCCTTAAAAATGGCTGCAAATCTACTTCCTTACTTACGGGAATAATGCAATCGAAGGAAGTTGACTTTTCACGTTAATAATACACCTTCCACTTTGCCCTTAATGCTCCGTATCTTAGGTTCATAGTAAGACCTAGTTGTCGCTCTCAAATGTGTGAAAAGTAAATATCATTTTTTAAAAAATCTATTATATGATATTCATTTCATATTATATTTTTTTGGGTAAAACTTTCGTGTGCGACATTCAACTGTTAGCAAAGCCCAAAAAATTCTAAAAAAAGTGCCGCAATGATAATTGGGGTGAGCACAAACTTTATAACATTTTATTTTCATTTTGTTTTGCTGCATACAGAGGTTCTAGCTTTATTAATTTCTCAAACATCGCTTTGATGTTTAGTTTGACTTGGTCATAATGTCGGACACAGTAATGCGTTTGCGCCTTGTACTTTCAACTTTTTGACTATCTTCATTAAGCTTATACATTAGCTTCCCGTACTTGTGTACTTTGATGCACCTAAGAATGGAATGGCAGCACTTTTCTTCCTTTGGTAACTTCTAGTTGTAGATTACCAAACTACTTATGTACAGCTTGATCAATGATAGAGAGAAAGAGAGCTGTTTCTGTCTTTACAAATGTTTTAGTAAGATGTAAAGCTGTATAGATTACTCTTTAGTGAGATTCTACACATTACACGTATGACCTGCAAATTCTGTAACAGTCAATACCATTACATAATCATAAACTTGTTGAGATCATAAAATATTAACAAACATTTACCTTCATAGTTAATGGTCAGACCAACCTTGTTGTACAAAGGTGAACAATCTTTTACAAATGTGACTTCCCTTCAGGCCAGGAATGCATCCACACAATGGCGTTTGTGTGTGTGTTTTTTGGGGGAGGAAGGTACTCTAGTTTGGATTAGATTTCAATGGCAACTTGTTATAGTAGGATGTCATATTTTTGTTTTATTCTGTTATCTTTAATTATGATTGAGGAATTTTTTTTCCTTCACCATATTTACACCCAAGGCTAGGGTGGTGGCCCACCCTCCCTGAATCTGTTCCTACTTTTCTCCATGACTTGCAGCACACTCATATAATTTAAACGTATGCTAGATGAATGTTTGATGAAACCCTTAATATTACATTGATTCATCTTTTTCTGTGCAACGGGGAGGGGAGGTGTGTATAACTATGCACTTTGTGTAAATATAGCGGAGGGGAAGGACTATAACAAGCATAATTGCAAAGCCAAAATTTTTTTGAAAGCAGTTTTCTTTATTGAAGCAATTAGTTGAAAATGAATTGATAAAAGAGGAAAATCCATCGTCACGAAGGAGATTTTTTAATTCCTAAAATTAGTAAAATTGCAAAGTTAGGTTGAAAAATTTTGTAAACTTAATCGACGCCAATGTTTGTGAACGATATATGTTATATATGGCGTGGAAAACGTCCATACTTCCAATATGAATTTGGTTTATTAAAAATATGTTGAACTACGATTTTAAAATACACCACTTAATAAGCCGTTCTTCTCTCTTCTCTTAGTCGTAATGGTTATTGATGCTGTTTCAAAATATGTTAACGTTCAGTGTCAAGACACAACACAACGCAACTTTACACCCGTCTATCTCTCTGGCTGATGGCCCGCATTCATACATCATAATACAAGTAAGATGAACTATTTCTTATACGTGATATCAAATTTGGCAAGCGTGAAACATATAAATTATCACACACAAAATAATTATAAAAAGCACGCTACACTCGAATGTGCGATGTAAAATAAAAGGAATATACATGTTTTGTCTATGATATAGAGAAAAAGGCGATTTATCGCTATGTGCATTAAACGAACACCGCAAGCTAGCTACATATATTGTTTTCGTCAGGATATTTCCTCACGAATAAAATTATAAACATTCCAACCAAACAACGCTTGCCAAATTAAACTCGAAGTTCTTAACAGAAATATGTCTATATATATTTAAGCGTAATCCTATTAATAGTTCCCAACGTTGAATACGACAGGGTAGATATGGCCATTTATAATTAGATATTAGTGGTGCGAGAGTATTAGTGTCATT
>NW_025813478.1:0-3341 GCF_021976095.1 Xenia sp. Carnegie-2017
CAAAAAGACTATAATTCACGCATTTTCAAAAATTTTCACAATTTTTCACAAAAAGACTATAATTCACACATTTTCAAAAATTTTCACAATTTTTCACAAAAAGACTATAATTCACGCATTTTCAAAATTTTCACAATATTTTTACAATTTTTCACAAAAAGACTATAATTCACACATTTTCAAAAATTTTCACAATTTTCACAAAAGACTATAATTCATGCATTTTCAAAATTTTACAATTTTCAAAAAGACTATAATTCACGCATTTTCAAAATTTTCACAATTTTTTACATTTTAACAAAAGACTATAATTCAAGCATTTTCAAAATTTTCACAATTTTTCACAAAAGACTATAATTCACGCATTTTCAAAATTTTCACAATTTTTCACAAAGACTATAATTCACGCATTTTCAAAAATTTTCACATTTTACAATTTTTCAAAAAAGACTATAATTCACACATTTTCATTTTACAATTTTTCACAAAGTATAATCAAGCATTTTCAAAAATTTTTACAATTTTTTACAAAAAGACTATAATTCACGCATTTTCAAAATTTTCACAATTTTTCACAAAAAGACTATAATTCACGCATTTTTCAAAAATTTTCACAATTTTTTACAAAAGACTATAACACGCATTTTCAAAATTTCAATTTTTCACAAAAGACTATAATTCACGCATTTTCAAAATTTTCAATTTTTCACAAAAGACTATAATTCACATGATTTTCAAAATTTTCCAATTTTTCACAAAAAGACTATAATTCACGCATTTTCAAAATTTTCACAATTTTTTTACATTTTAACAAAAGACTATAATTCACGCATTTTCAAAATTTTCACAATTTTCACAAAGACTATAATTCACGATTTTCAAAAATTTCACAATTTTCACAAAAGACTATAATTCACGATTTTCAAAAATTTCACAATTTTTCACAATTTTTCACAAAGACTATAATTCACTCATTTTCAAAATTTTCACAATTTTTCACAAAGACTATAATTCACGCATTTTCAAAATTTTCACAATTTTTCACAAAAGACTATAATTCACGCATTTTCAAAAATTTTCACAATTTTACAATTTTTACAAAAAAAGACTTAACCAAGCATTTTCAAATTTTCACAATTTTTACAATTTTTCAAAAAGACTATATTCACACATTTTCAAAATTTTCACAATTTTTCACAAAAGACTATAATTCACGCATTTTCAAAATTTTTACAATTTTACAATTTTTCACAAAAGACTATAATTCATGCATTTTCAAAATTTTCACAATTTTTCAAAAGACTATAATTCACGCATTTTCAAAATTTTCACAATTTTTCACAAAAGACTATAATTCACGATTTTCAAAATTTCACAATTTTTCACAAAAGATATAATTCACGATTTTCAAAATTTTCATTTTTCTACATTTTTCACAAAAGACTATATTCACGCATTTTTTAATTTTCTAATTTTTCACAAAGACTATAATTCACGATTTTCAAAAATTTTCACAATTTTACAATTTTCACAAAAGACTATAATTCAAGCATTTTCAAAATTTTCACAATTTTTCACAATTTTTCACAAAAAGACTATAATTCAAGCATTTTCAAAAATTTTCACAATTTTTTACAATTTTTCACAAAAAGACTATAATTCATGCATTTTCAAAAATTTTCACAATTTTTACAATTTTCACAAAAGACTATAATTATTTTCAAAATTTTCACAATTTTTCAAAGACTATAATTCAGCATTTTCAAAAATTTTCACAATTTTTCACAAAGACTATAATTCATGCATTTTCAAAAATTTCACAATTTTTACAATTTTAACAAAAGACTATAATTCAAGCATTTTCAAAATTTTCACAATTTTTACAATTTTTACAAAAAGACATAATTCACGATTTTCAAAAAAATTTTCTACAATTTTACAATTTTACAAAAGACTATAATTCACGCATTTTCAAAATTTTCACAATTTTTACACTTTAAAAAAAGACTATAATTCATGATTTTCAAAATTTTACAATTTTTCACAAAAAGACTATAATTCATTTATTTTCAAAATTTTCACAATTTTACAATTTTCACAAAAAAGACTATAATTCAGCATTTTCAAAAATTTTCACAATTTTCACAAAAGATATATATTCACGCATTTTCAAAAATTTTCACAATTTTTCACAAAAGACTATAATTCAAGCATTTTCAAAATTTTCAATAATTTTACAATTTTTCACAAAAGACTATAATTCACATTTTCAAAAATTTTCAATTTTTCACAAAAGACTATAATTCACTGCATTTTCAAAAATTTTCACAATTTTTCACAAAAGACTATAATTCACGCATTTTCAAAATTTTCACAATTTTTTCACAAAAGACTATAATTCAAGCATTTTCAAAATTTTCACAATATTTTACAATTTTTCACAAAAGACTATAATTCACGCATTTTCAAAAATTTTCACAATTTTCACAAAAAGACTATAATTCACTTTTTTCAAAATTTTCATAACATTTTTTACAATTTTTCAAAAAGACTATAATTCCATTTTCAAAAATTTTCACAATTTTTCACAAAAAGACTATAATTCACATTTTCAAAAATTTTCACAATTTTTCACAAAAAGACTATAATTCACGCATTTTAAAAAATTTTCACAATATTTTACAATTTTTCACAAAAGACTATAATTCACACATTTTCAAAATTTTCAAAATTTTCACAATTTTTCACAAAGACTATATTCACATTTTGAAAAATTTTCACAATTTCACAATTTTTCACAAAGACTATAATTCACGATTTTCAAAATTTTCACAATTTTACAATTTTTACAAAAGACAATAATTAATGAGATTTTCTCAAAATTTTCAAAATTTTACAATTTTTCAAGACTATAATTCACGCATTTTCAAAATTTTCACAATTTTTCAAAAGACTATAATTCACGCATTTTCTCAAAATTTCACAAATTTTCACAAAAGACTAATTCACGCATTTTCAAAAATTTTCACAATATTTTTACAATTTTTCAAAGACTATAATTCACGATTTTCAAAAATTTTCACAATTTTTCACAAAAGACTATAATTCACGCATTTTCAAAAATTTCACAATTTTTCACAAAAGACTATAATTCACGCATTTTCAAAAATTTCACAATTTTTACAATTTTCACAAAGACTATAATTCACATTTTCAAAAATTTTCACAATTTTCAATTTTCAAAAAGACTATAATTCACGCATTTTCAAAAATTTTCACAATTTTTCACAAAAGACTATAATTCACGCATTTTCAAAATTTTCACAATTTTTTACAATTTT
>NW_025813479.1:0-16033 GCF_021976095.1 Xenia sp. Carnegie-2017
GGGGACAAGTAGCAAGGCTTCACGTGCCGTCCCTGATTTCGACTGATTGCTACAACACGCGCCACAGCGCGACAAGATATGATGATGATGATGACTGACAAACTTTTGAAGTAACGACTGCAAGGATATGGCGATTGTTTAAACTGTCTACTTCTATCAAGTGTCGAATGACGATTTTTTTAAATGTCGTATGTGAAATAAGGAGTTCTCTAACTAAAAATAACGACTGTTTCAATACACATGATTACATTCGAGTATGGTGTGACAGCTTTTAAAGATGTCATATCCCATGAAATGAAGACTTTTACAAATTTCGTCTCCTATAGAATGAGAACTTTATGAAATTTTGACTCTTTTTGTCCGGGGGAACTAGGGAAAATGACAGATTAAGAAACGTGAGAATCCGGCAATTTAAAAAATGGAGAAAACCTTGTGCTTGGCGTGTATTTGGATGAAGTGGCTGGAAGACATTGGAAGTACAATACTTGGAAAATACACCAAAAAAGATTTTACCAGAGGCAAAATTATCTAGAATTTCGAAAGGCGATGGACAAAGCTATTTCCTTTGCCAAATCTGGCTTCGGGAACATGTGCAAAAGTCCAAACTTTGACCTACGTATCTGTTTTGTTTTAGTTTTGTTGACCAGTTTTAATTTCTCTGTTGCAGACTAAAATTAAAAAATTACATTTTAAGTATCTATAGAAGCAAATAGCAGTTATGATACACTCTACAAGGTAATATAATGTTCAAAAGCAATGATAGCTTGCATTTATTGATTATAAATTCATTTTCTACGTTCGTGATAAAAATTAGCTACTACAGAAATATAAGTCAAAGAGGTAATACATAAATTTGCTACAAACATATTGTTGCGGCAAATTATTCATTAAATGCTCTTGAATTGCGAAATACGCTTCAATTCCATTGCAATAAATTTGGACAGCATGTCTAATGTTATCAACAATTTCACTTTGTTGCTCATTTAATTCATAAGGGCATGTTGGTACAACAATTCTTTGAGCTTCTTCTTCATTTACATGAACTTCTTCCTCAACAACAAAAAAGTATAATTCGTTCTGTCCATTAGTATGTACACATTTAATATAAACGACAACTTTTTTGAAAATAGTCATGTTTTCGACTCGATGTCGAAACATGTCTATTTTCAAAAAAGTTGTCGTTTATATTAAATGTGTATTGGCAATAGTGCTTTTACGAAATTATGGAACCATTAGTATGTCTTGAACAGCACAACTTGGAGAATCTACATCATGAGCCATTCCTAAAAACCAGAGTTGCCGAGGGCTGTAGTTTGATTGTGTGAATATTGGATGATTGTTCCATTCCCCTACAAACTACCCTAATACTTCATTTATAATTAGAATGTATGTTAAATGAGGAGCCATTATGTCTATTTCATTATGAGCATCAAGTAACTGCACATGCTCCAAGTAAAGAAAAATGTTCAGAATGCGACTGACAATTACTCTATTGACATCTCTCCATAACAGCTCTATTTGCTGATTATGCACTGATGCACCCGTTATAATACTTCCTCGATTCAACACACATACATTTAGCATAAGCCTTGCAACTTGAATATTTTCCAAACCAATGTCACTACGTACTGGAGATGGGACATTATATTTGTGAATTGCTTCAAGAAAAGGTTTCAAAATTGTGTCTTCTTTGTTATCTCCAGCAACTCCAAGATAAACAGTCATTCTGGAATATCCATCAATACCACCATGTATTACCAATCTGTATGGCTGTATCAACATGTGGTTGCCATCAATGTGCCTTAGTAAATTGCAGAGAAATAATTAAAAATAATATAATCAAGATGGAGATAATCAAGCTGTCATTCCTTTACTTATACCCCAATTTTTTAAAGTGTTACATATTAATTGCTTAGCAATAAGACAAAAAATATCTAACTTAGCAGTTTTACCCTTAAATAATATTATGCTAAAAAATAATAAAGTCAAACTATACAAAAGTGAATTAGGAGATCGAACATTATAAACTTTTCGTGTAATAAAGTTACTGTGATGCACAGTCCTGGACAAAGGATCAACTCTATTCATGGCTTCTCTCATTCGTTCCCTTTGAACATTCAATCCTCTGGCTCTCAGTGCTCCTCTTGCCAAACTTAAACCAACATTTGGGGTGTTCGGCAGAATATGTCGAATATTTGAATCTAGTTTCTCATTGCTCAAATTTGAAAAAATTCTGTTGACAGTGAACTACCCTCTTAAAGTTCTCTCAGAGATGCCAAAGCATCGTGCAATATCTACCCAGCGGAAACCTACATCTTCATGCAGGAACCTTAGCTCTGATTGTCTTGCAATGAGCTGTAAATTAGGTCGTCCGATCTCACCTGTATGCAACAATGGAACTCTCCGCGGATACAACATATCACGACTTTCTTGCTCTCCTTCTTCCACCGTGCGTAGATTTCACGGAATGGTCAATGAAAGACGCTTTGAACTCAATTCTTAAAGAGTTAGAGCTTCGAGAAGCTCGCACATCGATCGGCGAGAAAACCAAGAGACAAAATGGGGAGAAACAACGAGAAACGTCGCGACAAAGACATATAGAGTCAGCATCATCACTGCACGCGAAGCACAATAGTTGCGAAGAGGAGTCAACGAACAGTAAACCAAATGGAAAATTCGTTTATTGTCTCGGGGAACACAATCCAGAGGAATGTAAGAAAATAACCAATGTAACTGAGAAAAAATAACTCATTCGTAAGTACGGAAGATGTTTTATTTGTTTGAAGAAAGGACATGTCAGTAAGAATTGTAATAGTAATGATAAATTTAATGCATGTGGGAAGACACAACATATATCAATTTGTGAAGCCAATGGGATTCTCACAGGCGACGTTCAAACCAACCATTCTATTCTGGGATCTCATTGTAAGATAGCATTAAAGACAGCACAGGCTTTTATTAAGGAAGATAAGAGACATGTTGGGGTCAGAGTGTTGTTTGATTCAGGAATTCACAAGTCATGTGTGAATAGAAAGATTATACAGGGAGCAGGTATTCAGGTTAGTAAAAAGGAATGGACAGAAATCAAGTTGTTTGGTTAAGAGAAGGCTAAAGGTAAGTTGCGAGATGTATTTCAATTAGAAATACGGGAGGAGAGTGTGTATCAAGGCATACAGTGTAGACTGTATATTTCAAATTAGGAATGAACATGTAGAATTAAGAAAGATGGAGTATTCACATTTAATGGTCTGTGGTTTTCAGATGTTTGCATGGATAAGGAAGTTTTAAATATTGAAGTTTGAAATGGAGCAGATTATCTTTGGTGGTTTCAGGAAGGCAATGTTGTTGAGGGATAGGTAGATGAACCAGTTGCTGTGTCTACTAAGTTAGATTGGGTGTTGTCCGGCCCCATGAAAGCAAGAAATGATTTGGATAACATGCACTCTCAAGTAAACTTCATTGCACATGAACGTTCAGAAAATTTAAGTTTAGATAAGAATGTCAATCATTTGTAGGATTTTGAGACTTTAGGAATAGCAGAGGAAGATGAAGTTCATGAATTGTTATGGGATTCTATTGTGTTTAATGGTAACAGATACAGTGTCAAATTGCCTTGGAAAGAAGCACATAGTTTAGACTATACCAATTACAGCATAAGCTTGAGAAGATCAAAGGGTCAGTTAGTACGGCTGAAAAGGGAACCAGAAATTTTAGAAGAGTATGATAAGACAATCAAAGGTCAATTGAGGAGGGGTATTGGAGAACCAGTGATAAACCTAGAGAAAGCTGACAAAATACATTATTTACCACATCATGCGGTTATTCGCAGGGAAGCAAAAACAACTATGGTTAGAGTTGCTTATAATACGTCGTGTAAAGAGTCCCGCAAGGCTTCCTCACTCAATGACTGCTTGCATGTGGGACCCAAATTAGCACCATTGCTTTTTCAAATTTGATAAGGTCGCTTTAGTGGCAGATATTGAAGAGTCGCTTTAGTGGCAGATATTGAAAAGATATTTTGAATATAGAAGTTGATACTTTGGACGAGGATTGCTTAAGATTTTATGGTTGATGACATAAACAATGAGAGAGTGAGACCTTAAGAATGTTGATTTTCTAGAGTAGTGTTTGGGGTTAACTGCTCTCCATTTTGTTGAATGCAACACTGCAGTATCATTTAGACTCATTAATAGAGATAGACAAGGAGTTTGTTAAAAAAAACTCAAAGATAGCTTTTATGTCACTGATCTAATGTCAGGTGAAAAGTCCAAGAAGAAAGTAATGAGGTTTTATGAGTCAACAAGTGAGTGATTGGCTGCGGGAGGATTTAGGCTTTGGGGTGGCTAAGTAGTGATGAGAATGTCTTGAAAGAAACAGAAAAGAGGAAAGAAGCATTTTAGAAGAAAGAAAGGCAGAATTTAGTAATTCGAAAGTGGTTCATGAGCAAACTTATGCCAAAGCATCAGTTGGGGAAAAAGTATCAGTGGAAGTTTTGAGAAAGTACTAGGATTGCGATGGGAATGTGTAAGTCAGATCGCTTTGTATTTCGCCTCTGGAAATTGGCTGAAACAGCAAAGGCACTCATTCTAAGTAAACGAAATATACTAAGTATACTTGCAGGATTATTCAATCCCTTAGGTATTATAAGTCCAGTTGTAGTTTGTGCCAAGTTATTGTTTCAGGAGCTGTGTATTGAGAAAGCTGAATGGGATAATGAGCTGGAAAGTGACAAGAAAGAACGTTGGAAGAGGTGAAAAGAAGTGGATAGAAGATTTAGAGAGTCAAGCGTAGGTTTAGATATTTAGCGAGATTGAGAAAGCATTTTTGGTCCAGATTGGGGAAGGAATACTAAACAAGTTTAAAGGCGTGTCATAAGGTTAGCAAAGTAAAGGGTAGTTTGTGTCTGAAAGTGGGTTATGTAGTTCTTGTGTCTGAGGAAAGTTTGAAAAGAATCAAGAGATTGATCAAGGGAAAAGATAATATAATCAGAGGAGCGGAAGTCAAAGCTGTTAGCAAAGGAAGGCTAATGCACATAGGCAGGCCTCTTTAGAAACTGTACCCGCTGGAGATGGATGCAAGGGTAAGTAAAGACAGTTGTGCAGAAATAGAGAAAAAAGAAAGTAGTGAGAGAGGAGAAGTTTCAGAAAAGGGTAGTAGTGTAGAAAGTCATAGGAGACCTAGAAGGGTGGCAGTTGTGGATGCATGCTGACGAGCAAAAGTTTTGTTTGACCCTAAAGGCTCAAAGGGGGGAGTGTGTCGGAACTTATGTAAATAAGTAATGGATAATTATTCTTTAATACTAGGAACTTATGTTAATATTTTATTAGTTGTGACACGTTAAAAGTCAGGGCTCTTTTGTCGCTGTCTGTGAATGTAAAAGCTTGAAATGTTTAAGGTTATCTGTGATGTGAAATAGTTATATTGGAATAGTTATATTGAGTAAAATTATGAATTGTGTGTCGACTGCGCGTACAGTAGGAGACTATACAGTCCCAAAAACCAAACGGCAGAAGCCTAACTGCTTTGTGCTAACGCACAAAGGATAAATTTGCTACACACTTTAAGGGCATTTGCCTATTGATAAGGGCATTAAACGTTTTCACGTATTATTTTTAACTGTTGGAAAAACCTTTACTATGATAATGACTCATAGAAACCAGTATTACAGTTCTTTGTACTTAAAATTTAAAATTAAGCAGCTTTAATTTATTTTGCTTGATGCTGCTCGCTGTGACTACCCCAAGATCCGCTACTACAACAGTGGCGTGAACGAACATTCATCGACAGTATCACAGAATAGAGAACATACAGTAGGGCCAGCTCATTAAATTTTTCGTGCCACGTATATCTTATTACGCATGTGATTACCATATTGGCAGCCAGTAAAATGCATTGTGTGACCCATAGAATTGATGATACTGCAAACGGTAGCCAGTAAATTAAATAAATATACAGCAGCCAGTTGCACAGCGAAATAGCCCTACTGTATATTCCTATATTGTGACAGTATAAACGGTTAATATGGAGCTGACAATATTCATAATAATACCTTTTGTAAATAATTACAAAAGAATTTGACAGTATACAATATGTAATTTTACATAATATTATGATTTGACATCATAGTGTTTGAATAACCTGCTGCAGACCTTGAGACTAAGCGAGAGGTTATGATCAGTTGCGTATCTAGAACGTTGAACCTTGGAAGTTCTATGTTTGTAAATTCAGGCGTCCCTGACTGATTTATTTTGAAAGTGTATTTGCGGGGGAGGTACACTTCTAGGGAATTCGCCTGTTGTTAAGGGCAGTAAGCGTTTTCACGTATTATTTTTAACTGTTGGAAAAATATTTACTATGATAATGACTCATAGAAACCAGTATTACAGTTCTTTGTATTTAAAATTTTGAAAAATGACATAATCTGCGTTCTTAGAATTTAAAATTAAGCAGCTTTATTTTATTTTGGCTTGCTGCTGCTCGCTGTGACTACCCCTAGATCCGCTACTACAACAAATAAAGAAAGTAAGGAGGTAAACTTTCAGAATTTTTAGCTTTAAACATTAGTTTTTTAAGCTGCATACTTCATAAAATAAATTGAATATTTACTTTCAATATAAACTATGAATATACTCAAAGCTTCATTGACTTTGACCACAATGAGTTTCTATACAACATGTTTGATAATTAGAACGGCTGCTGAGAGAAAACGTTCATGTTGACTTTATTGCTTTACGTTTGCCGATAAGAAATTTACAAAGAAGGCTCTAGCACAAAACCTTAACGTCATTAAACCATACACTTTAACCTACAGATTAAAAAGCGTGTGACAAAAGATTTCTTGAGGGAGAGTGGCGTGAACGAACATTCATCAACAGTATCACAGTATAGAGAAAATACAGTAGGACCAGTCCATTTAATTTTTACGTGCCACGTATATCTTATTACGCATGTGATTACCATATTGGCAGCCAGTAAATTGCATTGTGTGACCAATACGATCGATATGAAAACGGCAGCCTGTAAACGAATTAAATATACAGCAGCCAGTTGCACAGCGAAGTGGCCCTACTGTTTAGTCCTATAATGTGACATTAATAAGGATTAATATGGAGCTGACAATATTCATAACAATACCTTATGTAAATAATTACAAAAGGATTTGACAGTATACAATATGTAATTTTACATAATATTATGATTTAATTATAATGAATCACGATATGTTCACATGATGAATAATTTTTATATTTACATGTATTGTTGAAAGTCCTGTCACAACTTTAATGATAGTGTTTTGTTAACTTTGTCGTCATTGCTTAAAATTTATTATACGCAGAGTTAATGAATCGCTAATTATTTGCATAGTTTGATATAACAGTACAAATGAAATTACACAAGAATATAGACCACATTAGTTTTGAAATTACCATAAATGCAATACTATCATTTGTGTGACGCAGTAGTTACATAATCACGCATTTCATTATTTCGTGACGCACGCGCGAGAAACCGTAATAGCAAGTATTTTATTGGTTTTTGGACTTGGCGTTGCCAACACGCGTGGAATTTTCTGATGATAGAGTATAACAAGATCCTGTTTTCTTTGCTTTTATCATTTCCGTTACATAGTGAGTTGTAAAAGAAGCCTGTATTTGGTAAAGAATTTCAAGTCCCACCTATTCCTTAACGTACAGACAAAAAGGATCGGACGTAAGTGAGAGAAATTGTTTCTTATTTTCTTGATTTGTACTTGTGCTTTTATGAAATTTACTAAATAAAACAACAATATTTACCAAATATTGGGAAATACTATAAATGTAGCTAATAAATAAACCAAGAAACTAAAGCAAAGAGTGATTTTGTTCAAGTTGAGAGTGTGAACCTTGCACGTAATTCGATAAATATTTCCATACATGTTGTCAGCGTAAACTCTTGTTTCACATCTTCACATTTTCATGGTGACGTTGCTTTGCCACGACTTTATTTAAATCACATTTTGAATTTACACGTGGCGTAATAAATATAGGTGAAAGCTCATAACCTGAATACATCTAAAATCACGATGTTTGCAACTATTTTATGAAGGATATCAAATCATTTAACAGTAAGATTCTTTTCATAGTAATTTAAGAGTAGCATAGATATTTGTTATATGTTCACTTTTAATTGCTGAAACTAATACATTTTTGTGGATGATGAATAATTATAGCTAATTAAACACATGATTCTGAAGACAACTTTTGTATCAGAACTTCTTGCACTCTGTACACTACTTCTAATGTTACTGAAAAGTTATGAAAGTTTAATAATTCTACGGCATTTCATGTTATTTTCAATTTGTGAATTTAAGATTTATAAAATTATACGCAGTGGGAGTCTGTTCAAAATCATTCAAGAATAGCGTAGATATTTGTAGCATGCTCCTTCAACTTGGGGTAGCGAAGCTGTCAAAAAAGACCCTTTGTTAGAATTCTTCAGGGAATTTATTGAGAAATGTTAGCAGTTCAGTTGCTTAAAATCGGTCCTCTTCTAGATAAACAGTATATTAAATCTGCACAAAGTGTAGATTTGTGTGATAATCTACACATATGCACAGTAATTACGCATTCAGTACTTGTTTCATCCTCATCAACCAGTTAGAAAGAGGTGGCAACATCAAGGTAAATGATGTCAACAAACAATGAAGGCATGGACTCATATGAACATTCAGACAATTGATTTGTGAGCTTTTCACTCTCAAGAACATTGTGTGCATCATCGTGAGGTTTCTCGGGTAAATCCAAAGGTACATGACGTCCTCATCAGGAGTACAAACGGATTGACCATCTGCCTTGTTCAAAGTGTTTGATCGCCTCTTTTTTTCTCTGTAACTAAAAATCCACAGTGCTAGATTTAATTTGATATATAAATAAATATTTTCAGTTCGCTAAAAGTTAGTTAATTTTATTGCTGAATACGGTCCTAATGTGTGAACTTTTCAAGTGGCCATGTTAATAACTTGTGACGTCATCAGTAAAACACGTTTTCACAGAATAAAATTATACAGAAGGGCCACTCAAGTGAGCACTGCATCCTCACGGCCGCCATCATTCTAGCAAGATACTTTGGTTTTCACTTGTTTTCAACCACTGTAATTACATGACGTCATTTTTCACAATGAAATGGAAATAATTTCAATATAAGAAATGACGTCGTGTCATTTAAGTGGTTTGGAACAAGTGAAAAGTCCTATCTTACTGGAATAATGGCTGCCGATATGCGCGGACAACATACGCGAGGACAAAACATCAAAGGGTCCGACACGAGTAACCTTTTGTATATTCCATATTCAGTGACGTTTGGTTTGCAAACTACAGATTTTTATAACTGACGCCCATTTGTCTTCGTTATTTTTAATTATTTGCTTGAATTCACAATATTCTAAAATAGGTATTTTAGAAACAGATCATAGGTATTTTAGGATATCGTATAACTAAATCAATGTACGTTATGTGACTTAAGCTTTTCAAGATTTTTTTAAGCTTTTACAAAATTTATTAAAAGTCGTGCTATGAAAACGAAACCCATTAGTTACCCTGATCGAACTGATTTTGAAAATTCTTCAAAATAATCCTAATATCTTCCGGAACATTTATATTGCGAAACTGCTAAAGTAATTAACTTCCATACAGCTATAGAAGAGAAATACCTTTACTAAGATTCAAGGACGAGCGTAAATTATATTTTAAGTATGATTTACATTATAATCTAAACTAATTTGTAATTTTTAGTGTATACTATCGTATTTTTATCTTTTAACCTTTTGGACATCCTAAATGTTTTTATTATGGAACTCTATCGCATAAATTCTAGTAATTTTTATTTTACTGAAATAATTTGAATGCAGTTGTCCTAATAAAAACAGCTATACTTTTTAAACTTACAAGATTGACCTGCTAAAATTTAAAATTATTATTATTATAGTATTATTACTATTTTGTTATTGCATGTACTGGATTTTTTCATAGCTACTAAATATTGCAACCAAATTATACATTTTTGCTACAATATAGGCTGAAATTGTTCATATATACAATCTGGAAGCCAAACTGTGTGGAGCTAACTGAAGCCACAAATAATGGTGTGTATTATTTTATACTGCAGTTTATGCTCTTACAAATGTGGTCTATGCCTATACGGGGATTGTTGAAACTAAATTAGTCATGTCTATTTCATTATTTTTTAAAGGATACGAAAATGGATGCTATTTTCAGAGTCATACCACTGAATTGTTTTCCCTTGTTTGAAAAAATACTGCTGTCTATCTATTTGACATTTACAATCATCGCTCCTGGAATTTCAAAACATTCGATCGTCAAACTTCTTTTACTTGTAATGACAAGATGATTTCAAAATTCCAAGAAACTTCTCTTATAAAGAACATTGAATCAAGTTGTTTGAGACAATACCAAAATGAAACTTGGGATAATATATATGTGGTGTCCTTCAATTTCTTTTTCTCTTTTTGGGGTATGATCTATGGACAGTCTGTGAGCAATCGACTTAAAAACTTTGATAAGTTCTTGTCAGAAAGAAGCAGTGAAGTCAGAAAGGTTGCATCTAGTTCTTGGGCATTCTATTATTACATCATTTATTTGACTGTACGCGTGATCGGGTTGTCTATATTTGTTACAGTACTGTTTCCATGCATGTTTCCCATTGACTATTCTTGTTCGTGGCGTCCAACAACAAACGAAAACTCTTCGTTCAACAGTATAATTCTTCCTCCATATAACAAAACTTTCCTTAATTGTGAAATTCGCGATGGTAACAGTGAATGGTGGATTAAATTTGTTGTAGCTGTTGATGTTTTATCGATAATAATGACGATATGTCAGCTAATATACCTATTAAATAAGGCCAGTAGTGACAATTTTTTCACATCAGATAAGGAGTTTTTCACGGTATACATACTCCAAAAACGTGCAGAATTTCGAAATGGATAAAAGAAATAAAAATAAACTTCACTTGAACAAATTATTTAATATCCACGATAACGTAGGCAATGCACAAATGTCTGTGCAAAATCTTAAAGATATTTATGTCAACGTCATAATGCAAGCAGAAAGACAATTAAGTAAAGCTTACCCAGAAACGCATGAAAGACACGAGATCCTTCATTGTCATTTCAAACCTAATGAAAGTGCGAAAAACTCACAAGAGCAACTGACATTTTTAAGTCAATTCCAAATAGCAAGTCGTATCCTAGCTCCATTTTAGTCATCGGAAGGCCAGGAATTGGTAAAACTATGTTGACGAAAAAACTTATTCATGAATGGAAGACAAATGAAGACGACTTTTGGCGCGATAAGCTGGTCATTTTATTGCAATGTCGTGCGATTAAAGAGAAGTACATTACTTTTGAAAAATGTTAAAGAGTTGCGTTGGATTTTCATTTGAACAGTTTTCAGATATTTACGAATTTATAATGTTAAATCCTGAAAGAACTGTTCTTATCGTCGACGGTCTTGATGAATTGCCTTTAGATAATGGAGATCTTCGAACTGACGACTCAGGGTCCCCTAATGAAAAAAGGCACGTCATTACACACTTAAGTATGCTAGTTGAAGGTAAACTATTGCCTGATGTTACTGTTCTTATTACATCACGACCCACAGCTGAACATAAATTTCGAGATATGGAATTCGCGAGGACAGTTGAAATCTTGGGCTTTTTTGAGGATGAGATAAAAGAATTCGTGGAAAAGTTTTGTCATGAAGATAGGAATATTGCTGACCGTATTCTAAATAAGATTGAAATTTCTCTTGAACTTCGCAGCTTTTGTTACATCCCTATTAACACTAAAATTGTTTGTATGACCTTAAAGGAATGTTTTGCAGATGATGAAAACTATAGTCCAAAGACTATCACTGAATTGTACGATAGAGCAATTAAAGTATTACTATGGCAAAGCCATCCCCTTCTCAGGGGCAAGACTACAGAAAAGGATTACTTGAGAATTCCTTTACCATCCGAGCTTGATAAAGATCTACAAGAAATAAAATATGTTGCCATGGAAGGGCTTAAAGACGGACGCCTGATTTTTGAAAGAAAAAGTAACAGTAACTTTAAAAATCTGGAAAACTGTGGCATTTTCAATAAGATTTATGATGATGAGCGCCATCTTTACTGTTTTCTTCATTTGACTCTTCAAGAGTTTTTAGCAGCGTGGTATATTGTTGACGATTGGCAAAACATTGGAAAGTTTTTGGATGATCATGCTAAAGATCCTAAATGGTATTTAGTAATCGAATTTGCTGCTGGTTTGGTTGGAAATGAAAAGAAAAAGGAGAAGGGAAAAGATATCAGCGTTATTCTAGAGAGGTATTAAATTTATGATCGATGAGCATTTGTATCATTGAAAATGTTTGATTGTATCTTCGTATTGTATGTGACTAGATGTATTTTTTCTAAATGAATTCATCATTACCAAATTTTTAACATTAATTTTGCCAGCCAGATGAGCAAACATTAAAGTAACGCCTCCTCAATAAGTTTTAAACTAAAGTGTCGCGTAGAGTTTGGAAGAAATTATTTCTTTTGATCGTTTGTTGTATACTTCAGAACATGGTTTTTACATGTTTGCGGATGTAGACCACTGTAGATCACTGAGTTGTTGCACTTCATTAGAGTATTTGGATGCACTGGGAAGTTATTTAAACAGCAAATAAAAGACTTCACCATAATGCACACTAAGATACATAGATATAAAGCCCATAAAATAAACCTTATGTTCAAACATTAAGTGAAAAAATCTGCTAATGAGAAAACAAATCTAGTGGATTCTCCAAACACTACGTTCCAAAAGTGTAGGACTATTTTTGAAATAGTTTCAAAATGAGCAACAGCAACAAGCAAACAGCTGTAAGCTATAACTTAAAGCACAAATTTTGAATTTAAGGTTTTTACCTTGATTTTCATTAAAAAATTGCTTGCCGAATCCGAAATACAAATATACATTTTGTGTATTTGGGAGTGGAAAATTGCGGAATTTTCAAAAAAGCTGTCAATTTCGGTAAATCTCAGCGGCATAGGACAAAATCCTCCATTTTGTTGACGTCATACAATAATTAAAGCCGCTCTTGAGATAGCCGCTCCAGTTATTATAGAACTCAATGGAGTTAGCATTCCAGATATATTTACTTCAATGGGCTGAGTTAAAGCTTACCCGTGCCTTCAACTTGAGTTCTATAAGACCTGGAGGGGCAAAGGGGCCTGGACCCCGTGGTCAAAAACATGGCGGTAATGGCGGATTTTGTTGGTCAAAACTTCCACTTTAAAATTTTTTTTCAATATTCACTCCCTCCTGATTTCCAATACTGTTTATATGAACGAAAACAAGTGAGAAAAAAAAATAATTACGATACCGACAGCATACCAATTTAAAATAATGCTTCAGCATTGCGTGAAAAACACAGTACACACACACATCAAAATAAAGAAAATCGACGCTAGAGAAACGCATATTTTGGCTGTAACATTTAAGTTATTTTATGACATTTTAACCTTTTAAAAGTGAAAATCAAACGGCATTCATTAGTGGACCTGTCAATCTCGTCAAACTTATACTTTATTTCATGCTTTTGTGTGTTTGACTGTTTGTAAACAGTTTGGTGCAACTATTTTTCTTGCTCAAATGAAAAAATCTGTGTTAAAATGCTCCTAAGGAAGCAAGAAAATGTTTGCTTCAGTCCTACGACATAAGTCAACTGAAATTTACCATGGATAAGTATCATAAGTGTATTGTCATTACCTGATAAATCTACTGAAAACTCATAAAGAAAGTATGTTGAACTAGAAGAGCTACAAAAAGAAAAAATTCAAAACACCATTATTATGTTGGTTGGAAATTTGTATTTTGTAAACTGCTTGGCAGAACCTTGGGTCTATTACTGAACAGAACTACATTAATTTTCCATTGAAATTACAAATTTGGAAACTGAAGTGCATTGGTTTCTCTGACAAAACACTCTGTCTATTGCTGCATGAAGGCAAAATAATTAATTGACAGTGTAGGCGAAGAAATTTATCAAGTTCTATAGATATTATTGTGTATTACTTACAGTCTTTTGGAATTGTGTAATGTATGTCAAAAACAAGATATAATTTTTCAAAATGCTAACCCTTTTAAGCACTACTACTCTTCTGTTTTAGCTTTGAACAAGGCAGACCAATACTTTATGTATATGAACTTAGGCTAACAATGTTGCATGTAGCGTGACTTTTCTAGGGTTGGTCAGAACATCACCCCTTTAAAATTTTAAAATTGATTGCGAAAACGCTATTTCCTGCGTTTTACAAATAGTCTTCTAAAATGTTTATTGTGGAAAGAACTAACATAATTGCTCATAAATTATCGATTTTTGACCGTTTCGCTCAATATCAGAGCTCATCAGCATGCCTAGGAAACTCGCCAAAAATATGCTTTTGAGGGTTTTCGACATGGATAACCTGGTTCATTACAAACTTAGCCTAAAAAAAATTCTTTACCTTCATCAATATGGAGTTTTCATTTTATAATGGTCTAGTCATACCAATATGCTGATTATTATGCAAACGATTTTATGTCAATTTATCAAATGAAGTTGTCCAATAAAAGCAAAAAAATGTTTGTAGATTTCGATCGTCCAGGTAAGTAAAGTCCTGAGAACGATTGTTTTATTGTTTATATTGACTGAGGTTAGCGGCAGTCATCTTTACAGTCAAGAGTTTGAAGTACAGGTTCTGTTATGAAGTAAAATTACAAATATTTTGCTTTTATGGCTGCTCCGTGGCGCTGTAAAGGCCCATTTTAGTTCATACATGACAGCACAGATATAATTTGTTTTTTTAATGAAAGTTTTTGGCGAATTAACTAATTAAAACATGCCTAAATGAATTTTGACCTCTCTAACCTCTTCCAGTCAACTATCACGCTGCCAACGCTACTGAACTGTTGTTCTGACAAGCAGCAAGGAGTTTTTACTTTCATGTAATATTAATTTGCACTTGGCTTTGGTAAACATTGTGTGCATTGTCTGACTTATTTTAATTTGCTACCAAAAGATTGTAGCTAGCTATTGTTACCATAGTTGTTTTACAAGAACTTCTTATTTTAAGATGCTTTTCTGAAAGACTTTATCATTTTGAATAAATTAAACCAAACTTTTAAAAGTTTCACATTACGATATTTTTATAATTACAGGTTAGAAAGTTGGATCTCACATTTATTTTTCTCAGAGGGTAATAAAGCACTTGGTTTTCTTGGAATGAAGTGCTTATACGAATTACGAGACGACGATGAGATGAGATCAATTTGCGAGTCAAATAATTTTTCTGAAACAATATCCATTGACAGCGTTTCTTTCACGCCTCTTGATTCAAACGCCTTCTTTGAATTTCTCTCTGAATGCCGACAAATAAGAAAACTCGCGTTTTTTTCATGCCAATTTCCTGATAATCATAGCGTCATTAGATTGTCAAAATATTTCACAAATGCAACAGCATGCAATGTATTTTCTTTAAAAATAAACTCCTGTTCTGTTAAAAATATATCAAAACATCTTAGTGAAGCTTTAAAAAGTGAAAATTGTAAACTTAGTGAATTGGAAATTAGAAAAAACAATATAGGTGAAGAAGGTGCTAAATATCTTAGTAAAGCTTTAAAAAGTAAGAATTCTAAACTTACTAAATTGATTATCAATAGCAACAACATGGGAGATAAATGTGCAAAATATTTTAGCGAAGCTTTGACAAGTGAGAATTGTAAACTTACTGGATTGTCTCTTAGTCATAACAAAATAGCAGCTGGAGGTGCAAAGTATCTTAGTGAAGCTTTAAAAAGTGAGACTTGTAAACTTACTAAATTGTCTCTTGATTATAACAATATAGGTGATGGAGGTGCAAAATCTCTTAGTGAAGCTTTTAGAATTGTAATGTAAACTTACTAAATTAATTATCAATGGTAACAAGATATAGATGATGAGGTGCAAACTATCTTAGTGAAGCTTTAAAA